>NC_061796.1:11586631-11890459 GCF_021462225.1 Girardinichthys multiradiatus
TTAACTGTGACTTTCAGACACTAACCAGATGGTGTAAAGCAACGCTGTCTCTTTCTTCTGTGTGAATAACCGCAAGTGATAACTAATGATCTCACTGATCAGGGAGCTGTCGGACAGTCCGTCTGCAACAACCGTTTCTCTCATCGTCTCTTCTAAAAATCCATTTTATTGCTGTAGTTTCATTCTTTTAGTGGGACATCAGTTTTGCATTTTAGCATCTCTCACCTGAGGATCATCACTTCTGTGTCACAACTTGTCGAACTTCACTTTGAATGATAACATTCATACAATTGCAAGATTTTACAAAGGGATTTTGCAATGCTTTTATAGCTGCATGCATTAAACAAACTGTTTCCATCAATAAATCGCACAATTGATGACGTATTGACCAACCTTCCTTTCAAGAATGTCTATTTTTTTTTCCTTTTTTACATTAGTGAGTGCATTATTGCGCCCTGTTCCATTCCTTAAGTTTTACAATCCTCTTCTCCAGCAGAGTGAAAGCAGTAGCAGCAGCAGCAGTGTGTCCACCATGTTGGTGACCCAGGACTACGTGGCTGTAAAGGAGGATGAGATCAGTGTAGTGCAGGGTGAGGTGGTCCAAATGCTCGCCAGCAACCAGCAGAACATGTTCTTGGTGTACCGAGCCGCCAACGAACACTCCCCTGCGGCTGAGGGCTGGATCCCTGGCTATGTGTTAGGACATACCTCATCCTCCACCACACCCGAGCTCCCTGAAGCAACCATCAAGTAAGAGCTTTTTTAATGTTTGATCAGAGAAAAAATGAGCTGCTGCTCATCATAAACAGTATGTGACATGTACCTGATGAAAGATACACTGATCAAAATTCTGTCTTGGACCTGTTCATGTATGATTTTAGATCATTTTGATTTCATTTAAAAGCTATAATATAAGAGGATAAAGAAACAGATTTTTAAATAAAGTTTTCTAGCTTTCCCACTTTAGTAGTCTTTAATACTTGAATAGTATTATATATATATAAATATATATATATATATATATATATATATATATATATATATATATATATATATAGATAGATAGATAGATAGATATAGATAGATAGATATATATCTAGGCCAGCATCAATGTCAAATGGCAGTAACTTTAAAACAGGATTTTGCTAAAATTGTAAAATAAGGACAAAGAGTTGACACTTCAGACATCAGGGTTGGTGCAACTACTATAACAATGTGCCTTTTTAGAGAATGAAAACCCTTACCTTAACTCTGAGATTTCCAAAAGGCTGCCAAATATTTCCAAATCTGTCATTTTTAATGAAAGACAAGATGTTGAAATACATCAAGACAAAACACAGGAACTTTGATGTATTCCATTAAGCCCTCCTGTTATCTGCTTGAAGTTTGACTCTCTAGCAGTCTGAATAAAGTCATAGAAAATACAGCTTACTTTTAAATGGCTTCTTACATCTCTTTGCAACTCTTTGCTTCCTCTGATTCAGTGTTGCCAACTTAGTGACCTTGTCACTATATTTGGCAACTGTTTTTTTTTAAAGTGACTAGGAACAAATCAGTCAACTTTTTCTGATATTACTGAAGACTTTTATTGACTGCTTACTTGAAAGACTATATCCTATATATTTTAAAGAGGAAGTATTGGTAATAATGCTTCTTTTTAAAAATCTTACTGAAATTAAATAATAGCTAACTTTGAGTCTTCTTTTTCATTTTTGATTTCCAACCCAATGAAGCTATAAATCAGACAATTCTGTTGAACAACTCATTTCCTGGTGTAACGCTACATGTTACAGCCTTTTAGGCAAACGCCGTTTAAAATCTTTAAAACCAAAACCTGTTCTTTCCTTCTTTGGGGTAGAAAATCACTGTCATGGCACACAGCGCTGCGTATTCGTCGAAAGTCTGAAAAAAGAGATAAAGAGGGTAGAAAATTGGAGAACGACTATCGCAAGTCCCAGGACAGCCTGGCAAACAAGGTCTCTGTCAAGGTAGGAACTGGAAGGGGTTTTATTGTGCTCAAATCGATTCACTCTCTGCCACTCTCTTTAATTGTAACTTGATCTGTCTCCTTTCACTTCAGCTTTTGAATCCCAACTTCATCTATGATGGTAAGCTGATTTCATTCAAGCAGTTAATGCATTTATGACGAAGGTGAAATAAAATACAAGAATCTGCTCTGTTTTTATCCAGTTCCCCCAGAGTTTCTCATCCCTCTCAGCGACGCGTCATGTGAGAGTGGCGACAATGTCACCTTGAGGTGTAAGGTGTGTGGTCGACCCCGCGCCACTGTTTCATGGCGTGGACCTGACAATAGCATTCTAAGCAACAATGGACGCCACAGCATCGCTTACAGGTACAAGCTTGTCTCAAACCAGTATGTTCTAATGTCTTTATCTTACCTCATGCTTTGCTACCCTTTCCCTCTGGACCATTGCAGTGAGACAGGAGAGGCATCCTTGCGTGTTTTGGATGTGTCTCTTGAGGACAGCGGTGTCTACACATGTGTGGCTACGAACGTAACAGGCACCGTTACCTCCTCCGCCAGCCTTACAGTGTCAGGTGAGACTCACATCATGGTTTAACATTTTATTCTTGTTTTACGTCATTGTGGTTTATAACTGACAGAATCTAAGAAGGATACAATGAATGTCTTCTGCAGCTCCTAATGATGGCAGTGAAGACATCTGGAAAAACTGTTTTGAGTCTTACTACACAGAGATCACTGAACTTGGCAGGTAAGTCTGTAATGAACTTTACTCTGGGCTTAACAAAACTGTAGTGGCTCGACAACAGCTGGTTGAAAGTGCTGCTGCACGTCACCCCCCCTCCCCTGTCAGTATCTCTTAGACTTGCTTTATCTGCATGCTCTCTTTCGCTCACTCAGGTCAGTAGATCAGTTTTTATTAGTCTTCCTAGAGACAAAGACAGTGCAGAGAGGTGTCCATGCTTCCCCTATTTAAATTTAAAATCTTCCTTTAAAACTTTTTTTGTCTCTCTGGCGCTAAACCTAGTTTGAGATGTTGGGTTTTGTGTTTTTTTTATTTTTATTGTTTTATGTATCTGCTCTCTATTTTACTTGTTTTCTTGTGATTTTGCTTTCATAGCTTTTATTTGTTCTTTAGCTTTTTAGGGTGTGTGTGAAGCACTTTGCCCAGCTGAGTTATGTATTTTTTGAAGTTCTATAGAAATAAAGTTAAGTAATGTGGCCTACTTGACCACATCAAAGTTGATACATTTGCAGGTTTGCTGTATGACGTATGTAAGAACATTTGAAGATTTATGGTTTCATCTTTGTACTTCTAGTTGCAGCTCAGTAACCCTGATCTCTGCTTTCCAGGGGGCGATTCTCAGTGACTAAGCGGTGTGACCAGAGAGGGAGTAAACGCACTATTGCAGCAAAACACGTCAACAAGAAGCTGCTGCGTCGAGAGCAGGTTCTGCAGGAGATTCGACTCCTCCAGACTCTGGACCATCCAAACCTGGTCAGACTGCTGGAAACCTATGAGACAGCCCAAAGCTACGTCCTCGTACTGGAGATGTTAGTACAATGGATTTACCATGATTAACAGTGTATACTGATTTTAAACTCGCCAATGACACACATATGTCTTGTGTGTTCCTTATCTCAGGGCAGACCAGGGACGCTTCCTGGACTACATTGTGAGCTGGGGAAACCTGACAGAGGAGAAGGTGGCTTTATACCTCCGAGATATCCTCGAAGCTCTCCAGTACTTGCACGGCTGGAAGATAGCGCATCTTGACTTGAAAGTAAACAGGAATTCTTGACTTGTGGAGAGAGTAAAATTATTGTTTTAAATTTAAATGGCAGCATATGCAAATCAAAAGCTGCAGTCAAAACCACTGAGACATGAGATTTAGTAATGGTGGTGTTGCTTTACCTGCAAATGAATCACATTTCTTTAAATGCATTCCTTTTTACTTATACACCAGTAATAAAACAGCTCAAACCCAACAGTCTTTCTGCTGTTGAAGATTTTCCTTGATGTTTCCCTCCTCTTGCAGCCTGAGAACATCGTAGTGGAACAGGTATGCTCCCAGCCTGTGATCAAGCTGACAGATTTTGGTGATGCTGTTCAACTGGGCCCTCATGCCTCTCACATCCATCCTCTGCTGGGGAGCCCTGAGTTCTCTGCACCTGAGCTGGTCCTGGGTCAGCCTGCCTCCCTGACATCTGACCTCTGGAGCTTAGGTTTGTAGATAAATTCAACATAGGACACAATTCACATCTTTGCCCTTTAATCACCCTACACACAACATAGTTGATTAATTTCAATAATTCAATAAAAAAATAAACTAATACATTATATTCGTTTATCATCCACAGAATCATTTTTAAATATTTATTTGTGTTAGTTTTGATGATTCTTGCTCACGATTATTTCAAATTTTATATTTCTTTTGTAAGCCATAATCATCTAAATTAACAGAAATAAATACATGAAATAAATCACTCTGCATATAATGAACCTATATAATACGCTAGTTTCATTTAGTGAATTGAATTACTGAAATAAATCAACGGGAACACATCATCGGTTTGTAATGAACTATGTGTTTCACATTTTGAATTGAATTTTAGAAATCTACTCAATTATATTCTAATTTATTGAGATGCACCAGTATACAAAAATACATTTTATACATGTTTCTTAAATGTATGTGGTAGACTGAATGATGCTGCATACAGTTACATACAAAAAGAAACTACAGTTAGGTGCAGTATTTTGGTTTTTCAACTTTTCTGAAATTATGACAAATTGTTGATGTGCATGTAATTGAGATAAATATAATTCCAAAAGATAGCAATCAGATAGATATAATAGATTACTGGTAAATTTCAGCAATATTTACATTTAATCATGTTGCCTGTTTTAGGTCAGTTAGGATTATCTACATTTTTCTATTTGCTAGAATCATGAGAGAGAGATTTTTGGTTTTTCGGTTTTATTACTTTTTGTCAAAGTAGATTACATAGACTTTTGCTCTGGCTTTAAACAGTTTGGAAACACATAGATGATGCAGGCATGGCTTTGTATGGTTCTGATAGGTCACTTTATAACTTTAGAGATAATGAGAGGGGCGCACTTGTGGATCTTTCTTAGGATTCCTTGTGTTACAACATGGGAAAAAATCTAAACAAATGAGCCAGTAAATTAGGAAGTGCATTGTGGACCTCCACAAGTCTGGTTCATTCTTGGATACAACTTTCAGATGCATTACGGTGCCATGTTCATCTCTTCACAACATTCTATACAAGTATAAACAACATGGGAATGTCCAACCATCACACTGTCCAGGAGGGAGACGAGTTGTTTCTCTCAGAGATAAATGTGTTTTTGGACAACATTTTTTTATTATTGTTAGAATAAAAGAGACTGTGAAGATGCTGGTTGAAAATGTTAACAGATGATCCATTGTGGACCAATTCCCATATTGACATGGGCTTAAAGACTACTTGGTTAAGAAGAACCCATTACTCCAAAAGTTAGCCGGATTTAGGGCTGGATAATATATCACAAATGTATCGTTACCGTAATATTAGTGTGTGCAATGGGCATATCGAGAAGAACTCTCTGGGCTGCAAAAAGTCTTAGCTTATTATTAATTACCATGCATTTAGACTATCTTTGCCTTTAATATATTTGGTGAAATTTAATGCAGCATAAAAAGTTTTAGACGGTAAAGATGTGGAAAGGTGATCAAGTCATTAAGAAACCACAACTTAGTTGTTTTAGTGCAAAACAGCAAATTTTAAATAAACATCTTGTTGTGATGGAAATATCGATTCTTTTTTTTTCCATTTGCTAAATAGATGGTTGATTGAAAGGGGTCTATGTTTGCTATGAACTTTAATTGAATTTGATTCTTTTATTTATATCATCAGTTCACAACAAATGTATTCTCAAGGCACTTTACAAATAACAACATCCAAAATTTACACATTTTTATATCTTTACCAGTGGAGCTATTATATCTTTAGGGCACTTTAAATGCATTAGTGCATAGAATGAATTAAAACAGTGCAGGTAATTAGCATATATTGCATCCCTTTTTGTAAAAACTAGGTAAGCATGAGCTTATATACCGAATATTTTGCAGGTGTGGTGACCTACGTTCTCCTGAGCGGTGCCTCTCCCTTCCTGGATGAAAGCCTTGAAGAGACGTGTTTAAATATCTGTCGCCTGGACTTCAGTTTCCCTGATGACTACTTCCAGGGGGTGAGCACAGAAGCCAAGGACTTTGTCTGCCTGTTGCTCCAGGGTGAGCCGGAACGACGGCCCTCCGCTGGATTCTGCCTGCAGTACCCGTGGCTCCAGCCTAGAGGCGTAGCTAGTGGTGGTTACGGTCACGTAAATCATACGCAGCCTCCATCACCGAGTCATTATGCCACACAACTGGACACCTCCAGGCTCATCTCCTTCATCGAGCGGCGGAAGCACCAGAATGACGTCCGGCCCGTTGGCACCATTAAGTCCTTCCTCCAAAGCCGTCTTTACAACCACACCTAACAGAAAGGTCGAATTTGCTAGAAGACCACCGGGGACGAGTCCACTAAGATCCCCTTCTCCCTCCCTAAGCCACAGATGTCCTGCTGCTGCTGCTGACTGACTGACTGACTGATAAACTCCCACAGCCCTCATACTTACCTTGGCATATTTTCACTATGCCGGCACAAAATATGACCTGATGGAATCGATTTGAGATTTCAACCTTTGACTCAGCAGGGAAAAAAAGAAACAAGCTGATGTGAGTGAATCTCACATCTGGACAGTGTTCAAGAAAATAGAGTACTGTATATTCAGAAAAATTCAGGCTGCTTTCGGTTGAACAAAAGACAACATTTTTTTTGTAACAAGAGATTACTTTTTGTAAATGAAACCATGTACAGTTGGGAAAATGGAGAACTGTCTTAATTCAGCCGTTTTTGGAAAACAAAGGCTAGAAGAAAATTGAGATGTATAGGTCTCATCAGCAGGAAAAAAATAGGAACTACCAAAATCATGTTTTCCATAGATACATTAAAGCTACAGTCTGTGCAATAGTTTGCTTATCTTTATCACCCCACCTCATTTTAATTAGTTCAGATTGTGACTCATTCAAGAAACAACTTGAACAAGGGTTGAATAAAAAAAGAACATTGAGCTAAGCTTTCACAGATACCCAGCTGCATCCGCCTTAGTTGTAAATAATCTTTTCCCGCTTTACAAATTTGACCCCACCATCCCCCTCAGACCAGCGATCTCTGTGCAGGACTCTAAATGGTGGCTGGATCCTCACTTTGAGCAGAGACAGCTACTAGCAATGCACTCGTTGTTCTGCATCAGTTCTCATGTGCAATGTTGCAGTTTTACCATGTATGCAACTATTTATGAAGACTTGTGTTGTAGCCGTATTCTTAAAAAAATAAGGCATGTGTGTACCTGGTACTGCAATAGATAGTCTGTATTGTGTTAACTCTTATGTATTAAGTTCAGTATTAATATCTGCAAAATATCCTGGACAATGAGGGGGGTTCAGAAATAATGTATAGACATGTGTATCTATAAAATACAGACACCTATACTTTCATTTTGGTATTGTAATGTTTTCATTTTTATTTTCTGTAACTATACCAAAGTGGGCTATGCCTTCTTTTCCTGCAATTTTATGTCCTTTTTTTCCCCAAATTATTCATGTTAAGTTATATCAGTCCACACTGAAATGTGTGTTTACAAAGGTTCGGTGTGGATTTATTTATTCTTAATGTAGGAGTTATTGTTTGGTGATTTATTGTTGAAAACAGATTTCACCTGTCTATTTTCAAGCTGTGCACAAAGTATTTTTGCTGTGTGAGTTTGTTCTCTCCCGAGTAGCTATTGGTATTTTTTTTTTTTTCCTTCGACCATATTTGTTTTTCTTTCAGCATTTCAGATCAACCTTTGTTACATCATCGCCAAGCAATAGGTCAAGCAAAAATTACAAAATGCTCTTTGTGGGACTGCATAATACATTTTGAGAAAGTAACACTCAACTTTTTTATCATTTTTCTTTTGAATATACCCCTAATGCCAGTTGTTTTTCTTATTCAGATGACCTGACATCTTGGAGATTATGGAAATTTTTATTTTTTAAAAGTGCCAGGCGAGTGAGAGAACCTTAGAATGATGGAGAGACAAAAAATCTGCATCGTTTCTTGTTATATTTGAAAGTTGTAAGGGTTAGTGTCTGAAAATTAGCTTTATTGTAAAATAAGTTGACGATTGTTGGTCTGTACAGTCTCTCATTTTGTGTGGCTTTTTATTTATACGTGTGGGTCATAGTTTCTCAAACATGTGCTGTTATTCACTTTAATCAGATTCTCTCAAATTCTCCTCACTGGAGGACCTGACTGAAGTACTAAAAAGCCTTTGGGAAACAAAGTCAACTTGTGATATAAAGTTGTATAGAGTGTCGGGCAGTTTGCCCTACGCCCAGGATGTAAACCTGTCATATTTTGAATACACCTATGAACAAGACTGCAGCAATGTCATCTTGAATGTCTCACTATGATTCATTTTTACTTTTGCATGTATATTTCTTTGTACAGAAGATTGAGTTCACATGTAACTACCATACGTGCTGTAAATAATTTTATTTTGTCCTCTTGTTATTTTGCCATTAAATGTACAAGGAAACTGACAAGTGTTGCAATGGCCTTGTGTTTACACCTACAGCAGAAAATATACAGCTCGTCTTGAAACTACAATTGTTCGTTTCAAACTTCTTATGACCTTTGCACGGGTTGTAAGGCGACAGAGTTAGGTATTACTGAAATAACTAGAAAGCAAGGGGAAACCCTGAAGAGGCCAACAGACTGTCAAAATGAACAGGACCTGCTAATAAAGACCTAATTTCTAAGATAATTTATAAAATTACTTTGTTTTAAAATCAGACCAAAAGCCGTAAGTTCATCAGCATCACCTTTTAACAAAAAAAGGTCAATATAGTGTCTTATCATACCCCTTGAATGGTTTCACTTTTTGTTATAAATATAAGTATAATAAAACTATAAACTTCTATGAATTCCATGTGAACATTGTTATGCCAAATATATTTGCTTTACCAATGGAGATTTCATATTGCCCACCCCTTAATGATTTGTTTTATTGCTGTTAAGGTATTATGTACAAATAAGTAAGAGAAAAAAAAGGACAGAGACATAAAGAAAATATATAGACAAAAGTTATAAAACCCAACACACAATCCTCCTATTGCCACTAGGAAGAAGTGGAGAGACAAATTTGTCTTTGTTTTGAAGTCCCAATGATAAGAGTACATAAAACAAATTACACTGAAATCAAGGTCCAATTTAGAGTTTATTTTAGATGCCACCTATGTCCAGTAGGGGGACAATGTGGGAAGGTGTGCAGATACCTGAGTCACTGGGTTAACCCTGCTTTCATTATTCCACAACTTTTCTGTCTGCTATGTTCATTTGTCTTCAACATGATGTTTGTTCACTTCTGTTTTCTAACAAACCTCTGAGACCATCACAGTTCAGCTGGATTCATATAGGGATGCTGGGATTACATCTCACACATGTGTACTCTGTTTAGCAATTAAGGGACTTCTAAAGGCAGTTGAACACTATTGTAAGGCAGTGTATCTTTCAGAAAGATGAAAGTTTTAAAATAGAAAAAGAAAATGATAAAATGAAACAAAAGTATGGAACTGGGTTTTGTGAACAAGGTGAGCATATTTGTTTGTTTTTTTCTGATGAAGAGCTTTATATCCAATGACCTACAAAAAACCAGAAAGAGCACACCACAGATTTTATCTTTGCCTGCAGTTATCAAGCACGAATCGGTGCACTCACCATTATGAGGAACATACAGTTTCCCCACCTTCTTAATCCATTCGTGTTGTTAGTCACATAAAGTCTCGGTGCTGAAAACCAAAAGCGTCAAATACCCAAAACAAATGTTTTATTCTTTCATGTAATAACATCTGATAACTGTCCTTCTGAAGTAGGAAGCCACGTTTTGCTTTAAAGTGACAGTCCTTTAAATGTTCACTTCATAAACATTGTGCTTTAATGACATCTTTTGTATTTACAGGGATTTTTTTACATGTTCACATAAGGGCACCTGTTACCTTTCTGAAACCTGTTCTCACATGCTCTTATCAGGTGTGACATCTATTTTGACATTCTTAGCAACAGCAGAGGCAACAGTTTTTTGCATTAACCACAGGGGATGTATCTGTACAATCTTCAGAGATTATCTCACGATCAAAATCTCATGCAAGGCCTGTGGAGTGTGAAGGTGATGCACACATGTATTGTGTGTCTTCTTTATTTACACACTTTTTACAGATTGTACCTTATGCTAACTGATTTAACCGTTTCAGTGGTGTTAAACAGTATTTTCTTCCTTACATTTTTCTTCTGTTTTTGCTTTTAGGTCACACTTACATGTTTCAGATCATTAAACAATTACATTAAATGAATTCATTTTGATTAACTACATATTTTGGTTCAGTTTCACCAGCCATGCCCAGACCTGAAGTGTAGAATCAAGAAATCTTTTAAATAGATCCAGTCTGACAACATAAGGTAGATCAAAATATCTCAGGAAATAACACTATCTGAAGAGAGTCTAGAACATTCATTGACATCTATTAGTTCAAAAACTGCTAATAAAAACACTTTCTATGGCTTTTAGGCTTTAGCAATCCACAGTAAGAGCCATTATCCACACATAGAGAAAACAATGGAACAGTGGTGAACCTTTTCTTTAGTGGTCTATTTATTATTTATGTTAGCTATATCACAAAAATATTAAAGGTATATCACATTTTATACAGTTGACATCATGGACATTTAAGTGAAAGCTACTTCACAAAAGATGCAAAAGGTATCCCACTCAATATCTTGCATTTTTGTTGCTTGAAATGTACAATAAAGCATGTTTATACTAGATATACTACAATTAACACACTACAGAAATTGTTGTTGACACTGAATGGTTTCTCTTTGCCACATGTTGGTGTGACTGCCGTCATTTCCCAGTTTTGAACAACCCACCATTCTGAGCACCCTTCGCCCACTGAATTCAGCATTCACTCACGCAGAGATCGTTATCTGACTTTGTCATTAAGCTGAGAAGGTTTTTGGCTTATTAATGGCTGTTTCCAAAGCTCGTTTTCATTTGCCGAGCAGTTTTCTTGAGTCTTCTTAACAAATGCCGAGAGGTCATTTACTTTGCAGAGGAAATGGCGTGATACGCAAACCACACAGGCGAAAGACAAAGACCACCAAGCAAATTTGGCTGGAGTGAACCACAAGCGGCACTAGATGGCGCTAAAGAGCTAATGTTGTATTTGATGGTTTGCTGATTTGAAGCCACTGACAGATCATGCCGTAAATAAACTGCCACTAACACAGCTGATCATATAAACCAAGGATGCGATCTATGATAATAGAACAGGAGATACGACAGAACGTTATTTTAACTCCTTTTATGATATAGTTTCAGAAGCTGAAGATTTCTGAAAGTAAAAACAAGAGTTCATATTCAAATTAAGTTTCCATTTGATGAATGATGGCACATTTTCCAAGAAAGCATTTCAAGTGTAGTCAATTGAGAGAAACAAGACACAGCTAATTTTTTTTTTCTTAAAGAAATTCATGTGGCCTCGGCTGCAGTTCTGGGAATCATTGCTTTGAGATTTTGAGATGAGCATTAAATTCATGTTTCAGACTTAATCATACTCATTATTGTTGTCTGCATTTTTATGGCTTGCTTTTGTCCTGTTTTTTTTTTTTAAATCATTCCTTTTCCACAAGAACTAAAGAAGAAATTTCCTTGACAGTTTTTTTTTTTCTGTCTTCATTTTTTTAAATGAAGACTGAAATGCCAATGCCTTTTAAAATGGCTTCACACATGGGATCACATGTCTATCATTTCAGAATCAAACTCCTTATCAACAAAGACATCTATGCTGTGTCTTAAAATACTTTAAAGGGGATACAGATTGTGTTTAGGTATAGAAGTTCACAGCCATGTGTAGTTGTGTGGTGATCAGATAATACACCACCCAAACCTTTAAAGAACATCCCTGCCCCTACAATCACATATGTCTTTGTGTTTTTTTGTTTGTTTTTTTTTTTTTTATTGTTATGCCTCCTATAACTTTTTATCTAACAAAGCCCCACATTTCTTTGGATTTCATGTGATGGTGCAAAATATCTGAGTAGAAAAAAAAAATTAACATGATACTCTTTGTTTTACCAAAAATAAATCTGTAACTGAGGTGTGCATGCGTAGTTAGCCCCATTCATTCTGATACCCCTAAATAAAATCGAGTACAGCTGATTTTCATTTCACATCACCTAAGAGCTCGAGGCCTCCTGTGTGCAACTTAATGTCATTATAAATCCAGCGGTTCCTTGAAAGCCTCAGAGGTTTGTTAGAGAACGTTAGTAAACAAACATATTCATGTAGAACAAGGATATTCTTTATAATCTGTCCCTTATGGAAGAATGGCAATACGAAAGGCATTTTCAAATGACACACAAATGGCATTTTGGGCGTACAAAATGTCATTTGTGACAGAAAACAAATAACATAGCCACCAGAAAACATGGAATGGTTTCTTCTAGCAATTACAGGGAAGCATGTCAGAGTTATTACATAAAAGGATGGAGCTAAAAACAGGGTAAATTCTGAAAATAAAAGTACTGTTAGGGGTTGGGGAAGAAGAGCATTAACCATAGAAGCAGCCAAGAGGCCAAGCTCCTCCCTGGAAGAGCTGCAGAGATCCACAGTTCATATGTGGGGAGGGTGTCCACACAACAAATATTACAGTGTCAAGCAGTAAGATTATTGTCTAAAGAAAGCCAAAAAGCATGACTGTGATGCCGTTTTCGACCTCACCATTAGGTGCGGCTGGTTTATGAGTTAAGCAGAGATGTAAACAGAGCAGTGAGAATCTTCAGAAGCCAAATTTGGAAGCAGTTTATTTACTATCTTTGAGAATGTCCCTAAGACTGGTGAGTTGTGTATTTTGTTGATTAGGTTTGTTGTTCTGGACTTCTGTTAGCTCATTTTACTTAATAAGAAATATGGCTAATGATGCTTAGTTTTTACTTTGAGTTGGGTATTTTTATTATATTTAGTTGCTATTTTCTTACTTGATCTCCACATTGTCAGTGATTGAAACACAAGACTGGAGTAATGATAAAATGGTATATTTCATTTGTTACCAAATATATTTTAGGCTACAAATAAAGGCATTTGGGCCTATTAGTTAGGCTTATGATACAGTGACCGGGAGGTGAAAACCAACATTACAAAATCTGAAATACTTTTACAAAACCTGAGCCAAATTTCAATTTCCGAAATAAATTTACATTTCAGGAAACAAATTTAGATTTCAGAAGACAAATTTACAAATTCATCGACTTTTATTTTAGGCTGGGGAGGAGCTACAAAGAGATTCTGAAAAGCCTGGCATCGCAAGGAATTCTCATTAGTGAGTGAATTTAAATAGAATATTGAAAAGTATTTAAAAGTCCACCTGCGAATATGTAGATATGACATTTTAGTTTTTGTCACTGTTTTATTTGGTAATTTGTGCGTTCATTTATGAATGTCCAATTACATTCCCTAGGCTTCAACACTTATTAAAACAAATATTTTTCCAGGGACCAGTCTCACTTGACTTTGACGGAACACATCAAGGTGTCACTCATGAAACAGCTTGTTTCCAGTTATTACTCTCACTTCAGGGTGACAAGAGAACACTTCTAGATTCCACTCATCAAATTTCATCAAGATCTGATGTGGAATTTCAAAACTAAAGCCCATCAATTTCAGACATTTCCATCTGTCTTTTACGAAGTTGCCCAACATATTCATGATATCATGTTTTACTGTCTGATCATTTGTGATCTCTTAACACTTAAAAAATGTTTTAAGGATGGCTAAACTGCCACATCTATTGCAGTCCAATATCTAAACAACTGAAGGAGTAGTTCCGAAAATGGGGCAAACGCTACTCAATTGCTGTCCATCTTTGATCACCATGAGTTACCACTTCCAGGTCAGGTTCTGTGTTGGTACGTTCCCTTTCTGTAAAATTTTGTCATTTGTAAATGTGCTTTGGGACTTGCAAATGTGTTTTCTGAAATGTAAATATGTTTCCTGACATGTAAATTTATTTTCTGAAACTGAAGTGTGTTTTCTGAGATGTAAATTTGTTTTCCAAAATGTAAATTTGTTTTCCCAAATGTAAATTTATTTTCTGAAACTGAAATGTGTTTTCTGAAATTTAAATGTTTTTTCTTAAAAGTAGATTTATTTTCTGAAATTTAAATGCGTTTTTTCAAATATACATTTGTTTCGGGACTTGTAAAAGTGTTTCAGATATTGTAATTTTGGGTTGGACCTCTCGGCCAGTGTAGTATGAGCATCCATTTATGTTTATTTTCTAGGTTTTCATAGTGCTGGAACGTGTTCTCAAGATGCATGTGCAACAGGGTTTTATTTTAACATTACTATTGATGTGAAGTTTGTCAAAATTAGTTTATTTATTCTTCAAATTCATTTTATTTAATCAACAAGTTATTTTTTTCCTGACTTTTATTGCTATATAAGTTTTTTTAAGTTACTCTTGTCAGTTGGTGGTTACCGTGGCAACCAGTAAGAGTCAGCTCTTCCCCTTTTTCTGTTGCTCTCTGTTACTGTGGGGCAGAAGCTGCTGGAGCTGCTAACCACCAACTTGTTTATTTGTATCTTGTTAGAATAAATACAGAGAACCAGACTGTGTCTGTCGTGAAGTCAACCTTCCGGATCAGAACAAACAAGCAGGGTTACATCTGGTGCCGTGACCTCTTGACTACTGAAGATCAGCCTTGAGCTAATCTGACATCCAGTGGGTTAAAGTCAGACTCCACATGAATATTCAGGTTTTACTGGTGATACAGCAATTTGCGGATCGGATGACTAGCACAGCACTCCAGCATCCTTCTGCTAGCATTTACATATTACTGTATGAGTTTATTTGTTCTTCACAGAGAATCTGTGGGATATTGTGAAGAGAACATTGAGAGACTCAAGACCCAACACTCTGGATGAGCTAAAGGCCGCTATCGAAGCATCCTGGGCCTCCATAAGACCTCAGCAGTGCCACAGGCTGATTGAAATATGCTAATTTTGTGAGATAGGAATTTTGGGTTTTCATGAGCTGTATGCCAAAATCATCCGTATTAAGACAATAAAAGACCTGAAATATTTCAGTTATTGTGCAATGAATCTAAAATATATGAATGTTAAATTTTCATCATGACATTATGGAAAATAATTAACTTTATCACAATGTGCTAATATTTTGAGAAGGACCTGTATAGTACACTTCCCAGAGCTAATGAGAGTTCAGTTGATTACTGGGTTTGTCTGAATAAAACAGGTGATATAGCTGAGGAGTGTCTCCAGCGCCAAAGGAAAAGCATAGGTGACATCAGTAAAGAGGTGGCCATGATGTTTGTGAGACACTGCCCTGAACCTTCACTATCTGTTGTATTCAAGAGCAAATTGGCAGACAGTTGGACAGCTAAAGAGATGCAAGAGAGGATTGATGAAAATCATAGGGAAATGAAATTCAAAGTAAATTTACAGCAGAGAGCCACCCCAGACAAGCTGTTTCAGTGATGAGCAATACCACACAGGAGGGTGGGAGAATGGAGACAGAAGTTATGATGCATTCCCACAAGCAGAATGTGAGTCAGCCCCTAGAAAACATGGAATTCACTACAATACAGAACAGCATGGAGAAGATCACTGAGATGCTTGGTGATATATTGAGTAGTCTGACTATTTCTTCAAGGCCTACTGCCTTCCGAGGCCACAATAACTCATTCCAGAGAAGGAGGGTCGTAGCATCTGTAGTGACAGCTCTCACTCTACTATCGCTCACTGCCAGCTACATCGCTTGTGTTTTCTATGTCACCAGCCAGGCCACATGAAGTTTCAGTGCCCTAACTTGTCCTCTCCACTGACTCAGTCTGCACCAATCTCTCCTTCCCATCAGGAAAACTAGACAGGCCACATTTTGAGAGGGATAATGCGAGCCTGAGTGAAAGTTCCCTCAGCAATGATTTATAGTCAGTATATGAGTCAGCCTGTGAGAGCCTTCACAGCCAAAAAACAGTAATTCTCCAGAGTACACAGCATTTAAATGGCAGTGATAGTTTGTTCTACACACCTCTTTACTGTTTGTCAGAGCACACTTTGTTGTTGGTGTGTTATTAATTCAAAGTGTGGCTTATGAGATATGGTGGGACTTATTTGGCATTTTGGGAATGTTATTCTATATGTTTCCTGAATACATTGTGTTTGTTTTGTGATTGTGACAAATTCAGGCGAGGAAAGTGTAACAGGGTTTTATTTTAACATCACTATTGATGTGCAGTTTGTCAAAATTGGTTTATTTATTGGTGTGACTACATCCTGTGGTTACTGTAGTCATAAATAATATTGAACACATTTAAAAACTGGAAGTGAATCAGGTCCAAAATGTTAAACATTCTCAGAACTTGCATCCTGCTGCAATTTTCACTGCACTTTAATCAGCTTTTTGTCATTTGGTGTCAATTGCACAGACAGAGTACACATACTATACTACCATGCATGTTTATACTTGGACATCCTTGTTTAGTTTTTTGTGGCCAAGCTGTCGCAGACATGATTAGCATTTGTGGGGAATCTGCCAATGACACAGAGAAACAACACATCTGTTTCATCAGTCAGATGGAGTATAACACACTTCACTCAGACTCACTAAACCCACCTGCTACCCACTCATGCTGGTTTTCATTCATCTCTGCATCAGGTCATTCATAGTTACTGTGTCAGCTGATCACATTCTTATCGCTAACCACCCAACTTTTCCTCAGTGAAATTTGGCCTCCTATGGTGTAACCCATCTACTGGTTTATAAGAATAATTCAGAGATCTTTTTCCTGTTTATCAGCACTACGTGCATACATGCAGTCTCCTTTCTCTCTGCGTATCTTTAGATGTTTATTAAAGATAGGGATGTTGGTATTATAAAGACTCAACCACAGGAGACCACAGAAGAAGTAAAGAATCAGTGCTAACCTCTATCTTGTTGTGGTGTTAGGAAAAAGAAAGCAATGAAAACAGGTGGTACAGCAAGATATGGACAAAGTAAACAAATGTAAATATATCTTTATGGCTTTAATAATACAGTTTATTTTTCCAAAAAGGCAAATTTCAAAATACAAATTACAGTCAAAAAAATTAGAAATATATGCATAGTTCTACTATGAAAATATTTACTGCAGTAACTTTTACAAGCAGTTCTGAGCTTTTATTGGCTCAGAAATAAATCATAGAAGTGATATGTTCTTATATTTGAAAGCTCATGTAACATGAGTGTGTGCATTTTCAAGAAGGCATTGAAAGTGCTGGTATTATATCTGTCAGCAACAGACAGGAAATGCATGGCAAGACGAGAGGATGTGGTGAATGCATTGCATCTTGACTATAAGGTCCATCTTATTACAAAGGTTAAATTTGAATACAAGTGGGAATGGTGTCACACAGATGGTGTATATTATTAATAAAACTATTCCTGCTTTGGCTTAATTTTTTCTTTTTTTTCTTTTGGCAACCCTTCAATTAGTCAGTGTTGTCCTTTGTCACATAATGATTTTTTTTTTTTTTTTTTTGGAATGCAACAGCTGCTGTTTATAACAAAATGCATGAGCAGTAAAATAAAATGGAGAATAAAGTGTTCGGTTGTTTGCAGAGCCTGAAATGTTAAACTCACAGCTTGGTTACATGTTTCCTCTTTCAGGTTGTGGCTTTTTTTAAGGTTGAGGTGAGGTACAGATCCTCTGCAGCACAGAGTTTCAGAACCTACCTAATTAATGCTGCAAGTTGCACCAGAGTCTTCATACTAAGCAACAACCCAAAACATTCAAAATGGAAACTCATCGTGATCCTTATCTAAATGTTCTCTTAACAGTGAGCAGGTCTGACTTAGCTGCTTTGTTTTTGTTTGTTTTTTTAAATTACGGTGAATGATAAAGCTGAACCCTCTAAATTGCTGTTGTAGGTGACACAGTTTCACACTGAGCTCAGGAAGAGAGATTGCAGATCAGTTCAAAAACATTTCTGCATGATATTTGCAGATACAGGTTATTGTTCTTTCAGTTTAATAACAATCTCCAGTCTGCTTGATAAAATGTACCTACAGGAATATAACAGGTGCATCTAAATAAACTAAAATATCATCCAAAAGGCTTACAGTCAATGAAAACCATGAATTTGTTTGAACAGAAGATTAAAATATTATATGCGATCAATAAAACGTTGTTGAGCCGCTGAAAACCTCCACAGTCACCCATTACAGGTCGCGCATAAAGAAGATGACTATTCAAAAAATGTTGAATTGAAGAATATTCATGGAAAGTTAAGTGGATAGAAAAAGAAGGTGCACAAGCCACAAGGATATCCACAGACTGGATTTTGTAATCTTTCCATATGAAAATAAATTTTACATCTAAATTTAAGTGATTGAAATCAAAAATTTTTAATAACATTTTAATTAGATTTTCTTTATTTGAGTTACAGAAATAAATTAGCATTCTTAAGAT
Organism: Girardinichthys multiradiatus; assembly: GCF_021462225.1. NCBI lineage: Eukaryota > Metazoa > Chordata > Actinopteri > Cyprinodontiformes > Goodeidae > Girardinichthys > Girardinichthys multiradiatus. Next base: position 11,605,296 of record NC_061796.1, read on the forward strand.
TAAGAAAATTACTGAGATGCACCTGTAGATAAAAAAAATATAAAGAGTAAAAACATTTAAGGTATTTGGTACATTGTAATACGCTGTACATTCAGAAGTTTTACATTCAGTACTGTCTATCACTACCCTTACTCATACCAAGAAAACAAGTTAAATGTACCTCACTGTTAACCTAAAACTAGGATGAACATTTTAGACTTGACATGAACAAGTGTATTAAAGATGTACACAAAGGTATTGGCATAAGTAGCAGGATATGTTTAAATTCCCAGATTACACCCCAGTGTTCCTTTCGTCCACGCTGGTAGTTTGTGAGTACACTGAGGTGCCTCTGTCCTGAGGGATGTACAGCTTGATCACCTGGCACAGACTGCATGGAGCTCTGTTTATCAGCCTCACCAGCTGCCTCCTGAACCTCTCCCCGACGAACACATACAGAATGGGATTGAGACAGCTGTGGGAGTATGCGATGGTTTCGGTAATCTGTAGAGCCAGTATGATAGCCTTGCTGCTTTTGCACTCGGTGTAGACGTGCAGAAGTTCCAGCGCTTTGAAGAAGGACGCCACGTTGTACGGAACCCAGCAGCAGAAGAAAACTACCACCACTAAGACAACCACACGGATGGCCTGCTTCTTAGAGGACTGGCTTGACAGCAACCTCCAAACGATCTGAGAGTAGCAGAAGCTCAGGATGAAAATTGGGACAAACAGACCCAAAATGTTCATTTTGAAGAGACCAAACACTGTCCAGAAATGAGGGCTGAGGAAGCTCTCGTTTTGTGTTTTTTGGGGAAAGCTGGGGTAGCAGAACATAGAGTTGTTTACTCTTTGCTCTTTGAGGAAGATCAGATCAGGAAAAGAGGCCAAAAAGCCAGCGGCCCATGTTACAGCAGCTGCCACCATACCAAAGGAACGTGTTCGTGCTTTCAGGGCGTAAACTGCGTGCACTATGGCCAAGTAGCGGTCTATGCTCATCAGGCAGATGAAAAAGATCCCACAGTAAAAAGCAATGTGGTAAATGCCCAGGACCATCTTGCACATGACATCTCCAAACAGCCACTGGTCTCTGGCTTGGTGGGCAAGGAAGGGCAGAGAGCACACCATAAGAAGGTCAGCGAGGGCCAAGTTGAACAGGCACACATCAGTCATGCTGCGGAGTCTCACCCCACAAGCGATGACCCAAATCACTAAAGAGTTTCCTAGGAGGCCAAGGAAGAAGAAGATGACGTAGAGGGGTGGGAGAAAGTAAGCTCCATGTCGCTCATAAACACACCTTCCATAGTCTCCATCTGGATAGTCATAGTAGTAGTCGGTGCTGGTTTCATAGGTGTCGGTGAAGGGCATAGTATAGCTGGTCGGAAGAAAGAAACAGAGATATCTGGTTAGTATTTTCCAGATATTTAATTTTCAATTTACAGTGGAGACGCACTGATCAGGTTTTCTTAAACAATACTGAGGTTGCTTTTTACTGAGGTCTAAATTGCAAATTTAAATTTTAACTGATCCTGGGTTTCCCCCTAAATAATAAAACACACAGCAGAAAGAAATTTGCTGCACATTCTTTGATAGTGAGAAGTTTTTAATCCAACAGAAAATGAAGGAAGTATTAGATTATCACTCACAAAATGGCAAAAAAGTACATGTTGCTGGTTAATGTATTTCACTGTAAGTCGTGAAAGCTTTGAGTTTTCATTTAGTACATACTAAAACAATACAATTTATTAGTATTTGACCTGCCGAATCACCAACATAGGAATCCACAGAAAATTAACTGCCTGCCATACATACATTGTGAACTGAAATAGGAGCTCAATACACAACATTTTTAATAAATACAGACTTTAATTTGTGAAGCATTCCTTTTCACTTCTGAGAAGAATTCTTACAGTTGGACAAATTTATTGACTTCACCAGGGTCAACTCGAAATCTGAGTTAATCTACTGCGTAGGGCCCCCAGGCCAATAGGAGGCCCCCAAGAGTGCTGAGTAAGTCAACAAAACTTCAACTTTGTAGTACAGTTTATGGAAAATGGGGCCACATTTAAATTTGCATGGAAGGATTATGAATGGCAATTGCAAAATATTTTAAAATGTGGATTAATTTATGACTTAAAATAACTGACAGTTGAACTGAATAATGTGATACTGTGATGACAGTCATAATTTACTGTTCATAATTTGTTAACCATTTCTGCATCCTCCGCTTGTGCTTGAGTCACATTTCATGCAAAAACTGTAAAATAATCAATCAGTACATAAAAACTTTCCATGTACAATTGCAAGTAAAACTAAGACTGGATGCTCTTTCTGAACTCCACTAAGTAAATATTGAAACATACTAACCTTGTCATCACTATTTGTCTCTTACTATTTTATTTAAGCAATTCAGAGTTGGAGGAACTCTCATTATGCAAGTTTCTTCATAGGTTTTTTTTTTAAAGGGTTATGGCTGTTGACAGGTAGGAACTCCTTAAGTGGTCAATGCTACAGCAGATCTGAAGCAGCCTCTGACAGAAAACACTGTTGTTGGATTATTGTGTAGAGAAGCTGAAGTTGTCTTCTCCATTCTTCTCCATGATGAAAACAGATTTTCACATAATCTTATGCTTCCTAAAATCAACAATAAACTTTTTCTTGTTCACATTCAAGATGAGATGATTGTTCCCACACCAGAGGGTCCACCAGCCCCCTGTACTCGGTTTCTTGACCATTTCTGACAAGACCACTGCGGAGTCATCTGAGTATTTTTACAGATTATAAGACTCTGACTTGTACTGAAAGTCTGACATGTAGTCTGAGTAAAAAACAATGGTGTGAGTACAGCCCCCTGCGGTGCTGCTGAGCCACTTAGCCCGACACGTAACCCTTTAGCCCTACAAGCCTATATGTTTATAACATAATCATTGCGATTCTGGAGGCATCCATTCATGTCTGCTAGAGTTTCCTACACAGTAAATCGTTCTCGACTTGGACATGTCGGAGGATGTGAGCCTGATAATGAACATCTGTCACATGGCATGATTGAAGATGTCAGACTCCCTGATTTGTTGCTGCAGCAGAATTGTGCTAGATTAATCCAGAAAAGATATCACTGCAACAATTAGTACTGCTTGATATTCGACATGAGAACGCTAAAATCCTGGCTTTTGCACCAGTCACAATGAACAACAGACCACCAGTTCGAGGTCATGCCCACAGATACTCATACAAATTCTTTCACATTAAAAGAAGATGAGATGGCCGGCAGATAAACCTGACTTTCGGTTCAGAGATCAAAAAACACAAGTGCTGCCTGCTTTTCTCTAGATGACAGTGGGTTAGTTAAGGCCTCACAATGAAGAGCAAACTGCTAATTTTGGGCTTAACTATATAAGGATGCTGTGGTGCCTGGAGGATGTGGGGCCTCAAATCCAACTCTAACCTATAAATTCAATAGGCAGGTTTGTTTCAAACGTGCCACAGAAGGTAATTTAATAAATTTTTTAATATCTTTGCAGAACTTTTCATAGTCTACAGTAGATATAAAAATGTCTACATGCCCTTGTTAAAATGTCTGATTTTTTTTATGTCAAAAATGAGAGCTGGAAAATGTTAGCGCTTTTTCTACCTTTAATATATCCAGTAAAAATAATGTCTGCTTTGGTAGGAGTTTATCACCATTCCTCAACTTCTTCATTTTGCCTCATCAGCCTTGTAAAACTTGCGGGGAAATCTCTCGTCTGCACCCCTACTGTTGTCCAATCCCACTTATTGGATCAAATGTAAAACACATGTATACATGTACAATCTAACCAGTGTTTGGCAAAAGTTCCTGCAGCTCCTTTAGTGTTGCTGTTGACCTTTTGGTAACCTCCCTAACAGTTTTCATCTGGTCTTTTTAACAATTCTGGTAAATTGTTCAGTTTTGGTAATGTCGCTGCCTTCTATTTTTTCAGATTTTCTGCAGTGTGTCCACTCACTGTGCCAAGTTGTATATATATATATATATATATATATATATATATATATATGCAGCCATGTTACTGATAAGAACTGGTAAATTCTGTCACATAACTCCTCTCTTGGTGTCCTGAAACTGACTTCAGGTCTCCAGGATACATTTTACACTTTGTGTTATCACATGGTCAGGGCCCTTTATGTCTGTCTAACTTCCTTTACTTGCAGTAGGTCTTTAGGACAGCTGATCTATGTTTGATGGTTGCGTTTTGTACCAGATCTGAAACTAAAGGTGGTAAAGTATTTTATTCTGTGGTGCCAACATAGTGTAATGCATTTCCACAGTGTCAACGTGCTTAAACCACTTCTGAGATTTAAAAGAAGCAGCTGAAACATATGTTTTCACAGGCGTTCCTAAATCTTGACTAATTGCTTTGGAATTTCCTGGGTCCGGGACTCAAACCCAGGACAGCCGCGTCGAGGATGATAGCCTCTGCACATGGTCACATGCTTAACCCCTACACCACCAGCGCCACGTGGGCCTCCTCTTTTTAAACACACAAAACTTCTCTGAGTAGTTTTATGCGTTCTTGCATAGTTTTCAAAACTAATTGGCAGGTATGTACAATATGTAATTACAAAACAGAACTTACACTTCAGAAAAGAAACAAATATTGAACTGCCTGACAATATTAGCAGGTCTATAGCTAAAACACAGCTAAACTGAAACCAAACTGCAAGTAAAAATGTCCCTGAAGTGAAACTAGACAAACTAAAGGCTAGCATCAGCTAGCAAAAGTGCTTTAATAACTGATGCTAACAAGCTAACAACAGGAGATAAAAAGTGGAGCTTCATCTTCTTTTCTTACCCAGATGGGCCTATATCAGAGAGAGTAAAAGTGAAAGCTGTCACAGCCGGGGGATTTATCCATTCAGCTGACATTGAAAGTGTAGCACGACCCAGTTTCTGAGGAAGAAAACAGCTGATCACACTCTTTCAAGAAGAATCCTCTGTGAGCGCCCCAAATACGGATCAAATTTCTGTCCAGGAATTTCCTGTACTGCCTCTGCCTTCTAGTTTTATCTCTTTGACTTAAAGTAAAGCAGTGCTGCTTCTTCACACAATGAAGAACTGAAACAGAAATTAGGAGCTTTACAAATGAGATATCTGCTGAATTGTATTTTGCAAACATTCTGTTAATACTGCAGAATTATATGTAGCCACTGGCAACAAAAAGCTGCAAATCAGAAATAATACCGACTATAAATATATGATGATGAATAAAAATGTGCATCTGTAGTTGGAGGACCACACAAGAGTAAGAGGATGCCTGCTGTGTGTAACCGACAGAAATATTTAAACCAAACCCATAGCCTAACGTTAACTATCTTCTGACCTAAGGATTTCTATATGTGATGTAATGCCCTAAGGTGAATTATACATTTTTTTTAAATAACCGCAGCAAATCCCTTTTTAACAGTTTTACTACTATAGATTTCTTTTGTGTGTGTGTGACTCAGAGCTAGAACCACATCATGGCAGTGATCACTTCATTTTACAATCTACTGATGATTATCTCACGAGAACACAAGTAATAGGAATATGTCAAAATACGTCATAAAGATCTTTTTTTATGCATTTTGGTTAGTTTGTTTTTTATAAGCATAGTCAGGTTTGAAAGAAAATGCATGTTGCTTCACAGCATATGATTTAGATTGAAAATAATATTTTAATGAGACCAACATGTTTCTTCTGACTTGAAGTATAACATTTAGGAGCGTTCAGATTTGAATTCAATAGAGAATCTGCAGAAGGCGTTAAAGATTAGGAAACTTTTAAGGAGGGTGTCCAACCTGAAAGATGAATAGTACAAAGATAAATGGTCCAAAATACCATGGAGACATGCAAAAAGTTTACCCCAATTAAATTACGGGTTTGATTGCTGTAAGAGACAAAAAAGGCAAAAATCATTGATTATTGAAAGGGATAAAATACATTTTCAATGGGCAATTTTTGTTAAAAATGTAAATAAAAGCAGAAAACATGTTTGTATGTATGCATTAATTAATTTTATTTTTTTTAAAATGATATCCCGTTTAACATTCTCAAACTTTTTAGAGATTTTTGTTATTTCCAATTAGAATACATTTTTGTCTGGTTAAATGAAAATAATATTAAATCCAAATCTGCCAAATTTATGACTTAGTTTAATTTATCTGCCATCATTGTAGATTAGCAAATCAAGTAACTTTGGTTGTGCCAAGACCACGGCTGAAAACTAGGGGGGACCGAGCATTTGCTATTGCAAGAGCCTTTTAATATTCTTCACTTCAATATTCGAACAGCCCAGTCTCTGTGCATTTTTAAGTTGTTGTTAAAACCAATCTGTATGCACTGGCTTTTAACTCAAGCTGAGCAGGTTCCTTTATTATCTTTTTATTACTTTATTATTATATTGCTTGTTGTGCACTTTGGACAGAGGTATCTGTATTAAATGTGCTATACAAATAAAGTTGACATTGACATCAACTATTGCAAACACTATAAAGACTATTAAATGAAAAAGTAAAGACACATTCCCCTGACTCAGTACATCTTATATATTACATTCAACAGTTTACATATGTTGATACCAAAACAATCGTTAGGGGAGCAAGAGGAAAGATTTTGTTTTAAAACTCAAAACTGTTTACAGTTGTGCATCATTTTTCACCAGTTTTTAAATATGCTGATTTGTTTTCTTTTTTACTTGTTCACAAGCTACTATTCCAGGGGTTCACACAATATTGTAAAAGAACCATTTGGTATTTTCTGTAATGTATCAAAGCTCAAAAAGACAGAATACTTCCTGCTTGTTCTTTAACATTTTGTTGGTAGAAGATTTACAATTGTTCACTGTGTAACTACAAATAAATGTTGTGGAGTAAAAAAGAAATCCGAATCATAAAATAAGAAACCAAATCAAGATTAAAATCCATCTATATCCTACATAAATACTTGAGTTTTAGGCTAGGTTTTCTTAGCAAATATTTGCATTAAAACTATGTGTTAAGAGCATGTGCATATGAAGTAAAGAAAAACTTACCTTCCATTGCTTGTGTAAAGATAATGGTCGGTTGAATTCATTTTCTTTGGATGAATGAAGTAACCAAAAAGATTAAAAGTATGTCAGCTGTGCATCCGATATGATCAACCAGCCTGTATGACAGTGTGAAAAGGTTTATACCTCTCAAAGAGTTCCCCACCTCCAACCCGAGTGACAGGTGGGCCTGTGAATATAAGGTTTGGTTAGGGACTTCCTTAGTAAGTGTTTGAAACTTTTAAACAAGAACCCACACAGAGCCGCAAATCAACATTTGTTCGGTTAAATTCATACTGACTTTGACCAAATACTGCAGAGGCACATAGAAGAAGGGTTGCAGGGCATGCTAGATTGCCTGTTTTGCATGAGTGAAATAGTCACTGCTGAAGCCTGAACCAGTAGTTTCAAAACACGGCAGCTTATAGGAAATAAATGTCTTGCTCTGAGTAGGTAGTTGTACTTATTCAGGCTCAGGTGCAAAATATGCTTTTAATAAATGCTGCTAGTTGATGTGAGACAGTCTTCAGACACAGTTACATTATAAGGCCTGATGATTTATTATCTGCTGGCTGTCAAGTGAGTTGTAGGTATGATACCTGGACACACCTCTGCACACTTGTCAATGAGCTGCAAATCATGACATAATAAAAATGGTTATGTCACTCGAAGGAGATACGAGGTCCTGTGGAATTCTCACCTTTCACACAACAGGCATGCTCTATACCACACGAAAAACACATCCTTGGCTTCTGTCTTCTTTCTAGGTTACTGTTATTCACATCATGCACTGCCTTTCCTTCATCGTAACCATCAGAATGCATAACTGTACTTTTAACCTAGTTTCTCACATAACAATCACAACAACAACCCAGCCTCAAAAAGCCTTTTAAACAATCTGCGGCATCCAAAAACATCCCAAAACCACAACAAAAGTGGGCTACTAGGAAACCACAGCACACAAATAGATTGTGGCAGATATGGTAAACGCACTCATTCACTATGATCACCTGCCCTAATTTCACCCTGGACTAAAATTAATTTTCAAACCTGAATTTTGCAGTCTTAACATTATTGTTGAGCAAATTGGAAATTTTCAGAATTTCCAAAATATTTTGAAACTTGTCAAAACTGCAGTTCCAATCCTACATCAGAGATGTATAGTTGTAAAAGGTCTACAAAGCTTTTTTCTGTTTTTGCTTTTTTTTTTTTTTCAAACTTTAAATACTTCAGGTCATCACACAAATATTACAGTATTTTTCAGTTGCTTAAACACTACATGCAATTCTCAAAGTAAATTTTTCAGTAGCCTAAACCAAGGTATTAAATCAGTCACCCTTCAAAACCCAAAGCACGTTTCATGTCACTAGACACAGCTTGCAAACACATTTGCATTGTGATGCACCCGATGTGCAAAAGAGTAAACATATGCTGCACACTTTGATCACAATTAAGGCACAGGTGTCAGCAGCTAAATGAACCTGGATCCGACATGCTAGGGGCTTTTTCCCTCATTTGGCCATAGAGAATGTGGCCTGTGATGTGGATGAGGTTCTGTGGCCTGACCCAGACATGATGCTGTGGCCGAATGACGTATTGCATATACTTTTTGCTCACGATTAACTTCTTTCTTTTCTCATTTTTTGTTTTTATACAGTATTTTTACTTTTACTTTATGTAACAATAACCTTTACATGGATATGGGTTTTCTGTGGGTTGTGACATGATGCTGGATGATGTTGGATGATGTTGGATTGTTGCATGATGTTGCATGATGTTGGATTGTTTTAGCATAGTAAAGAGTTTGTTGATTGAAATATGTTTGACTTTGAGTTGATTCTAGAATTGCGCCGCTCAAGGTGGCAGCAGGTTGGAGTAGCTCTGTTACTTTTGATTCTGATTTATTCTTTTTTGGGAACTATTCTTGTGGTGGATACAGTTGATTTTTTTTTTTGAACAACTGTCCTCTCCGGTGTCAGATGCTGTGCAGCTTGGAGGATTTTTCCTAATACTTTCTATTTTTGGACATTTGTTATGATGCATTGCCATGGCAACGGGGTTGTTTCTTACAACCGGGAACAGCTGATTATTATCTCAAAAGCTCAAATAATACTTCAATTACAACCCCAGATCCCTGATGAGTTGAAAAGGAGATGACGTGGATGCAGAGCAGGAGCTAAGAGAACAGAGAGAAGGAGGAAGTTCAAACCATCTCTTCCGTCGATTATGATGGGCAATGTGAGATTGTTGGGAAATAAGTTGGATGAACTCCAAGCCCTACAAAGGACCCAGCCAGAGTACCGGGCATGCAGTATTATGTGTTTTACTGAGACATGGCTGCAGGATCATATCCCCAACTCCAGCGTCTCTCTGCCGGGCTTTTTAACCATACGAGCAGACAGAGATTTAAAGAGGAGCGGCAAATGTAAAGGAGGTGGACTGGCAGTACTTGTGAACAACAGATGGTGTAATCCAGGACATGTAACTGTGAAGTGTTATTTCTGCAGTCCAGATATTGAACTGTTGGCAGTAAGTTTTTGTCCATATTATTTACCCAGAGAGTTCACCAGTGTTATTTTGGCAACAGTTTACATTGCACTTTCCGCTGTTGCCGACACTGCATGTGATGCCATCAGCTCAGTTGTTGCTAAGCTACAGACACAAAACCCCAATGCTTTTGTAGCAATTTCTGGTGATTTTAACAATGCTTCACTCTCTGCTACACTTCCAACGTTTCAACAGTTTGTCAGCTGCTCTACCAGAGAAAACAAAACATTGGATTTGTTTTATGCAAATGTCAAGGACTCATACATCTCTACAGCAAGACCTCCTCTAGGCAAATCAGATCACAATCTTGATTTTCTCTGCTCGAAATATAAGCCCCTTGTTCAGAGGCAACCTGTAATAAAGAGGACTGTGAGAAAATGGTCACAGGAAGCTGAAGAAGCTCTGCAAGGTTGCTTTGAGGCTACAGACTGGGACGCATTGTGCCAGCCACATGGAGAGGACATCAATGCCATGACTGAGTGTGTAACCGACTATATAAACTTCTGTGTGGATTACACCATCCCCACCTGAACCGTGAGATGCTTCCACAATAACAAACCTTGGATCACCAGTGACCTGAAGGACCTGCTTAACAAGAAAAAAAGAGCCTTCAGAGAGGGAGACAGAGAATTATTGAGGAGTTTACAGAAGCAACTTAAAGTCAAGATGAGAGACAGCAAAGAGGTGTACAAGAAGAAGCTGGAGAGCAAGCTCCAGGAAAACAATATCAGAGATGTGTGGACAGGGATGAAGAAGATCACAGGCTTCAGGCAGAGGGATGATTGGACCGATGAAGATCTGGACAGAGCCAATGAACTGAACACATTCTTCAATAGGTTCAGTTCAGAAACAAGTTTCGCATCCTCCTCTCCTGCTCACAGCCAAACAGACATTCCACCCTCCTTTGACCCACAGGACCCACAACTGTCCAGTAACACCTCAAATTTTTTATCTTCCACCTCAGCCCTAGATCCGTCTGCTTCTACATGTTTGCCTTCAACCATATCAGAAGATGCTGATGCTTCCTTTGCTTCCCCCTTCCACCTGTGTGTCTCAAGAAGTCAAGTGAAGATGCAACTGGAGAGACTGAATCGGAATAAGGTTGCAGGTCCAGATCATGTCAGCCCTAGAGTCCTGAAGGCCTTTGCAGAGCAGCTCTGTGGGATTCTGCAGCACCTCTTCAACCTTAGCCTGGCCCAGAAGAAGGTTCTAGTGTTGTGGAAGACCTCCTGTCTTGTTCCGGTACCAAAGAAAACTCACCCATCAGTCCTCAATGACTACACACCCGTTGCCCTGACATCCCACATCATGAAGGTCATAGAGAGACTCCTGTTGGCCCACCTGAGTAAGCAAACAATAAACTATCAGGATCTCCTTCAGTTTGCTTATCGCTGTGGAGTTGGAGTTGAAGATGCCATCATACACCTGCTTCAACAAACCCACTGTCATCTGGACAAAGCCAGCAGCACTGTGAGGATCATGTTCTTCGATTTCTCCAGTGCATTTAATACAATCCAACCTGATTTGCTTTGTCAGAAACTCCAGAAGACTCAGGTGGAGGCCTCAACAATCTCCTGGATCAAAGACTACCTGACACAGTTTGTGAGACTGAAGGGTTATGAGTCTAACCAGGTACTCAGCAGCACAGGAGCACCTCAGGGGACTGTACTCTCACCGTTCCTTTTCACTCTGTACACCTCAGACGTCCAGTACAAGACAGACTCCTGTCATGTGCAGAAATACTCGGATGATTCTGCAGTCGTGAGGTGGATCAGAGATGGACAAGAAGCTGAGCACAGGAAGGTGGTGGACCGCTTTGTGGCATGGTGTGGAAACAATCATCTCATTTTGAACGTGACTAAAACAAAGGAGATGATTGTAGATTTTAAGAGAAACAAGAATAAGTCAAAAACTATTTCTATCATGGGAGAAGAAGTGGAGGTGGTGGAGGAGTATAAATATCTCGGTGTTCACCTGGACAACAGACTAGAGTGCAGATGCAACTGTGAAGCCATCTACAAGAAGGGACAGAGCAGACTGTACTTCTTGAGGAAGCTTAGGTCCTTTGGTGTTTGCAGCAAGATGCTGCATATCTTCTATAAGTCTGTTGTGGATAGTGTTATCTCTTCTGCCATCATCTGCTGGGGAAGCAGCATCAGAGCCAGGGACATAAAAAATCTGATAAAGAAGGCTGGCTCTGTTCTGGGGACTCCTCTGGAACCTCTGGAGATCATTGTGGAAAGACGGATTCTTCATAAAATGAAGAATATTATGGAGAACCCTGAGAATCCTCTTCATGAGACTGTCCTACAACAACAGTGTCTTCAGTCAGATCTGTTGTAAGACGGAGCGCTACAGGAGATCCTTCCTGCCCACAGCCATCAGCATCTACAACGGCTCTTTGAAGAAACCTTCATAATGAGCTACAACAACATTTCATTTCCCTTTGGGATTAATAAAGTATTTTTGAATTGAATTGAATTATTTTTGTTAATAAATTCTTGTATTTTAAGAAAGTGTGTGAATTCATTCCATGTGTGTGCAGAGTTTTGCTGTTCAATAATGTCAGAGCTTGGCTCATCCCTTTCAGTTTTGTCCTAATACCACCGCCTTATTGGGCTGGTATTCACAGGACAACCCTTGACACACCAAAATATTATTTATTCAAATATAAAAATATTAATATTAAATAATATATTCATATTCATAATTACAACATGTGACATGTCTTTGATTTAAGTAGCTACTTAATGGAGGTCAGTTACCTGTGCTTTACACACACATCTCCTCTACTCCTCAGATGGCACTGCTGTGTCTGTTTGCAGGTTTTAGCTGTTGGCACAATGGTTTGGCCCACTGTAACAACAACAACTAACAACCATGGAACGCAAGGTAGGAATGCATCGTTTTGCCAAGTTGAATGACAGGTTTTCTTTTCTGCGTCTTTATTTTTAAAGTATTTTTTTTATTTATTTGGGGGTTGGGGGGATCTGGAGCCTGTTGAACATTAATGGCCACGCTGTTTCGAAACTTCATCTAGATTGACATTACTATAAGGCCCATCCTTGCCACTGCACCTGTAGTATACTGAAATGGAGATACTGTTTTAGAACCTGAAATGCTACAGGAAGGTTCGGCCCATGGCTTTCAGAGCTCAAATCTAAACATGCAAAACAAGCAGTAGCTTAAATATGAACAATTTGGACTACAGCAGGTGTGGAGAGTAAAATGACCCACAATTTAATAAATTAAAAAGTCCTATAATAGATATTTAAACATGTGCTGAAGCACATCATCATAAATTATGTTATACAGCGGTACGCTATGTAACAATCTTGTTTTCCTGGCCTGTTACTTACCTCAGCCTTTACACCACTGCCTTAGAGTAAAAAGATGTCGAGGACCCAGACCTGGATTTCTTGCTCAATGTTCAGAAGGTCGGAAAGATCATGAGACTGTGAAACTCCTACGAAAGCCTCCTTCAGACCTACTAAGCCAAGAGAAGTACTTCAACATTAATATTACTGCCTGTCCACCTTCCAACTCCACTCGCTTTGCATCAGAGAGAATCAGCCAAGCAATCACTCACTACAATCTTACCTGTCAATCCCAGCCTCTGTAACACTGCTCACCTTTTTTGGACAGATTTTACCCAAATAAATTGAAGGATCATTTAAAAAATGCATTTGCATTTACTGAGCTATATTGAAAACAATAGAAGGAAATATGTAAGGTAGTAAAGGCTCGTTTGTTAAATTGCTGTAAATGAAGACGAGATATTTCAATGGAAATCTTTTGAAACAGAGAACTTGTAGGTTCTCATAAAAAGTGAGATGTACAATGACTGAAGACCTTTGGAAAAGTTTGAATTAGATGATGATTCAGTCAAAACTTGTCATGAACAGATCAAGAATTTGAAAGACTTTGTGGGTGGAAGCCATATGACATTTATTGAAAAGGAAGCTAACAAAAAAACCACCACAAATGCAATGCAATACCACTTGGTACTAACAGACAACACTGTATTTATGCAAACATTATCTTTGTCCAGTATGATGTATCTTCTTTCACATCCTTAACCAAGAAGAAAGAAAAGTGTTTAAGGTTGTACAAAAAGTCAGAAAGACATGTCTTGGTTGGCATTTGTATTTAAAGGTTTCAGGTACATCACCTTGCATCTGACAAGGAAAAGCTTGCACTGAAGCTTTTGCAAGCCTAAACCGCATACGCTACGTCCCTCCCCTTGAACATATAACCACTGCCACCATGCTCTCTTACACACACACACACACACACACACACACACACACACACACACACACACACACTTTATCTATTTAGTCTATCATTGTTGCAGTGAAACAAAGAAGAACTGCTTATTGAGCCTCAATCATACACATGAAACAATTTCAATAATCTGATCGTACAGGTGTGTTGGAGGTCTCATTGTCTGTGGTGTGGCTGGTGAAAGCCCCTCTGCTCTGGCTACTCCAGCGGAAATATTTGGATAGCACTTTTTCCAACGTCTTCCTGAACTTCTCACCAATGAATGCATAGATGACTGGATTTACACAACAGTGAGACAGAGCAATGATCTCAGCAAAGGCCATAGCTGATGTGATGGTCTGTGAAGCCTTGCAGGTGTCCAGGACTTGCAACAGTTGCAGTGTCTGCAGGAAAACTACAATGTTGTAGGGGACCCAGCACAGCACAAACAAGCACACCACAGTGAAAATCAGCTTCATCGCTTTGTCCCTTTTGGAGTTCCTGGATTTTGAGAGCACTATGAGTATTTTCAAATAGCAAAAAGTAATGACAGGAAGGCAGACGAAAAGGGCCACTGCGTTCTCCGTGAAATTTCGCCGCATTTTCCATGAGTGGTGGGTTTCCTCTGGGTAGATGGGATGGCACTGGATGCTGTAATTGTCCTCTTCTCCTGCCTCCAACTGGGCAAAGACCACCTGGGGGGTTGCCATGATCACAGATGTGACCCAGATAGTGATGCTGGCTATGACTCCGTAGCGAAGTGTTCGTGTTCGCATGGCTGCCACTGCGTGGACGATGGCGAGGTAGCGGTCCACACTCATCAGGGTTACAAAGAACGTCCCGCTATAGAAACCCAGCTATTCAGAGAATTAGAGAGGAAGTAGAGTGAGAACAGGATGTGAGGCGAAATTGGTTAGACTTGCTGTAATTTATGCAGCAGTGTTTTTTTTTTTTTTTTGGCGTATTAACCTAAAGACTGCTTGCCACCATAAAAAAGTTGAAGAATATGAGATTTTTTTAAATGTTCTGTATCTTAAATTAATCGAAAAATAGTATTACTTGATAGAATCCTGTAACCAGTTTGCAGGATGGAAGGTTCTGGGAACTGTGGACCCAGACAGGCAGAGACACAGTCATTAAAAGGTCAGACAGGACCAAGTTGAGGAGGAATACATCAGTCATAGTCCTCATCTTTGTGTACCGGAGGAGAACCCAGAGAACTATCCAGTTTCCTGTGAAATTAGTTCAAATAAAATGTCTTAGCTTTTTAGGATCAAACAAACTAAATCAAACAGATATATCTCCCTGAGCTATGCTTTTTTAATTTGGGCAGTTTGAAAAATCTATTTCAAGGTGTTAAACTAGCGTTATAGTGGGGTGGAAAGTGCAATTCTTCTGTACTAAAAGAAAATTAAATAAAAAGAAATTATTTTGAATATATATGATTGTACCTATTAGGCCCAGACAGAACAGCATGTAGTAAAGAACCGGCAAAAATTTGGATTCGCCGGTGAAGAGTGTACCGACTTGCTGATCACAGACGTCATCATAGACATACTCTTCGTAAAGTGCTGTCCCATTCTCCGTAACGTTCATAATGCTGTGTGAGACAAAGCAGAAAATTTAGTTAGTACTAAATAACACAACAGTAACTTTTTTTTAAGTACACAATAAAACATCAAATGTGTTTATACTCTTTTATACACAGGAAGAAATACAGTGCTGTGAAGTGTTTACCACCTTACACCTAGCTTCCCCCTTTGCTTTTGGTCACACTTATATTTTTGCAAATGTAATCTCTTTACCACCAAACCGCACTACTGGGGGAATAATTTAACTTTTTGTTTTCCTCTTTCATTACTGTAAGTTCCCTTAGTTAAACATAGATGTGTGGTATCCACAGAAATGTTACAATCTGGGCCAAAAGCTGATATAAACAATTTCTACGACTACAACAATCAAAACTACAAGCAGTTGAATTAGAAAGTAAACAAACACCACAAAATGGGGTCACCGCAAAACTGGTCCTCAGCTGTTCACTGTGCAGCTCCTACATACGCAACCAGCATGTCTTCTGAAAGCAGAGATCTCACAGACAACCAAAACATAGATTTTGTCATGTGAAAAATAAATCATGAATTAACAATGATTAAGGATTATTTTTAGAAATGCTGACCTCTGTTTCTCTAGTCACGCCTAATGCCTTACCTGTTATATCAATAATTCATTTAAATAGAACCTGTCTGACAGCATGAAGTAGGCTAAACTATATTAAAAAGCAACAGATGATGTCCAAACATGGAACAGTTGTAAAATTTCCCAGGAGTGGTCTTCCTAGAAAATAATCATTTTTTTTTTTTTACTCCGAGAGCCCATTGAACGTGCAGCAACATCTAAAACACTACAGACCTCACTTCCCTCAGTTCAAGTTTGTGTTTATGATTCAACAATAATAATAATATAGACTTTATTGATCTCACAATGGAGAAATTATCCTGTGCATTTAATCCATCCCTAAGGGAGCATGGGGCTGCCATTGTGCTGCACCTGGGGAGCACTCAGGGGCTAAGGAACCCAGAGTGGCAGGCTGTGGGATTCGAACAAGGGTACTTGTGGCCTCTCTGGGATGGAAATGCCCTACTCTCTAACCAATAGGCCACCACTCCCCCAATAAGAAAGAGACTGCACAAAAATAGTGATCATGGGAGAGGTTCAAGGCTAGAACCACTGCTGTCCAAAAATAACTCAAAGGGTTGTCTCATTTTTGCCAAGAAATATCTTAATTATCCCCAAGACTTTTGCAAAAATATTCTGTAAAGCCTTTAGAAAGGTGTAGTATTCTGGGGGTGCTTCGCTGCTTCAGGACCTGGAGAAGTTGTTGATTTTACCAGAGAATCGCAATGGGGAGTGTTACCAATTTCTTGTGTACCTTTTGCTGCCTCTTGGCCAGGACCTTGAAAAAGACATTTCTAATGGGACTTTTCAGGTTAAATAAAAAAAATATGTGTCTCAGTTATACTTGGATTAGGTAGAAGGATAATGATGCGAAGCACACTATCATGTCCACTCTTGATTGCAAATGTTGCTGCCAAGGGTGGCACAAACAGCTGTAATTTTTAGAGGTGAGTTGATTTTTACACATAATAAAGATTGTTTAATGATTTAAAAGATTTAGGTGCAACAAAAAACCAAAGTCAGAAAACAAATCTGTCAAGGGGCAAATACTTTTTCACAGCACTGTAAATATGCAATCTTGAATACTGGAATTCCTTATTTCCCTCTCAAAAATCTTCACATTCAAAAAATGCAACAGTGTTATATCTACATCAACTAAACATCTGAAACAGGCAATTCAGAACCTACAATTTATTCTTTATATAAATGAAAACCATATTTTTAGTGTGCTACCTCTATCATTTCCATCCACCAAACATGTAAGTTAAAAAAGCCTTTTTCTTTAGGCAAATAAATAAAGGTTCATATTAGTTGTCTTCTAAGCCCAAAAAGTAATAAAACATATTCTTTAATGGAATCTGTTATTGACTATTAGGATTTGTTAGATGAGCTCAGTTTGTGAAAGCACAAATAGAAAGAATTGCACAAGAGTATAAAATCTGAACTATTTGGTGTAAAATCTTCACTTAGCCTACTTTATGACAATACATATGTAAAAGAAGATTTTCTACAGTAATGATCTGTTCTCAGCTAATCAAAATCTGAAATTATTTTATCCTTCTGAGTCGCTATGACATGAACAACTTAATTTTATCACAAGCCAAAGTGCACAAAATATCCAAATGTAATTTTTTTACATCCCTACTTACTTTCCCATTGGACCATTTGACTCCTGATGTTTCCGATACTTCTGTTTTGTGATATAGAAGAATATATATAACAAATTTTGTCTGTCAGGTCTGGGAGAACTCCACTCAGAAATCTTCAAAAAACAACCAGAAGACACAGCAAGCCTCTCCTTTTTAAAGATCACCTCATTCTTCCTCAACACCAAGAGGACTGGATGTTCGACAGGTTCACACTGAACATTTTCTTCAGATAAGAATGTTTTAAAGAAAGAAACTGTGAGGGAAATTAGAAGTATTTGGGGGATTTTTCTGCCCTTTAAGCCAAACTTCAGATACAATCATCGTCCAATGAGTCATGTTGGAAAGGTCTGTGTAGCAAACCTCTTTAGAATATGTGTAGCACAAACTTCCTACTGTTGTGACCATAATTAAAAACACGTGATCTTACAAACCACATCTCAGGCAGTTTTTTTTCACTATCAACATACTCCGAACCACTTGCTTTGACACTTATGCCGACCCTCACTTCTTGTGGCTGACTTTGCTCATGCGAAAACACACACACACACACATACACACACACACACACACACACACACACACACACACAAGTAGGCAGATCAGGCACAAGTGCACCCATAATCCTCAACTACACTTTGTGTTTCAGGTGTATGAGGTGAAGGAGAAGAAGGTGTTCCAAATGGCAGCTAAATGGTCAGAAATTGAAATGTTAAGGCACTTACCACAATGGTTGCTAGACTCACCGCTCCTCAGTTGTGAGTGTGTGCTGCTGAGCTGCACATCAAGATTTCATTGTCATCCTGCCAACTTGCTTTGCACACTTTTTTGTGACAAATCTTGCAGCACGGCTCATTTCTGGTAACGTGAACTCTGGATTTTGTTGTTTCCTTTGCATCGTCTTAAACCTGCACAGAGGTGTCAGTGCAGTATTCTGAGAATTGTCCCTTGATGTGTACAGAAAGAGTTGGAGGGAGCGGAAATGTCTGCTCATGGGGAGCTTTTCTGTTTTCTTTGTTCCTTTCAGGGAGATCTTTCAAGGGTCTTCTTTTTTTATCATTATTCCAAAACAGCATGCTGTTTATTCAGATTATACTGCATAACAGGGTTTTACAGTAATGAACCGTCTTGCTGTGTAAGGTTATATAGAGTCTTTCAACAACATCCCCAACCCCTGAACCTGTTTACTTTTTTTATCTTGCAAACTACAAACTTTTGTGTATTTTATTAGGATTTTATTTGAAAATCAACACAAAGTAAAATGATACAAGGTTTCTAAACATTGCCATATAAAACTCTTGAAAAGCATGCTTTGAATTAAAGTCAGCTCCCCTTTACTCTGATACTCCTAAATAAAATCCAGTGCAACCAATTCCCTTGTACGTGTAATTAGTATAAATGCAGCTCTTCAGAGAAAGCTTCTAAGGTTTGTTGGAGGAAATAGGGGAACAACCAGCATCAGGCAGGTCAATGGAGAATTTTGAAGCAGGGAGTAGATTACAAAATGATATCCAGAACTTTAAACATCACGCAGAGCTGAGACAAGGACGCTAGACAAGGAGAGTGTTGATCAGAGAAGCAGTCCAAAGGCCAACAGTAACTTCTGAATAGTTGTAGAGATCCGTAGCTGAGGTGGGAGAATCAGCTATTAGTTGCGCGCTTCACAAATCTGGGCCCAAATTCTCAAAGATTTTCTAAGTCCTCTCATAGAGCTCCTATTTTAGCCTACAAATTCCTGCTAAGGGATCTTAGCTTATACGTTATTCAGCTAGCTGCTAGGAGTGACTCTGATCAAGGAGAAAATATTGTTTTTATTATTTATTCATCCTTCCTAACATTACCTTACTAAAGGTGCACCTTTAACCTGTCCTGCTGCCGAAACTATTTAATGTTGCCCTAAGGGGATGATAAAGTTAATCTTATCTCTATATTAGTAATTGAATGACTGTTATAGAAGTTTATGTGTTAATTTACTTGACTGTTTAGAAGGGGGATCCCTGTAAGATCGAGCTGGTAGACTTTTATTCATTCACTGTTGTTCATTGTACTCAACTGTCTCTCGGTCTTTCCACTATCTTCTTTGGTTAAGAAATTCTCAGGCTCACTAAAAGTCCTCCTTACTACTCTTAACATCTTAATCCCTAAGGTACTTTGTAAACAACTTTTATCTTACCAAGATAAAATTCTAAGAAGACTCTTAGAATGACGTCACTAGGAGCTACTTTCCTCAGTTTTAGGATTATTTGTGGTTACGGGCCCAGTAGAATGAGTGGCTAGAAGAAAGTTATGATTAAAAGAAAGCCATAAGAACCAGTTTTTGCCACAAACCATTTGGGGCACACATCAGTAATAAGATGCTTTTATTAGATAACACCAACACTCCTTTTGGCCAAAATGCAAAACAGCCTGAACATCATGCTGAAGGGTTGCTTCTCTTTAGCAGATTCTGGTAAAATGATCAGACCTAACTGGAAATTGGATGGAGCTAGATACAGGGCAAGCCTGAAAGAAAACATGTTAGAAGCTGCAAAAGGTTTGAGACCGGGGTGGAGATATACCTACAAGAAGAAACAATTCCAATATTCTTATTCCTCTGATCATGACTTTGTGTGCTTGTTTGCCTTTTAGCTTAGGTCTTGGGATTCCTCTGTGTTAGATTTATGTTCTATTAGATAAAAATCGCAATCGAAAAAAAATAAATATAGTGAGGTTTGTTGTAATGTGACAATATGTGAAAAAGTTTAAGGGGTATAAACACTTTCAGCAAGTCACAACTGGTTTAAATAAGAAAAACTGTGTTTTTCTTACACAGTCTGTTCATCAGTGCCTGTATAGATAAATATGGTCTGGATTTGTTTTATTGTGTAGCTTCTCCTCAACAATGAAACATTTGGATTCTTGCCTGATGATTTGACCTGTAACCCTCTATCGCAATATTTTCAGAAGAAAGACACACATCCCAGTGGCAAAATAGAGAAAAGATCTGTACACCAAAATTCTCCTGCGATACCTTGTGCTGTAAGAGCTTCAGTCATTGTGTGCATCTTCTCTCTGTTCTACATCAAAGAAGCTAACAAGATGCAAAAGCATGTATGTTTTGCTAATCTTGCAGATTAAAGGTGAAAAAAGTCCCACGTGGCCTCCAGTCTTCATAAAATGAGCAATACTCCTACAGAGCAGACTGCCCCTTTAGCTGAGAGGAAGATCACATCATCTACCTCAAACAGTCTTATCTATAGCAAGTCTTGAAATTACAGAAAGGGAAACTCAAGCATATTTACAATGCTAAAGTTTTTTATTAAAAGCAAAACATGTCAGCGCAGACAGGAAAACAATGCAACTCTTTTTGATTACTTTTGACGTTTTACAATAGATTGAGCAATTTCACACCACGCAGAAATTCTGTAATAAATGCAAACCTGTTTACAGTTTGATGCAAAAACCTTATGCTGTAAAACTTTTTTTTCTTGCATCAGCTGATAAATGTGTGAGGAAGGGAAAAAAATTGCAATATTTCAAGTTACAGTTAAGGTCTTTGTGGTTACAAGCTGTTACAAACAACAGGTCTGATACATGTTATGCATCCGACATAAGAAGGAGGAGGAAGTGTGTCGGTCAAAACAAAATCCCAAAGGTTTAAATGACGTACAGAGTTCTTATGAAGATTAGATACTGATGAATGGTGCCGTCTTAGATACTGATTGATCTGTTTGTGTCTTTACGTTGGGTATGTGCGTGTGAGTGTTTGTACGTGTACGCATGAGGGTGGGAACATGTGTGATCATGACTGTGTGTGCTTGTTTGTCCTTTAGCTTAGGTCTTGGGATTCCCCCTCTCCTCGATCATCTCAGGCCCCCCATCAAATGTGGGCCCCTGCTGGAGGGTGATGTGCCCTTGGGTCCTGGGTCTCTGGGTCCATGGCTGCATCAGCTGTGGCGTAGCAGGCTGCCGGTGGATTCTGTGGGCTCTTTCATGCAATGTGGCTGTGAGGTTCCCCCCGGT
Organism: Girardinichthys multiradiatus; assembly: GCF_021462225.1. Lineage (NCBI taxonomy): Eukaryota > Metazoa > Chordata > Actinopteri > Cyprinodontiformes > Goodeidae > Girardinichthys > Girardinichthys multiradiatus. The sequence goes on from NC_061796.1 coordinate 11,626,948, forward strand.
GGCTCTCATCTAATGTTCTCTGGGTGGTGGTGGTGGTGGGGTGGGGGGGTGGTCCCAGGACCGGTTCCCCTTGGCTATTCAGTATTCTTAGGGAGAAACGTTGTATACACGAGCGTGCTCATACCCAACATATTGATCCGGTATTAATTAGTACTGTGTACTTTTCAGTAGCGTTGTGGTTGTTATATCTCTCTTTTCTGCAGGTGTAGAAGCAGACTTCCAGGCTGTTGTCTTATCTCCTCTTCTTTATCCTTCTTTCTCTTCTTTATTCTTTTCTCCTTCTCTTCCTTTTAACTTTTTGCCCCACCTTCCTCCCTTTATTTCTGCTTTTTTTCCCTTTCGTTTCTGTCTCCGTGTCCATTGCTTTAAAATAATCCCAAAGCAATTTCTAATGAAGTTTATAGATATACCCAGCGGAACACAGCCATTAGTAAAAAAACAAACAAACAAAATAAAATTGGTCTGGAATGCCTGATTAGTCTTTGCAAATATCCAAAGTCGGTGTACAACCCCCTCCAGCTTCTACATGATGACAGTGGAGGTGACATCAGAGGACCTGGATAGAAATGAACTTCTCCTGAATGAGCTCTCTGTGAAACTCACTGGGCCAGGTGCCCACTTCTTCAGCAGCTGCAGGGCTCGTCTCATAAACTTCTGTCCCACGAAGGCATAGATGATGGGGTTCAGGCAGCAGTGCGTGTACGCGATCGTCTCCGTCACTATGGTCGACATCTTGATGTTTACCTCCAAGCTGCAACTGGCATCTAGTAGCTCTTTAGAAAGAAGAAACTTCAAGAAGCGGGAAATACGATAAGGAGCCCAGAACAGGAAGAAGATGACCATTATGGAGATGATGACCTTGACGACTCTGTGCTTTTTGGCGGTTCTCATGTTCACCAGAGTGGGGATGATCCTTGAGTAGCAAACCACCATCACCAGCATGGGAATCACAAGACCCAGAATATTTGTAGCAAACAGATCATAGTAGACCAAGTACTCATTCACCGGTTCGTAGTAACAGCGGATCACTGGGCCCTCATCTAATCTTGAGAAGATGAAACTTGGCAGAGAAACCCAGATGCTCAGGATCCAAACAAACACAATCAGAGTAAAACACCCTCTCACTGTGCGATACCGTGCCACCTTGTGAGCATACATGATGACCCAATAGCGGTCCAGCGTCATGACAACCATGAAGAAAATACTGCTGAAGAAGCCGGTGTGGTGGGAACATGACAGGAAACGGCACATGAAGTCACCAAAAGTCCACTCTTCAACCACAGTGTCATGAGTATAGAACGGGAGAGTGAAGAGGAAGAGGAGGTCAGAGAGGGCCAGGTTGAAGAGACACATGTCGGTCATGTTGGTTTGGTTGCGATGTTTTACCAGGACACACACAACTAGGCCATTTCCTTGTACACAGAAAGAGAGCAACATATTATTTCCTGTCAGAACACACTGTGAAAGGTCTGTTTTTATTTATACACTTACCCAAAAAGCCCAGGATGAACACCAAAATGTAGATAGTCACCAGAAACCCCTTACTAAATGTCCTCATATCATGTGACTTACAGACATAGTCGGTGTCGTTATTGCTGTCGTAGTATTGTGAATAATCAGGCAACATGCTTGACAAGGGATCCTCACTGGTGTCTGTAAACAGAGATTTTTTTGTTAAACATCAACCTCACTGTCACTTAGTTTATCCACAAAAAATATATTCATATGATTGTTTAGTGTCCCCTACAGCAGTGTCCCCAACATGGGTCTCCTACATGCAAACAGGACTCAACCAGGGCTTTCTTTTTGCCCCTCATCAATAAAGGCCAGAATTGTAAAATACACAGCTAATAGTTGTTCTGTGTGCATATTCTCCAACCTGTGACTCAAGTTTCTACAACTCTTCCAGAGTTACCCTTGGCCTGTTTCTTCTCTGATTAATGCTGTCTTTACTCGGCCTCATTTTAGGTGGATGGCCATGTATTTGTAGGGTTGCAGCAGTGCCATAATTTTTCCCATTTTCAGAAGACTGAACAGAGGTCTGTGAGATCTTGAACCATAATCCTGCCTTAAACGTCTCCATAGATGTATACTAGGCCTGTCTGCTGTGTTCCTTGGTCTTTGTGATGCTGTTTGTTATTTAATGCTTTGTAACAAACCTCCGAAGCCTTTAGAGAACAACTGTTGTTATAATGAAGTTAAATTACACACTCAAAATTTTTATTAATTAGATGACTCAAGGCAATTGAATGCACTGGATCTTACTTGGCGGTGTAAAATTAAAAGGGGTTACTAAATATCGGATTTTTTTAAGTAAACATCTTTAAAATCCGTGTATCCATTTCACTTCACAATTATAAAACAGCATTTGTTGGCCTAACATAACATCCCATGAAATTCATTGAATTTTGTGGTTGTAAGTTGGCAAATCCTAAATGGTTAAAGAGAAATGAATATGTTTGCAAGATACTGTACATATTCTAGGGATCAGGAGATGCAGTACCTAGAGAAGTTCATTTGAAAGATGTAGTTTCATTTAACATTTGTGGCTAACTGGACCACATTGCTGAGCTTTTTCATTGAAACAACAGCACAACGCTATAGTGATGTCTGCCTCTCTGTGTTGCTGTGTTGTAGTTTGTTTAATGGGCATCACAAAACAATATTGCATTTCACATAGAGGTCTCTGGACAAACGATCAGCATACAAAAACACCACTATCTGCTCTAACAGCTGACTTCTTAAACAGTTCAATATGAGAGTTCTTACCCCATCTGTTGGTTGTTGCATGTAATGCAAAACCTAACGGTGTCCTCCCACATTTATTTTTTTTCCCACCACATGCTTGTACATTATTTTACAGACATCTGAGAAGATAAATTAGCAATTCATCAGGTAGAAATGTCTACACGTGGGTCATATGTTTCTGCAATCCCATTTAATCACACAACTGCTGTTTGATTTGTCATTTTGCTGAAGAATTGAAAGAATAACTTCTAAAAATTGTGGTTTTTTTTTTTTTTTTTTTTTTTTTTTAGAATGAGTTGGCATCTTTCTGAATTTATTTAAACCCCGGCCAACAATATGATTGGATAACATAGTTTTGTAATGAACTGGATTGATATCGGTTGCATTTTGTCTGATTCGGGTTCATCATAATTGGAAATGGATTGGGCCTATTTTATCTTGTACAGTGCCTTGAGATTATATTCATTGTGTATTAGAACTATGTAAAAAAAAAAAAAAAACTGAATTCACTATAAAGCAACATTCTCTATTATACAAATAAAGCCCCATAAATAAATAAATAAATTTTAAAGCATGGTTGTTGCTCTATTTTTTAATCATACAACAAAGTACTAAAAGTAAACTACAACATTTGAATAAAAGCTCTGAATCATTACATCATAAGCATAGATTGGTCAAAAGTACTCATAACTAATGTCAAATAAACAAAGCATTTGCATCAGCAGGAATTAAGATTAAAACACCTAGAAATAAATGCAATATACATATAGATTTAAAAAAAATTATAAACCACAAGTTTACAAACACTCCAAAGTTTTTTGTATTTGTTAAATGCACTCACTTGACATGGTGATGCCTCAGTGATACCTTCCTTAATCAGATAACGTTCGAATTCACCTCTGAAATCTCCCTGCGTCTAGATTACTGCGATTGTGGTGCTGTCAGATGAGATGTAAAGATGAAGTGCCTTCGAACCAGCAGAGCTGTAATAATGTAACAAGAACAGTGAGAAACAGAAGTGTAGATGTTGTTTCCTGTATGCCCCTGTGTGAGATCGTTATCTCTACATTTCAGACAACAACCTGACAGAAAATAGAACATACTGACTTGTCAAATATAGTAAGAACATGTGCCATATACTCACAAATATGTCAAAAGTTTTTTACAGCCACACAATTAATGTTGATTTAGATTTAAATGCTGTTTGTCATACAGATTTGACAATTGAATTAAAGGGCAGTGTTGTTTTCACCACAAGTACATGTCTTTGAATTGTTACTATTGATAGTATCATTTCAAAAGTCGTTCTGGGTCAATAGTTTATATCCAGACTGTTTTATTTGTCTGCACAAAAACACTCCAACGCTGAAAACTATATTTGTTGCTTTTCCATAAACCTGGCCCTTTCGGTATAATTTGTTTGCAGATATAGTGCCCCGTTTTCACTTATTTCAAACAGAACTAAAACATGGATAAGGTTTCAGTGGCTGACAAGCAAAACATCTTTCAAAATTACATGTTCTGAGAACTGTTGAACAGCAACGTGTTGTCAGCAACAGTGCTGGTTTGCAGATGCTTGACCAGTTTCAATTCTGTTGACTGCTTTTATTGAATAACACATTCAGGCCTTTTTAGTTAACTAGTTATGACTATTTTTTGCATTGCAAAAATGTTCATCTATCCTGATTTTTTCCCCATTGAAAAAACTTCTTCAAAGGGAAATATTTGCTTTCTTGGGAGGCAAAGCATAATGTCTTTAAGACGACACTTTATCTGACAAAATAATGCATGTCTATTCATTTTTAAAATACACAACATTTAGGGTAGAGATGCGCCAGTCAGTCTGCCAGAGATCGAAATCAGACAATCTTGAATAAAATCTGATTATTGTTTCTGCTAGTTGCGTTTAAAGTTTAAAAGTCCACTATTTTAAGTCAATAACCACTTTAACCTGCAGCATGTACATTGATGCAATGTTTGAGTTAATATAAAAAAAATCAAATATTGCTCGGGGACATATACTTTGATGCAAACGAAGAGATGATCTCGTGATTCCTTAATTTTCTGTTGGATTCAATTCTACTACCTCTGTCAAAGTATCTGTTTCACATTTAAGTTTTTTTTCTTCTGCCTAACAAACCTCGCCTCTTAGCTTTATTCTCTGCAAAAATCCTGTCACTTTGTAAATATGTTGGACTAAAACTGAGGCCAGTTTTAGTCCAACATATTTAGGTTAAACACAAAATGTTTAGTTTGGTGTTTGTCTTCAGTCATGTGGAGGTTAAGTTATAGAAATGTTGATTATCTAAATGATCAGTTGCTTTTACAGGTTTTTCACCTGTTTCTTTTATTGTTGTCCTCCATGAATGATCCAATCAGGATTTTTTTAACCCTGTCAGAGCATATTTGCCAAGATATTTTAGATGGCTTTCTGCTTCGACACATCTGATTTAGGTTTATGGGTGATTAAACAACTTAGGCCTAAAGGATCTCAAGACTTTGAGGTAATTATTATTTGAATTATAGCTGATGGACAAACAGGGATAGGTCAACATAGCAGCAGACGTTGGCCTCATAATGCAGAATTTAAAAAGCTATCAAGAATGGACAATACAAAAGTGACGTCAGTTGTGTGCAGTGGTTCCTGGGTTTAACTGGAAGCTGACCCCAAAATGACATTCTATCTTGGGCCTCTTCCAAGGTTGGCCAGGCTTTGGGGAGAAGAAACACATCTAAAACAAAACAGAGCAGTGTGCCCCCAAGACCCTTGGCTGGGTAACAGCTCATTTATTTCGTTTTCAAATAGTGACATCTAGTGGTGGGAACACGTGGTGCAGCTACATATTTGTATGAAAATTGCCAGAGTAATCAGAGCCAAGGGGAAAACTAGCTAATTCATATATAATTTCATTAAGTGTTCTGTGTTTGTAGAAACTCCTGGATGATTCACTCAAGGGACTCAAAGAACTACAAAAAAGATTATATGACTGCAAATTAAGTTCATGTGAGCTATTTTTGCACATCCGCTCTCCACCTGGCGCTCAATGAATTCCCGATGAGAATGATTGGCGTGAGATGTGCTGACGAATGCGGGCTCAGGGGAACTGTGTTAAGTTTCCAACAGGAAACCGGAAACTATTTAGCAGGCCTTCAGAATAAAATAGATTTTGTGATGGGCGGGTAGGTGGAGTGCACAGGTTCAGCAAGTATTACATTTTGCTAGAGAAAAGGTACACTTATTAGAACATTTACCTTAAGTAAAAGTAACAATTCCCAAATAAAAGTCTTCTGAAAGTAGTTAATTTAAAATGTATTCACGACAAAAGTTAGAGTACTAATATTTCTTGAACTTTTTCACATTTCACAATTTTTCACATGTAACAACCACAAACTTTAATGTACTTTACTGGGATTTTTTGTAATGAACCAACACAAAGCAGTGCATGATTGTGAGTTTTAAAAAAAGTCATAATTTTTTCCTGAAAAATGTGGAATTAATTTGCATTCACCCCACTGAGTCAATACTGTCTAGAATCGACTTTCACTACAACTGCAGCTGCAAGTCTTCGAGAGAATATCTCTACCATTTCAACATCTTAATACTGACGTTTTGGCCATTCTTCTTTAAAAAATAGCTCAAGGTCAGTCAGAGTTAGTTAAAGAAAAATTTGCAGGTCTGGCTTTAGAGTTTCAACTGGATTTTGCTCTTTTACATTGACTAGCCATTGTAACATTTTCCATTGTAACAGGACTTCAGTACAACCTGGGGACTGAAGTCCTGTGACAGGTTGTCTTTCAGTTCTGCTCTGTATTAAGCTTTATTCATCTTCTCATCAACTTGGACCAGCTTCCCTGATGTTCCATGAGCCCTAATTTCCAATGCAGTTTTAAAACAAATACACTATAGCCCAAACATTTGGAGGCAAGATCACATTTGTAACGAAACAGACATAGTTTCATTACTATACTTGCAAATGAAGGTGAAACTTATAGTCAGTTATCAGAATATAAATGTATTTTATTTATCGGGTATTCCGTTTTTTTGTTTGTTTGTTTTTTTTTTTTGCTTAGACTTTGCTTTATTTAAAGTAAATACCTTTGGTTTTAACAACTGCATTTTATAATTTTTACATAAAAAATATGATTTGTCCTTCTATTTTGCAAGCATTTATTCAGCAAAGATCTGGTGACATCAATAGGTACTTAAACTTATATGGAAGAAAATGCTGCATATTAATTAAAGCTCATATAATGCATTAAATACATCAGAAAATCTTTAGAACTCATACTGTTGTTGTTTCCAAACTTTGTGCTTTAGTGCAAATTGAATTATATATACAAAGCCAGAGGAGATAATCAGCTGGCAAAGGAAATGTAGCTTATCAAGCATTAGTTGTATTGTAGTCAAATACTTCGCATTTTAAAGTGGTTGCAGCTAGAGTTGTGCAAAAAAAAAAAGATGTATATATATATTATTTTTCCTTAGGAATGGATGTGAATATAAATGCACACAAGCAAAATTCTTAAAGCAAAACATTTTTTTTCCCAAATAAAACTATAAGCATATCATTTTAAAACACTACTTTAGAAAAGTAAAAGCAGCCTACATAAACTGCTGTGGTCTCTGGTGTTTATCACGGCAATGATGAGCGGGTATAGACTGATGGATGTTTACCACAGTAACGTGTGCATAAGCAAGGAGAAAATTTTGTTGGACTGTCAGTTTGAAAGTAATTTCCGGAAGTAGTTTCATGGTTCAATGTGTCTCTATAACTTGATCATGTTAGGAGTTATTCAGCCACTGGGAGACGGGGATTATATCAAGTGGATTTGTCAAGTAATAAACCATAAGGAAAAGAACCAGTAAGACTTCTATTTTCTTACTGAAACGCTCCTAACTTAGCAGTAAGTAAACATATCAGCGCTTGAGTCGCAGTTGGCGGTGACGGACATTATGCTGTCGTTGCGCTTTAGGTCAACGTGAACTTTAATCACTTGCTGTGTTATAAACGCATGTAGATATTCGCTTCTAAAATAAAACGTCTTGTTGATTGACATATTTAAAAGTGCGAGGCATTTAAAAACTATTTTGTTTTTCATGTACCGTCCAGGTGATGTTGCGGCGATAGCGTAATGGATATCCAGCATATTTAAACGGATTTGTTTTTGGAGTCCCGCTTTGTCCGGAAGGAGTATCTTAATCAGTGTCATGACAGAGTCCTCCAAACCGCATTCAGGGTGAGTCTGTCAACACAATTACAACATGCATACTAATTTACGATTGGTCTTTGTAAGCCGAAACAAACTTTCTGGTTATATTTTGACTTGCAGTTAGTGTTACATTTTCAATGTGCATGTGAAATCTCGCGGTATTATGAATAATCAACCACAACGACAGTTTATTTAGGTATTTTTCTGTATTCTTCTTTAGATTATTAAAACTTTTGTAGTAATTGTTTGGGCTAATGTTAAGTTATCTTGTTGATTTTGTTTACTCATGTCTACAACGATACTCCAGACAAACACAAACAAATGACAAAGAAAGAAACTAACAAACAAAAAGTATTGTCTTGCAAGAATATTCACACTCCTTGAACTTTTTTTTTTACATTCTGCACAACCACTCTTACTTATTAGATGACTTCTAAAAGGGGATGTTTACAAATTAGTGCCAAACTTCTCAAGGTTTTGATTGTGAAACACTTTGAAAATCATGAATCCTTTTTCTTTCCCTTCCCAGCTATGTTCCTTTTTGTCTTTTGTCACGTCATAAAAAAATCTCCCAACATAGATTGAAGTTTGTGGTTTTAACGCGATAGAATGTGAAAAAGAATTAATGAAAATTTAGGAGTCTTGGGGATTATGACATACTGTCACATCTTTAAACTATGAGTGATGCTGTAGATGCACTCCGTTCTGAATAGTGCATGTGGATGAGAATCCAGGGTGAGGAATTCAGTGTTTGTGTGTCAGGACTGAGTATGTTACTGTTGCTGTGATGTCACGTTTGGGTAATATTTAGTTTTCCTATTAAATATTCCTATTTATTTCAGTTTTACATTCAGTTACGAGCATCTTGCATGCTGAGGCGAGGAATCTTCATCAGCACAGAGTGTTGGCATAGTGTTACATTAGATTAAGTAATGTTCCTGGGTCATTGATGCAGTATTTGAGTGATAATTGCGTAAATGCTGAAACAGTGGTGCATATGAGCAGTACACATGACGTGTTAGACCTGTGGTGCTCCAGTTGTGGATTTTTTTTCATATCCAAAAACTCCATGACAGCCACACTTAGCAGGTGATCAAAATATGTATGCTACAGTGTTAAATGCATAGGAAGTGTGTGTGATTACCTAAGGCAGAGTATCTTCCTTTACCATACAAACCTAATGAAGATTAAACTGTGGTGTCATAGGGCTGTTACACACAAACATGACGATGTTTGTATGTTAATCTATAGCATTCCTTTGTAGCTTTGGTTGTATTTTTAGAGTTGTTGTCCAGGTGGAAGGTAAACCTCTGCCCCAGTCTCAGATCCTTTGCAGCCTCTACCAGGTTTTCTTCTGGAGTTGGAACTGTATTTCTGTATCCTCACTGCATGATGCTCCCATTACCATGTTTCAACAGGGGCTTTCATCTGTTCCATTGATAGATTGAACAGTGCTCCATGAGATGCCCGAAGAAATGTCCAAAGCTTAGGATATTGTTACGTACAGTCATGGCCAAAAATACTTTTCCAGAAATAAAGCATTATAGTCAAAAAAATTATCGCAGTTGCACATTTTGTTATACAAGGTTTTTTCTTTCTTTCTGTGTATTGGAGCAATACCAAAAAGCAGAGAAAAAAAGACAAATTTGACATAATTTCAAACAAGACTCCAAAAATGGGCTGGACAAAACTATTGGCACCTCTACTTAATATTTGGTTGCACATCTCTTTGAAAAAAGAATTTAAATTACACACTTCCTATAAACATCAACAATCGTCTTGCGCCTCTCAACTAGAATTTTGTTGTTTCCATCCATTTCTGACTTCTTTTTTTAAGTATGTAAGTCATTTTCCATCTGGAAGATCCATGACCTAGGATGCAAACCCAGCTTTATGACACTGGGCCCTACATTGTGGCCCTAACTCCGACTGCACTGTTCAATTGTTAGGATTACTTGGAGTGTATGTACCTGACTGTTGTGAAGTGCCTTGAGAGAACATGTGTTGTGAATTGGCGCCATATAAGTAAAACTGAATTGAATTGAATTGAATCCTTTGTTAATCTTCAGATTTCATGGCCGCCTTTGGCACCCAGTGCAAAAGGCAGCTAAAAAACCCCAAAACATCTTTAAACCTCCACCATACTTGACTGTAGGTACTGTGTTCTTTTCTTTGTACGCCTCATTCTGTTTTGGAAAAAAGTAGAACGATGAGCTTCACCAAAAATCTCATCACTCATAAATCATTCTTTGTCTCATCTGTTCGCAAGACTCAAAGAAGGAATTTGGCTTGCACATGTACATTTTGGCAAACCGCAGTCTAGTTTTTTATGTCTCTGTCAGAAGTGGGCTCCATCTGGGTATCTTGCCATAGCGTTTTGTTTCATTCAAATGTCGGCGGATAGTTTGCACTGACACTGCAGGACAGCAGGAATTCCTTTGAAACTTAATTGGGGCTGCTTATCAACAATTTATTTAGTTTTACTCTTCCGTCCACTTCCAGGGAGATCAGATACAGTGCCATGGGTGAACGTCTTGATTATGTTGCACACTGTGGACAAAGGAACATGAAGATTTCTTGAAAAATGCTTGTAACCTTGAGATTATTGATATTTTTCCATAATTTCGGGCAATTCTCTTTTTGTTCTCCATGCTTCGTGTGGTGCACACAGACACAGTGCAAAGATAGAGTCAACCTCTCTCCTTATGTGGGTTTAGGTGTGATTTTTATATTGCCCATACCTGTTACTTGCCCCATGTGAGTTTAAACTAATTTATTTTCAGATTTTTATTTATATATATATAAAAAGTAAAAAAAACATGTATAATTTTCATTTCACCTCACAATTTTACACTATGTTTTTGATGGACCTTTTTGGGTTAATTTGCCATAACGCTTAAGGGATAAGAATATTTTGCAAGGTACTGTACAGTACTCAGGAAGACTTAATGTTTCTTTTGCCACATAATCTGTAGATTTTGGTTAGAAACAGTGCTAATAATGTAAGGTAACATTTTTTGTGTGTAAGTACACACCTCTTTAACCTGGTGCTCTTAATTACAGGGATTATCAGACTCTTTAGAGCTTCTTGGCTAAATTACAACCTGACTGACCACAGAGTCTGCTGGCACTGGAACCAAAATGCCTTTTCATCCTTTTGCTGTGTGCATTTCTTTAACATGCATTGCCATGACAACTCTTTCTGTGTTATGCCTTCTCCTTCGTCATCACAGTGGCTGTAGCTGCTTTACTACATACTGTGGTCCTAGTAAAACACAGCTCATGAGCATTGTGGACAAACTCACCTCCAAAGCAGATATACAAAGAAACACAAGACTGCTCTTGTGTGGGAAGTATTTTTGTACCTGGCTTTTGAAATCTAAGCACTGAGCTCTTATGTGAGTGTGGGTCAGTGCTCAAAAAGCCTGAGTATGTCCTTCAGATGTGAGTGGAAAGACGACCTGAATGAAACTTTAGTTCTGGGCATTAAAGCATGTAATAAAGTGAGGGCACCTTCCTCTACTTAAAGCAACAATAAGATTTCTCACAGAAAACTGAGATCATGTTTCAAAATGTAAGCAAAACTGTTTTGAATCTGTGGTAAACTTTAATTTAGACTTTTCATTTTACTTTTCTTGTGCCTATTATTGAGGGAAAAAAATATAATACTCATAAAGGTTACTTATATATTTATTAAATGGATTGAAATAAAGAACTCTTCAGTCTACAGACCATCAACCAACAAATCGGATCGAATTTTTGGACATGGAAATAACAAATGTGTAACAATCCTTAGCAAAATGGAGGGAATTGGACAAAAACCAGGTAACAGGTAAGACTTTAAGGAAACAATAACTTATTATTGCCAGCAAAAACCTAATCTGTGCATCTTTAGTCTTTTCTGGAGCGTTGAAACAAAATCACAAGTTGTGAAGTTTGCTCCCTCATACACCATATTACAAAAAGTATTTGTCTGTCTACCTTTACATGCACATGAAATTTGATGACATCTATAATGTCACCTATAAGGTCTGATTATTTGTTGCCAGCAATAGCAACTTTAACTATTCTGTAAACATCTTCCACAAAGTTTAAGAGTTTGTTTATGGTCAGATGAGAAAACCAAGATGGCAGCCTCTGCTCTAATTCATTCCAAAGGTGTTCAAGGAGGTTGAGGTTAGGTCGTCAAGTTTCTCCACACCAGACTTTACACACCTGCAGCCATGAAAGTGGTTGTAACACTGGAATCCATTGATTTGGTGGTGTGACCCAATACGTTTGGCAATATTGTGTATGTTCATATATGTTGGAGCATTTTGTGAGCTTATTGCATTTAGACTAGATTTGTTAAACTCCTATTCTGTTGAACTCAGCAGCAAATACATACAGTGGTGTTTGCCATCTTCCTGATTTATGTTTTTTTCACGTAAGTGTTTCTGATCATCAAATTTAAATACTATTCAAAGGCAACAAAGTAAACATGAAAAGCAGTTTTTAAATGACAAAATTCAAACTTATATGGGCCTGTGTGAAAAAGTGGTTTCCCCCTAAACCTAATAACTGGTTGGGCCACCCTTAGCAGCAACAACTGCCATCAAGCATTTGCAATAACTTGAAATGAGTCTTTTACAGTGCTATGGAGGAATTTTGGGCCACTCATCTTTGCAGTGCAGAATTTTTGTAATTCAGTTATATTGGGAGGTGTTTGAGTATGAATGGCCTTGTTAAGGTCAGGACTTTGATTAGGCCATTCTAAAGTCTTCATTTAGGTTTTCTTCAGCCATTCAGGGATGGACTTGCTGGTGTGTTTTGGGTCATTGTCCTCCTGTAGAACCCAAGTTCTTTTCAGGTTGAGGTCACGGACAGATGACTAGAAATTCTCTTCAGGACTTTTTCGTAGACAGCAGAATTAATGGTACTATTTATCACAGCAAGTCTTCCAGGTCCTGCAGCAGCAAAACAGCCCCAGGCCACCACACTGCCACCACCATATTTTACCGGTGGTATCATGTTCTTTTTCTGAAATGTGGTGTTACTTTTACGCCAGATATAATGGGACACGCACCTTCCAAAATGTTCAACTTTTGTCTCGTCAGTCCACAGAGTATTTTCCCAAAAGTCTTGGGGATCATCAAGATGTTTTCTGAAAAAATTGATACGAGCCCTAATGTTCTTTTCGCTCAGCAGTGGTATTCAAATGGAATTCTGCCATGCAGGCCATTTTTGTCCAGTTTCTTTCTTAAGGTGGAGACATGAACACAGACCTTAACTGAAGCAAGTGAAGCCTGAAGTTTTTTGGATGTTGTTGTAAGGACCATTGTGACCTCTTGGGCAAGTTGTCGCTGCACTCTTGGAGTAATTTTGGTCAGCTGGCCACTCCTGGGAAGGTTCACTCCTGTAGCATGTTTTCGCCATTTGTGGATAACGGCTCTCACTCTGATTCTCTGGAGTCCTAAAGCTTTAGAAATGGCTTGAAAGGCGCGGTGCTGATGGTGTATGGGTTAAGTGCGCGACCATATACAGAGGCTACGGTCCTCAAAGCGGCCGTCCCGGGTTCGAGTCCCGGACCCGCCGAATGTCTCCCCCTCTCTCTACCCCTCTTTCCTGTCTGCCTACTGTCAAAAAAATAAAGGCCACTAGTGCCAAAAAAATATCTTTAAAAAAAGAAATGGGTTGAAAGCCTTTTCCAGACTGATAAATCCCAATTATTTTCTTTCTTATTTGTTCCTGAATTTCTTTAGGTCTCTGCATGATGGCTAACGTTTCATGATCTTTTAGTCTACTTCAGTTTGTCAGGCAGGTCCTATTTATGTGATTTCTTGATTGAGAACAGGTGTGACAATAATCAGGCCTGGGTGTGGCTAGAAAAATGAACTCAGGTGTGATAAACCACAGTTAAGTTATGTTTTATGTCACTTTTTCACACAAGGCCATGTAGGTTTGGATGTTTTTTCTCCCTGTAATAATAAAAACCTTCATTTAAAAACTGCATTTTGTGTTAACTTTAACCTGATATATTTAAATTTGTTTGATGATCTGAAACACCTAAGTGTGACAAACATGCAACAAAATAAGAAATCAAGAAGAGGGCAAACACTTTTTCACACCACTGTACCTATTAATTAGCTGACTGATATTTTTCTCTGCATGTCTGGACTTGGTGCGATTGTGTGTGTATACATGTATGTGTATTTGTAAAAGAACATGTTCCTGAGAGCTTGTTTGTGTGCTGAATGAGGTATACAAGAGGCTTTTTAATAATGTGGTTGAGTTGCACAGCCTTGCTCTCATGTTCCATTAGCAGCAAGAAAGCAACAGATCTATAAATACAGAAGTTGAAAGGGGACTACTGAAATACTCTAAATTTACTACTTCCCTCACATCTGGGTTTTTTTTTTACTCTTCGAAGTGCTTTATTGGGCTGTGATAATTTTATAAAGAGTTTCAGTTCATATGTCTGTCTTGTGTGGTGTTGGTCACAAGTTTTTTACAAGGCATATTTTGTATTTCACATATGCAACTACTTATTTTCCAACAGGCTACATGCATATCATTTTTCAACATTTTTAAAATTCTTCATTAAGTATAAGGAAAACTCATATTGAAGAAACTATCTATTGTGTGCATACAGACCCTCAGGAACTGACTCATGCTGCCTTCTGCTTTACTGCTGGCAAGTTAGACCCATTTTTGTTATCTCAGAAGCATCTGTTGTTTGTGATACACTTGTTTTTGCAACTGTTTACATTTTGCTTATTTGTGAAGTGAAAATGACCAATGTTTTAGAAACTATTTCACATATAAACTCTATACATTTTGATATGCATTCGTATTGAGCATCACTAATACTTTTGCCCTAATAGCTCAGTGAGATTGGATGGCCATTGTCCATGGACATGTACAACTTCCAAGTCTCAGTTTGATTCAGTTGAACCAGTCTAACATATGAATGTGCTTTGATCTAAACCTTTCCTTGGTTACTGTGGCTGTATCTCTGTGCTCATTGCCCTTCAGGAAGGTAACCCTCCATGCCAGTCTTAACACTTTATCAGCCTTAACAAGTTTGCTTCCAGGGTTGCCCTGTATGTAGTTCCATCAAACTTCTACACAACTTCTGGCAACTGTTATTTTTTATGGAAAGAGTAGTCATCGTGCAATTGGAAGGTTGTGAGTTTGATTCCAGCATCCTCCTGCCATATGTTAATGGCAAGGCACTTAAATTCAAGTTTCTTGCCAATGTATGTAGGTCTATAGGAGTATGAATGTGTGTGCGTTTGTGAGTAGGCCTGAGTGAATGTGGCTCTCTTATAAAGCTCTTTGAATGGTAAGTATGACTAGAAAAGCATTATATAAGTTCTATTCCACTTATCATAGCTGACCAGATTCCTTTGGCCTATTGAAGGGACGCATTTTCACACATGATGGTGTGTTCAGGGGAATGTGCAGTGTTGGTTTTTTGCAACACAGTGTTTAGCATTCAGGCCAAAGAGTTCAACTTTGGTCTTATCTTTTCTCACGTGCTACTTATACGTGCCCTGTGGGCAAACTGCCAAAAAGACTGGTTCTGGTTTTCTTTGACAATCACTTTGTTCTCGGCACTTATTTAAAAAGGCCAAATTTGTTGCCAGAATCTCCCATTTGAGCTGTGGATGTTTGCATTTTGGTGCCTTCTAATCAGAGCGTCCTAGTACTGATGTGTGTTCTACATGCATTGTGGCAAAATACAAACACACGTGTGTTTTATGGCTTTCTTTTAATGATTACTTCCTTCTAGCCACTCTTCCTCAAAGGCCAGATTTGTTTACTGCTAATAGCTAACTTTACCAACTGAGCTATAGATCTCTGCAGCTACTCAGAAGTTACTGTTGGCCTTTTGGCGCTTCTCTGATTAATGCTATCTTTTGCGGACAGTAACGTCTTGGTAGGTTTACACTGAACATACTCTTTTAATTTTCCAGACTGAACGGTAGAGATGTTCCAAGTTTTGGATATTGTTTTATAATCTTACCCTGCATTTAAATTTTCGTTTTCCCTGAACTGTTTGCTGTGTTCCTTGGTCTTCATGATACTGTTTGTCACTAATTGTTTGTAATGGTGTGATTTCTGTTTCTGTTGACTGTCAAAAAGGTGTATTTAAGGGCAAGAACACCAACAACATAATTTCTGTGTACAATTAAAACAGTAATGTTACTGAAAATCTATCCGAGAAATACGATGCTATGTTTATTACATTTCAGCCCTGGCTGTATAGACAGTTGTGCTTCATGGGCCCCACGACTCTGTTCTGTATGTTATATGCCAACATCTCTGTTAGTGTTGAAGGCATGAAGTGGCAGACACCTTTTAACAACAAACAACCCTCTTTACAGTGGACAATGTGAAGTATCTACCATGGACAGACAGTGTTTGTGTGTTTGAAGCAGCTGCTATGAGCCGGTTTATTTCTGGAAGCCTGCTGTCATATGTTAGTCACTGTGGTATGTGCTGTGGTTAGAGAAGAAGACAGATGAACTGCATGTGTACGTAAATATTTGAGGGAGTCTGGGAGATACTCCGTGGCCGTTGGATGTATAGTTTTGTTGTGTTTGTGAACATTTCAATCTTTAAATGCAGAGAAAAGAACCACTTTGTGACAACATTTCAGAAACTTGGCACCAGTTATCTTTTCAAGTTGTTATTATCAAACCAGTTGAAGGTTGAAGTACAACACACAGCAAATTCAGCTTCCATTTGACCTCGTTTTCTCTAAGCAATCTCATTTCCAGATGATCGATACTCAGTTTAACCTTCATAACATTGTTCCCTTATTTTAGCTATTGAAAAGGAGAAAGGGAGGTGTTCCAGCAATATCTACACTGTAAGTGTTTTTCCTTAAGTTTTTCCGGTGGGAGCAGTCTCTAATTAAACAAGCGTCTTGGGGAATAGAGAGCAGACTAATTAGCATTTCTAGCTGTTGTGCTTTTACATTATGTCCCTCTTTTTCTGTTCTATGGTTCTGCATCATCAAACATTTCTATTTTTCCTACTAATCGTTCTTATTCTTTTTTCTCTTTTTCTGGGTGTGTTTGTCATTCATCAGTCTAATGTATTGTTAGACTACAATATAGTGAAGACTCATCTAATCTTACCAAACATGAAAATTTGTATAGCTATAAATATTAGCTTTTAATGCCGCTTTACTTTTATATTTGATGACAACTTGTTCTTTTTCCTTTCTGTATGAATTGCTGCATCAATGCGGCATGGATTGGGGTGCTCTGGCTACGGTACTGTTATGGTGTTAAGGAACTTCACCTGACAGTACCCATAGATTCTTTATGAGGTTTACCTCTGGAAAATTTGCTGTGCAAACAGCAGGTAAAGTAGTAGCATGGTCATTTAACCTGGTAGCGGTAAATCTGGCAATTTGGACAGGTGCAGGTCTAGCCAGTCTGTTGGCAGAAGTTGGTAGAGTGTGAAATGCTAAAACATATTGTGGCAGATAGCTATGCTGACTTTGACCAGCTATGTGGTGGCTCTTAAAGCACTGACTCCAACCATTGTCTATGCCAAGGGTGTCCAAAGTGTGGCTTGGGGAGCCATTTTCGGCCTTTGGAAAATTGCAAGATTTTTGCAATGTCGAATTAGGGTGACCAGAGGTCCCGATTTGTGCGGGACTGTGCCGCATTTATCACTCCTGTCCCGGTGTCCCTCAAACAGAAACAATGTCCCACATTTGACTGGGTCAAATTCTGATAAGTCAAACTATCTGACTGGAGCTTTTCTGAAATGTAAAGAAAGCAGAGCTGCAGTCATCATCACAGAGCCGCATCAGCTGTCAAATCAAAATACGCAGCAGCAAAGTCCCACGTCATGACCAACCTGCGCACCACGATGCTATTAAAATAAAGTAGATTATACAGAATATAATGGAAAGTATGTCACGGAAAAGATAATGCTGCTACAAGAAAGACTGAAACGGTTTATAACTGGGTGAGGCCAGTGAAAGGTGATCTCTGAGGTTTTTTTTATGAAGTTTTCCAAAGTTATGTTTGATTTTCAGACAGAGGGGAGAACAATGTGAAGCGACACTGTAAAAGTGAGTCACTCAAGAAATGCACAGCTGAAAAAGCCGCCTGCTGATCTATAGACTAGACTTATTTTTACTCAAACCCAGAGATGACTGCCAGACAGACAAAGTAACAGCGGGCGAGATTATTTGTGTTAAACATTAAAAGCTTGTAGTTTTTTTCAAACTTGTGGTAATTCATTGTTTTGCACTAATAGGCAAAGCAGAGATTGATAAATGTAACGTGAGATCTTTGTTAAATTCAAATTTATGATGCCATCATAGTGTTGGCAAAGTGTCCCACAAAGTCCCTCATTTGTATCCTTGTCCCGCATTCGGTTTTTTGATATCTGGTCACCCTATATCGAATCAAAATCTTCTTAAAATGGAAAATAGTAAGTGCAAAAGAAGAATGCCTTTTTATTAAACAGTTTTATTTCGTGGACCACAAACTATCAGTGACTTTTACTGAAAAGCAGATTTAAAAGGTTTGGTAAAAGTGTATTGCTCTTTTTGATACTCTTCATTGGATATTCAACCGATCAACAGACAGATGTTCACGGTGATCATTAGAGTTTATTCTCACAAGAAATAAAATGGAGATACAAGGTTTCTGCCTCACAGTGGCAATATACAGGTCCTTCTCAAAATATTAGCATATTGTGATAAAGTTCATTATTTTCCATAATGTCATGATGAAAATTTAACATTTATATATTTTAGATTCATTGCACACTAACTGAAATATTTCAGGTCTTTTATTGTCTTAATACGGATGATTTTGGCATACAGCTCATGAAAACCCAAAATTCCTATCTCACAAAATTAGCATATCATTAAAAGGGTTTCTAAACGAGCTATGAACCTAATCATCTGAATCAACGAGTTAACTCTAAACACCTGCAAAAGATTCCTGAGGCCTTTAAAACTCCCAGCCTGGTTCATCACTCAAAACCCCAATCATGGGTAAGACTGCCGACCTGACTGCTGTCCAGAAGGCCACTATTGACACCCTCAAGCAAGAGGGTAAGACACAGAAAGAAATTTCTGAATGAATAGGCTGTTCCCAGAGTGCTGTATCAAGGCACCTCAGTGGGAAGTCTGTGGGTAGGAAAAAGTGTGGCAGAAAACGCTGCACAACGAGAAGAGGTGACCGGACCCTGAGGAAGATTGTGGAGAAGGGCCGATTCCAGACCTTGGGGGACCTGCGGAAGCAGTGGACTGAGTCTGGAGTAGAAACATCCAGAGCCACCGTGCACAGGCGTGTGCAGGAAATGGGCTACAGGTGCCGCATTCCCCAGGTCAAGCCACTTTTGAACCAGAAACAGCTGCAGAAGCGCCTGACTTGGACTACAGAGAAGCAGGACTGGACTGTTGCTCAGTGGTCCAAAGTACTTTTTTCGTATGAAAGCAAATTCTGCATGTCATTCGGAAATCAAGGTGCCAGAGTCTGGAGGAAGACTGGGGAGAAGGAAATGCCAAAATGCCAGAAGTCCAGTGTCAAGTACCCACAGTCAGTGATGGTCTGGGGTGCCGTGTCAGCTGCTGGTGTTGGTCCACTGTGTTTTATCAAGGGCAGGGTCAATGCAGCTAGCTATCAGGAGATTTTGGAGCACTTCATGCTTCCATCTGCTGAAAAGCTTTATGGAGATGAAGATTTCATTTTTCAGCACGACCTGGCACCTGCTCACAGTGCCAAAACCACTGGTAAATAGTTTACTGACCATGGTATCACTGTGCTCAATTGGCCTGCCAACTCTCCTGACCTGAACCCCATAGAGAATCTGTGAGATATTGTGAAGAGAACGTTGAGAGACTCAAGACCCAACACTCTGGATGAGCTAAAGGCCGCTATCGAAGCATCCTGGGCCTCCATAAGACCTCAGCAGTGCCACAGGCTGATTGCCTCCATGCCACGCTGCATTGAAGCAGTCATTTCTGCCAAAGGATTCCCGACCAAGTATTGAGTGCATAACTGTACATGATTATTTGAAGGTTGACGTTTTTTGTATTAAAAACACTTTTCTTTTATTGGTCGGATGAAATATGCTAATTTTGTGAGATAGGAATTTTGGGTTTTCATGAGCTGTATGCCAAAATCATCCGTATTAAGACAATAAAATACCTGAAATATTTCAGTTAGTGTGCAATGAATCTAAAATATATGAATGTTAAATTTTCATCATGACATTATGGAAAATAATGAACTTTATCACAATATGCTAATATTTTGAGAAGGACTTGTACGTTTTCCTTTTTGAATTAAATTACTGAAGGAAATAAACTTAGATAATGTTCTAGTTTATTGAAATGCACATCAATGCAAAATCATTTCTATACGTCAACTTTAGTGGAAATGTTCATTTTCTGCACAGGGAGCATTTAATGACAGTTTTTTCCCTCTCACTGCTGAAAAAATAAACAATTGCAAAGCCACCTGTAGATTCTTGATTTAAACTGACCCATTAAATCTAAAACTGTCAGTAAAATTCAGATGATTGGGAGGATTTAGGCTAAACTGAGTAATTGCTGGTAATAAGATCAGAAATGCTCTTTGGTCAAAAGTGTCACCATTATTTCTTTAAATAACTCTAAAGAGGAAAGAATGACTTGTTTTTTTCCTGCTGTTCAGTTGCTGGTTTAGGTCAGCTTCATGTTATTTTTGCCCGCCCTGGAGTCTGTTTTGTGTAGACTGTTCCCGCATGCTCATTTGTCACTGGTCACAAGTGGACATAATGACACCATGTGTTATAGGACGGATGCAACAGAGTGGCGAGCTGTTACAGTGAGTGGACTTCCTCCCTTAAGCTGTGAAATAGATAGTCCTTCTACGCAGGTGGCAGACTCATACTCAGGCCAACATAGCAACATGTGAACATTGTGCTTTTGACAATGAACATATTTATATCACTATTGAGTTGTGTGACAAATTAGTGCTGGTTTAGAGTGTGAACATCACATTGAAAGAAACTTAATAGACATTTGCAAGTGCTAGTTTCATTTGTGTGTGACACCCTCAGAGAAGTGTGGTGCTACAGTGGCTATGTGTTATTGCTGTGTCAAAGGAAAGCAGGGCTTTTGTCAGAGGCTGGGGGCGATGTTAGAGAGAATCCCTTGATCAAATAAATCTTGTGACCTCCTTGTTTAAAAGAATCTGTGGAAATATAGTATATTGTCTAATTCAGAACAATAAAAGATTGGAACATATCTTGCTTCCTAAGCGGTGAGGTTGTTAATGTTAAAACATGAATCAAGGCATATGATGAGTTAGCTACACGTAGCGAGCTCTTGTGGTTTCAAATGTCTTAATGTACTAACAGGAAAAAACTTTTCACAGCCTCTTCACTGGTTTCCTCTTGCCACCCTTGTTGGCTTCTGTGTCTCTGTGACACACGCCCTTTGTGAGAATGTTTCCAAAATCCACAGCTGCTGTTGAACCAAGGTCTGCTCTCATCTGCAATCAAGCAGTGTATATATAGGTTGTCATGGAGACACCATGACACCCAAGAAGTATGCTGGCTGGATACCAGGATGGTGTATATGTATGGGTTTGGGTTCAGAGTGAAGCGAAGGAGTGTCCAGGATGCACTCACGTTCATCTCAGACAGGGCAATAGAAGGTGAAGCAAGGCACTGATGTTGTTCTTTCCAGTGTTTGTATGTTTGAAGTGAAGTAAAATATATATATATATATATTTTTGCAATAAATACAACATAACAGCTTTGAACCAATCTATGTACTGTATCTGTTAATTCAATAAAGAAAAAAATTAATTCCTAATTCTTCTAGCCAGAAAGAAAACTGTTAAACTTATTTGGAACTTCTAAACATAAAAGCATGTAAAAGCACACAAATTCCCAAGGTACAAATTATCTGAATCCAAAGGTATAGGATGTCTGTCAAAGACATGTGAGCTAGGGATAGGAAGTATTTGTATCATTTGGGGGGGTGAAGAAACCATCACGACTGGCAGCCTTGCTCCGATTCAGTCACTCCAGTTGCTTTTTTACCTGACTTTAAGAGACAGACAGGCAGGAGTAACAGGGCTACTCCAACATGTTGCCATCTTTAGTGCAATTCTAGAATTAACATGCCGTGTTTGCAGTGTGACATATTTTGGGGGGGACAATGAACAGGAAAATTTCAGAGAGTAATTTCAGGCAGGACATGAAAAAAAGCTCTCTCCCTTTTTCTTTACTGCTTCTTTGTGACTTTCATTGTTGGGTTGGGCCCTCAGTATGTTAAAAAAACTTTATTAAAAGTGAGAATAGTAGTTATAGTGTTGTTCTTTACTGACCTGGTTGGGTGACAATTTGACACTCACATACACAGGGGATATTGTCATTAGCACACACCCAATACAAAACAAAAAAAACTAGCGAGCCAATTTTGAACAAAGTGGGAGAAATGTGACTTTTCATGTTACAACCATGTGCTCATTGAACAAGTGGAGTGATAAATGGTTTACTAGTTTGTACACTTTGGTGCAGTTTCTTCATCGGGTGAGCCTGTTGCTTACTGAAGCTCGGAGCTGCTGAGAGGAGCTGCCGGTAGCCCCACCTGTTGAAAACGGCATGCAGACCAGACCACTTTGTGGAATGGGGGTGTCATGATCTTTCAATATTTAAGAAACGCATTTTATGTATATAATTTAAATTTCTTGAGTTGTACTTTTTTAACCTTACTATATTATTATAAAAAAAAAAATTGTGTTTACAGTTTTTGTTTTTTTGTGGGGGCAGCATCTTTGTGGAAAGGGGGGGGGGGGGTTCACACCCCCTGTCCCCCTCTCAGGATTTCTGCCTATGCATATAGCTTTAGCTCTGCAATCTACTTTCAAAAAAGATTGCAATGTATTATTTAAGGTGTTTTCATTGTACTTGTGCTTTTCGTCTTCTGCTTCATTTGGGACCAGGTCGCGGGGGAAACAGACTCAGTTGAGACACCCAGACTTCCCCCTCCCCAGACACCTCCTCCAGCTCCTCCGGGGGGAGCCCAAGGTGTTCCCAGGCATAGTCCCTCCAGCGTCTCCTGGGCCGTCCCCTGGGCCTCCTCCCGATGGAACGTGTCTGGAACACCTCCCAAGGGAGGCGTCCAGGAGGCATCCGGTATAGATGCCCGAGCCACCTCAACTGGCTCCTTTCGATGTGGAGGAGCAGCGGCTCTACTCCGAGCTCCTCCCGGATGGCCGAGCTCCTCACTCTATCTATTCCATCCTACGGAGGAAGCCCATTTCAGACGCTTGTATCTGGGATCTCATTCTTTCGGTCAAAGTTCATGGCCATAGGTGAGGGTAGGAACGTAGACCGACTGGTAAATTGAGAGCTTCACTTTTCGGCTCAGCTCTCTCTTCACCCATTATAGCGCATTACTGTAGCAGCCGCACCAATCCATCTGTCGATCTCCCGCTCCATTCTCCCTTCACTCGTGAACAAGACCCCAAAATACTTGAACTCCACTGGAGGCAGGAACTCCCCTCCAACCTGAAGAGGGCAAGCCACCCTTTTCCAGTCAAGAACCATGACCTAGGATTTGGAGGAGCTGATTTTTATCCCAGCCGCTTCACACTTGGCTGTGAACCGCCACAGTGCATGGTGCAGGACTTGGCTAGAGAGGGCCAGCAGGACCACATCATCTGCAAAAAGAAGAGGCGAAATCCACTGGTCCCTAAACCAGACCCCCTCCGGCTGTTGGCTGCGACTAGAAATCCTGTCCATAAAAGTTATGAACAGGACCGGTGACAAAGGGCAGCCCTGCTGGAGTCCAGCATGCACCAGGAACAGCTCCGACTTAATACCGGCAATGCGGACCAAACTCCTGCACCGCTTGTACAGAGACCGGATGGCCCCTAATAAAGGGTCCCCAACTCCGTCATCCTGGATCACAAGGGCACAGTCAAATGGCTTTTCCAGGTCCACAAAACACATGTGGACCAGTCGGGCAAACTCCCATGAATCATAGAGTACTCTGCAGAAGTTGTAGAGCTGGTCCAGTGTTCCATGGCCGGGACGAAAACCACACTGCTTGTCCTGAAGCCGAGGTTCGACTATCGGCTTGACTCTCCTCTCCAATACCCTAGCATAGTCCTCACCAGGGAGGCTGAGGAGTGTGATCCCTCTATAGTTGGAACACACCCTCCGGTCACCCTTCTTATGAAAGGGGACCACCACCCCAGTCTGCCATTCCAGAGGCACTGTCCCCGACCGCCACGCAATGTTGAAGAGGCGTGTCAACCATTACACCCCGAAGCCCTGCCACCGTGGAGATTTTTAACCACCTCGGTGACTTCAGCCTGGGTGATGAAAGAGTCCAACCCCGAGTCCCCAGCCTCTGCTTCCACCAGGGAATGCGTAATGACCGAACTGAGGAGATCCTTGAATTACTCCTTCCACCGCCCGATAATGTCTCCAGTCGAGATCAGCAGCTCCCCAGCCCCATTTTGCGGTACTTCCCCCTCCACAGCACAAGCAGCGACTCTCTTGGCCTCATGGTACCCGTCAGCCGCCTCAGGAGTCCCACAACCCACCGCAGCCGATAGGACTCCTTTAGTTTAACAGCATCCCTTACTGCCGTTGTCCACCACTGGGTTCGGGGATTGCCGCCGCGACAGGCACCACAGACCATATGGCCACAGCTAAAGGTGGCAGTATTGACAATAGACACGGAGAACATGGTCCACTCAGGCTCTTTGTCTTCAATCTCCCCTGGAATCTGGTCAAAGCTCTCCCAGAGGTGCCTTTTCATTGTAATCTTTATCATTATTTCAATAAATACCACTAAATATTATGATGAAAGTGAATGTTGATATTGCCCATCCCTAACATGAGCCTTCTCGGAAGCCACTCTGCTGTGTGTCTGTTGTTGCTGCTACATGCATGCTCTTTGAGTGATTCTGTGGGGAGCACAACCCAAACAAAGCTGTTGTCTTACTTAGCATAATGGTATTGTAACAGTGCTTGGACATTTTTCTAAAAATTTTGAAGCGCAACAGAACCAAGTCCCTAAGAACAGATTTCTTTTAAACTACAAACGTGGAGACTATGACACGAGTGTGGCCATGTCACTGGCAGTTATGTATAAGGTTCCCGTTCTGCTGAAATGTGTGGGTATTGTGTTGGGTTACGGGTCCAAAGCAGAATGCTCAAGGATGGAGAGGATGCCAAGATGCCTACCCTTCATAATGCAAGTTGTTACTTAACAAAAAAAAAAAGAAAAAAAAAGAAAATATATCTTGTACTCGTTGTCTTCCGCTTATCTGGGACCGGGTCGCGGGGGCAGCAGACTCAGCAGAGACGCCCAGACGTCCCTCTCCCCAGACACCTCCTCCAGCTCCTCCGGGGGGAGCCCAAGGCGTTCCCAGGCCAGCCGAGAGACATAGTCCCTCCAGCGTGTCCTGGGCCGTCCCCTGGGCCTCCTCCCGGTGGGACGTGCCTGGAACACCTCCCGAGGAAGGCGTCCAGGAGGCATCCGGTATAGATGCCCGAGCCACCTCAACTGGCTCCTCTCGATGTGGAGGAGCAGCGGCTCTACTCCGAGCCCCTCCCGGATGGCCGAGCTCCTCACCCTATCTCTAAGGGAGTGCCCGGCCACCCTACGGAGGAAGCTCATTTCAGCCGCTTGTAACCGGGATCTCGTTCTTTCGGTCATGACCCAAAGTTCATGGCCATAGGTGAGGGTAGGAACGTAGACCGACCGGTAAATTGAGAGCTTTGCTTTTCGGCTCAGTTCTCTCTTCACCACAATGGACACAGCTGATTTTTATCCCAGCCGCTTCACACTTGGCTGTGAACCGCCACAGTGCATGGTGCAGGACTTGGCTAGAGAGGGCCAGCAGGACCACATCATCTGCAAAAAGAAGAGGCGAAATCCACTGGTCCCTAAACCAGACCCCCTCCGGCCCTTGGCTGCGTCTAGAAATCCTGTCCATAAAAGTTATCAACAGGACCGGTGACAAAGGGCAGCCCTGCCGGAGTCCAACATGCACCAGGAACAGCTCCGACTTAGTGCCGGCAATGCGATCCAAACTCCTGCTCGTACAGGGACCGGGTGGCCCCTAATAAAGGGCCCCCGATTCCATACTCCTGGAGCACCCCCCACAGGGCATCACGAGGGACACAGTCGAATGCCTTCTCCAGGTCCACAAAACACATGTGAACCGGTTGGACAAACTCCAATGAACCCTCGAGCACCCTGTAGAGGGTATAGAGCCGGTCCAGTGTTCCACGGCCGGGATGAAAACCACACTGCTCCTCCTGAAGCCGAGGTTCGACTATCGGCCAGCGTAGGGAGGCGTGTGATCCCCTGTAGTTGGAACACACCCTCCGGTCGGACCACCACTCCAGTCTGCCAGTACACAGGCACTGTCCCCGACCGCCATGCAATGTTGAAGAGGCGTGTCAACCATGACAACCCAACAACATCCAGAGATTTCAGGTACTCAGGACGGATCTCATGCACCCCTGAAGCCTTGCCACCACGGAGCTTTTTAACGACCTCGGTGACTTCAGCCTGGGTGATGAAAGAGTCCAACCCCGAGTCCCCAGCCTCTGTTTCCACCACGGAATGCGTGATGGCAGGATTGAGGAGATCCTCAAAGTACTCTTTCCACCGCCCAATAATGTCCTCAGTCGAGGTCAGCAGCCTCCCACCCCCACTATAAACAGTGTTGGCGAAGGACTGCTTCCCCCTCCTGAGGCGCCGGATTGTTTGTCAGAATCGCTTCGAGGCCAACCGGAAGTCCTTCTCCATGGCCTCACCGAACTCCTCCCAGGCCCGAGTTTTTGCCTCTGCTACAGCCCGGGCCGCAGCACGCTTGACCTCATGGTACCCGTCAGCCGCCTCAGGAGTCCCACAAGCCAACCACAGCCGATAGGACTCCTTCTTCAGCTTTACAGCATCCCTTACTGCCGGTGTCCACCACCGGGTTCTGGGATTGCCGCCGCGACAGGCACCGCAGACCTTACGGCCGCAGCTACAGGCAGCATCATCGACAATAGATGCGGAGAACATGGTCCACTCGGACTCTATGTCTCCAACATCCCCCGGGATCTGGTCAAAGCTCTCCCGGAGGTGGGAGTTGAATACATCCCTGGCCGAGGGCTCCGCCAGGCGTTCCCAGCAGACCCTCACTGTGCTTGGGCCTGCCAAGTCTGTCCGGCTTTCTCCTCCTCCAGCGGATCCAACTCACCACCAGGTGGTGATCAGTGGACAGCTCAGTCCCTCTCTTCACCCGAGTGTCCATAACATGCGGCCGAAGGTCTGATGATACGACAACAAAGTCGATCATTGACCTCCTGCCTAGGGTGTCCTGGTGCCAAGTGCACTGATGGACACCCTTATGTTTGAACATGGTGTTCATTATGGACAATCCATGACTAGCACAGAAGTCCAATAACAGAACACCGCTCTGATTCAGATCGGGGAGGCCATTCCTCCCGATTACGCCTCTCCAGGTGTCACTGTCGATTCCCACGTGGGCGTTGAAGTCCCCCAGCAGAATAATGGAGTCCCTGGGAGGGGCACTATCCCGCACTCCCGACAGGGACACCAAGAAGGCCAGGTACTCCGCACTACCGCTCCACCCGTAGACCGAGACGACAGTCAGAGACCTATCCCCAACCCGAAGGCGCAGGGATACGACCCTCTCATCCACTGGGGTAAACCCCAACACGAGACAACTGAGCTTGGGGGCAACAAGCAAACCCACACCAGCCCGCCGCCTCTCCCCATGGGCCACTCCAGAGTAGAAGAGAGTCCAACCCCTCTCAAAGAAATGGGTTCCAGAGCCCACGCTGTGCGTGGAGGCAAGACCGACTATTTCTAGTCGATATCTCTCGACCTCCCGGACAAGCTCAGGCTCCTTCCCCCCCCAGCGAGGTGACATTCCACATCCCTAGAGCCAGCCTAAGCATCCGGGGATCGGGCTGCTGAGGTCTCCACCTTCGTCCGCCACCCAATCCTCTTTGCACCGCTCCCTCGTGGTTCCCCCTGCAGGTGGTGGGCCCACTGGGGGATGGCCTCGCGTCTCTCTATATATATATATATATATATATATATATATATATATATATATATATATATATATATATATATATATATATATATATATATATATATACAGGGGTTGGACAATGAAACTGAAACACCTGTCATTTTAATGTGGGAGGTTTCATGGCTAAATTGGACCAGCCTGGTAGCCAGTCTTCATTGATTGCACATTGCACCAGTAAGAGCAGAGTGTGAAGGTTCAATTAGCAGGGTAAGAGCACAGTTTTGCTCAAAATATTGAAATGCACACAACATTATGGGTGATATATCAGAGTTCGAAAGAGGACAAATTGTTGGTGCACGTCTTGCTGGCGCATCTGTGACCAAGGCAGCAAGTCTTTGTGATGTATCAAGAGCCACGGTATCCAGGGTAATGTCAGCATACCACCAAGAAGGACGCACCACATCCAACAGGATTAACTGTGGACGCAAGAGGAAGCTGTCTGAAAGGGATGCTCGGGTGCTAACCCGGATTGTATCCAAAAAACATAAAACCACGGCTGCCCAAATCACGGCAGACTTAAATGTGCACCTCAACTCTCCTGTTTCCACCAGAACTGTCCGTCGGGAGCTCCACAGGGTCAATATACATGGCCGGGTTGCTATAGCCAAACATTTGGTCACTCATGCCAACGCCAAACGTTGGTTTCAATGGTGCAAGGAGCGCAAATCTTGGGCTGTGGACAATGTGAAACATGTATTGTTCTCTTATGAGTCCACCTTTACTGTTTTCCCACATCCAGGAGAGTTACGGTGTGGAGAAGCCCCAAAGAAGCGTACCACCCAGACTGTTGCATGCCCAGAGTGAAGCATGGGGGTGGATCAGTGATGGTTTGGGCTGCCATATCATGGCATTTCCTTGGCCCAATACTTGTGCTAGATGGGCGCATCACTGCCACGGACTACCAAACCATTCTTGAGGACCATGTGCATCCAATGGTTCAAACATTGTATCCTGAAGGCAGTGCCGTGTATCAGAATGACAATGCACCAATACACACAGCAAGACTGGTGAAAGATTGGCTTGATGAACATGAAAGTGTAGTTGAACATCTCCCATGGCCTGCACAGTCACCAGATCTAGGCGAGTCAGGAAACGTTTTCCTCCACCAGTATCACGTAGTGACCTGGCCACTATCCTGCAAGAAGAATGGCTTAAAATCCCTCTGACCACTGTGCAGGACTTGTATATGTCATTCCCAAGACGAATTGACGCTGTATTGGCCGCAAAAGGAGGCCCTGCACCATAGTAATAAATTATTGTGGTCTTAAACCAGGTGTTTCAGTTTCATTGTCCAACCCCTGTATAAAATAGCAATTTCCAATACTTTTTGAGGGAAAACGTGTTTTACTTGCAAATGTGAAACTTACAAATTGCCTGTTATAACTTTGTTATTCAGACGTACCACTATACGTTGCCACCTATAGAGCAACAGTCAGTCTTTCCATTTGTTTTTTTTCTAAATCGTTATTTAAAGCAGGGAAGATCTACCCTTCCCAAAATAAGCTTCCACGCGTGCCTCCCTCTGATGACTTATAATAGATAAGATAACTGATCAGATCTGTTTTCAGTATGTCCATTTGTATTTTTCCTGTCTTCCTTTTTTTAATCAAATTGTTCCTTCAAAGCTGTTTACCAAACATGAGTCTTACATAAAACAACATTGCATGGATCTTGAAAACATTTTTACTAGAATAAAGTACGATGAATACTGTCTGTGAAGAAGACCCGGCCAGACTGAAATGGCCAGATTACTTCATCAAAAATGAGGTGATCATTTTGAGCCATGTTGTTATATAAACCATATGGTCTGGTTAATGATTTCCATTAAGATGATGTCCAAGTCCCTACAGTGTTTGCTGCATCCCCTCTTTTCTTATTAAACATGACTGCCAGAATAGCTTATAATGAGCCCAGTCATACCAGTTAGCTCCACCATGCCTGTACTTGCAGTACATCCTACAACATCACCATTATTTCACTGAACACCTGGGAGAAGAAGAAGAAAAAAAAAAAAATTTGAAACAGGGAAGCTCACATTAGCTAAAGTAGTATGAGTTCAGGCTGCATGCAGTGCCTTTGCACAGGCCACTTACCTATTTAAGGTGAAACAAGCAGGATACACCACTTATAGAAATGACAAGCAATCAGATGAAAATTCATGAATATGAGAGATTTGTTCCAGTTAAAGTTCTGAGGGAATCATTGCCACCATTTGCCTTACATTTGCTACCATGGCTTGGAGTGAACCTGGCTTAAACACATAAACTCGAACACTTTTCAAATCAAATGCAACTTGATTGATTTGGATTTCTATGTGAAAATCTGTCAAAAGTCGCTCCTAAGTCCACTGATCAGCTCAATTCTTGGGATGTCATCAACCCTGCAACGCACAAAAGGACAATTCACTGTTTTGTTTTGATGTGCTTTAAAAAAGACGTAATGTTTTGAGAAATCTGCAGTGGAAATCCATACTTTAAAGGACTGTAAAGTTTTTATTATTAGAGTACATTTGTTAGTGAAACAAAATACAGCAGTGATGCTATCTTTCAGCAAAGTTTCTTACAGTACCAATGTTAATTAAAAGCCCTGCCCATGGACAGGTGGTGCTAACAGTACAAAGGCAGAAACATAATGACCAATCATCATCATTGTATCAAAAGTATAAACCTTTTTTAGATCATTGTATTGTTTCCGTTGATAAATTTCTCACCTGCCTGTGTGAAAAGTAGTTGATTATCATTGATGATGATGCAGTCAATTATTGAGCCAAAACACATCTTCAAAGGTTTTTGGCAACATAGTTGTACTCAAGGAGTTCTAATTCATTCAGCTACTCAGCTGTCTTTCCATGTGTTTTATCTTTCTTTGCTAATGGCAAATAGCAAAGCAATTTGTCCTGGAGCTGTAGGGTTGGGATTAAATTGCCACTGGGTCTGATTGGTAGTTCTTGTCTATCTGGACGGACGGACGGACAGCAATGTCATGTCCTGACAGCTGAAGTGCTTTTGCTTTACAGATTTGGTTTACAAGACATTGGATAATACGGACCATGCTGCAAAACTTTGTTATTAAGGAATGCTAACCCACAATTTGTTGAGGCAGCCAAGTGGACAGGTGGGGACATAAGGAGATGGAAATGATAGAAGATAATAGAAGAAGACTTTTGAATATTTAAAGCATGAATGTCAAGTAAAACAGATTTTTTAGTTCCCTCTCTATTTAAGTACCTTGTAAAAGGTAGCCAATGTGTTCTTTCTTTTAATGTCTGCCAAATACATTTCTGCTTATTACATCATATTGCATATTACAGGTTGTTTTTCATGTAAAGAACATGTAGAATAAATACTACTGTGTGTTCAAAGCACTAACTTTTCAGCAACCTAAACTGGAGTACATTACTTACTTTTGTTTACTTTAGACCGAGAGTTAACTTTTTTTCATATCAATCTGATGACTGACACTATTTGTCTTTTAAACAAACCAAAATGAACAATAAAGTTACAAACAGGAAGTAACATAGTGTTGGTATTTTGTACTGTTTGTGGTTATATTGACATTGTATTAGTATTGTTATCTTCGACTGTCCGCATCTTTATGTATTAGGGTACCTCATAGAAAATTTGTTGCCAGCTATTTACCTTAAACTGAATTACTTCCAGCATGCAAACTAGCACTTATATTGCTTGTTTATCAAAGTTTCCATAAATGGCTTCAGAAAAGTCACTGTAATCTGAAACTGCTGTGACAGATGAAGACTAGTGCTGTTTACGGAAAAATGTGGACAATTTGAAGCAGATCTTTTGCCAAAGTCATGTTCCAACAGCTCAAATAAAAAGAAAGAGTGTTGAGTGGATCAAACTGCCTAGCAGGACATAAAGCAAATAATATACAATGGGATTGTTTTGTTAACAACATTGTAAAAAGCAATGTAGTTGACTGAACACTCTTGCTATGTCTTTGTTCAGGAGACGTGATTGCTGCAAACGTTTCCTTAGAAAACGTTTTATCAATTTTAATCATAAACAATAATTGACTGCAGTGTTTAATAACTAGACTTATGTATATAATCATGTATATAATTGACTATATAGGTCAGATTGCACTGAATGGACTAAATATTTCTGTTATAAATTTGATATTTCTTTGTAAAGTGCATTGAGACATCTGTTGTGAATAAACTGAATTAATCTCAGTGTATGTTGCTCATGTTTAATGTGTTCAAATCTCAGCCATGTAGTTCGTATGTTTTCCTGTGCATGTATGGGTTCTGTTCCCACACAGCCTAAAAACTTGCATTTTAGATTAATTGGCCTATCTGAACTGCTTTTAAGGGTTTGTGCGTGTGCGTGAGTGTGTGTGTGTGTGCGTGTGTGTGTATGTGTAAAAAAGAGCCCATTTGTAATGGAGTCCCTGCGACATCGCAGCACTTACCGCCCCCCTGTGCCAGAGCAGGGTTTCCTGCTTTTCCTTCTTTGCCTCTCTATTACTCTACTCGCCTTTCTCGTTGCTTACGGTGATTCCAACTCTGTGGGAGATGAGACTTCTCCTAAAGGCGTCTTTGTCTATGTTCGAGAGAGCAAAGGAGAGAGAGCGGGAAAGTGAAATGTTGCTTTGAAAAAGGGAGGGAGAGGAGGATACTGGCTCACTGTACTTAGTCTGGCCAGAGCCCAGTCTCATGGGTCCACAGAGCCTGGTTCTGTTTACCTTCTAAAGACCAGGACCAGGAAGGTTTTAAATTATAATGCCTTTACAGCATCCTAAGCCTTCATAAGAATAAGTATATAATAAACATTATAAAGCTATGTTTCTGGAAGGTAACCCACATGTTTAAAGCGCTTTTTATTTGCAGTCTTGGTACTTCATAATAAAAAAACAGATCCTGATAATTTTACTCCTAACTGGATTATAATCAGTTTTGTCATATCCTTGATTGTAGGCTGTCATTCCAGTGACACAATCAGCAGAAACCACTCCCTTCATTGCATGAGTTAATGACACTCTGTGTTCTCTGGGTTATTCTGATGTCCCACAGCCTGTCAATGTTTAACCTGAGCCAGGTTAGAGTCCGTTCACTGTCATGCTGATGTGCATTCCTGTTTTTCTATTATGCATTTGGCTTTGGACTGGGAGGGGAGAACATTAAATGTCTATTGAATTTTGCAGCGCTGGGTTGGCTGAAAAAAGACAGGCATAGATTATTTTGAGGAGTGTGTTGAATCTTTGTAAGAGGATTTGTAAAGGTTCGGATTTATTCTGAACACCAGTTTGTGGACATTCAAACACAAGGGTTGTCTTTGATGTAAGTGAGTTACTTTTATTCTGTTTGCATATACTGTATGGAAATGTTTAGTCTAGAATAGCTATTTGTCACTGTGCCTTATTTATATCACATCTGCTGTTTGTTTTGGGCTGCTACTTGTGACCTCAGGACTCCATGTCAATATAATATATAATATTATCTAACCAATTTATGTATTGTTGTTTTTTTATTCAGTGTTCACATATTTGTCTCTGAGGCCTCTTTTTCACATGAGATGTAAAGATTCTCAGGCTATTCAATTGTTTAATTACTGGTGGCAAACTATTTCAAATCTGGGTTCCTTTTTAAATGCCAAAGAAGATCATTTCAAGAATGTTTTGCACCTCACTGAATTGCAATCTCTCTTTACTGCTCTCCTTGTTATGATGCAATCTTTGTTTATTGCTCTTCTTGTCATGACTCTTGTGTGGATGGCTTTATGCTCTTTATAGATTAATACTAGTATAATAAATAAATGTTATCTTTTGAATTAGTCTGGCTATCTGTTTGGGTAAAGGCAGCAGTCGGCCGAATAACAGAAATGCCACTTGTACCTTAACAAAAGTGAAGGGTGATGCTGATGTTTGATTTCCCAAAGTATGAATTTCTCTTGTAAGCCTGGAAAATAGAAGCCTTCAGACAGCAAAAAAAGCAGTGCACAGCAACAGGTGTGGGAGGGGTGACACTAGAAAATTCTTTATTGCTTCATTGAAAGGTATGACAGAAAATTATAGCTGTTGTGAAATAATATTCTTTTGGACCCATAGTATACCCTGATACCATTAACCGGTCCATGCCTGCATTCAGCTTATTAAAGCTATTCATCAGGTGGTGTTACAAGGTGATTACACTGTTGTTAATTATGGTCTTTTGGTCAGTTGATTAGTCATTTCGCAATCATGTGGAATCAGCAGCTGTTTAAGAGATGATTTCAGTGTTTGTTTTAATGTGAATAAAGGGCAGCGTTGCACCATAGACAGAAATACAGAAGAAAAAACTGTCATTGGTATTCAGGCTGCTCCTGAGGTGGTGACAGTGGAATTCATTCATAAGGCTGGGTTGTTATGTAACCAGGGCTGAACTCAATAGAAACAAAACTATCTCAGTTGATTTAGAAGTAAAAAATTAAACTAGTGCTCAACATATAAAAAACTAAGAGGTAATAAAAACACCTGCAATTATCTAATATTTCCTTTATCTTTTTTTTTTTTTTGGACTTCTTGTCATCCAGGAGGAGAATGAAATTTCCTGCCCCACCTCCACCACAGGCCCCCCAGCCTGCTCCCCGTCATTTGTTCAGGAACTCTCTACCTGATGGGGAAGGGACATCAGCCATAGATGTCAGGGAGAACATCCTGAGGCCCACTGTAGATTTCCAGCTAACCCTTCCGCGGGGGTACCAGGTTTCTGTAACAGAGGATAGAAGGTCAGTCCACGGAGAGTGCACTCGTGCACACATTCAATCTCTCAAATTCCAGTGGTATTTGTTCAGTTACTTTGCCTTTCCGCTGCTTTTGTTTGTGAAATGTTTTGGTCGTGACTGCTGTTACAAGTTGTACAAATCTATTGTTATATTATTTAACTGATAAATGCTTAACTCTTACAGTCCTAGAGTTAGATCCTGTGAGCTAAACCTCCGAATAGGAATATAGTAACTGTGTGTTGCCCCATTTTATAGAGCCTGGTGATCGGGACACATGCCAGTCTCTGCACAGTCCACAGGTCTTTGCCCTGGAGAGCGGTCGGCTGACCTGCTAATGCACTCCATAATGAGGTTCTCTCTGCTGAAGCAGGAAATTGGGGATGTTTTTGATTAAAAAAAACAAGCCTCTCTTTATTACCCAAACAGGATCCTAAGGCCATCAGGTGTCTCCATTACTATTCCCACCAGCATACAAATAAAGTATTGATTTTGAATGTGCTCTGGTAATTTTTTACACATACAGTGTACAGGTTGTTTGCACCTCAGTCAGTTAGAATATCATTGAAAAGTTAGTTGAAAAAGTGAAACTCATAAATAGATTATTTATGCATAGTGATTTCCTTTTTATGGTTATTTTGATGATTATAGCTCACAGCTAATGAAAACCTAAAATTCAGTTTCTCACAAAGTCAGAATATTACAGAAGATACAGAAGAAATTATGCAGTAAAAGGAGATTTTTATTTCAGAATTTGTATGTATGGCCTACACTATAATGACTTGACAGTTGTCCAGCTGTAGGTCACTGACACCCTCTGCAAGGAGAGTAAAGCCACATACAGCATATACCCTTGCCTCATGTCTCGAGAGAATTCAGATGTAAAGAACATCCCTTTGAGTCTGTAGAGGAAGTGCATTCCTAATACAACTCTGACAGCAGAGTCTGGCATTATGAGTATTGTTTTTTTTCTATTTTTGCTGTTATTTCATGTTGCTTGTTCTACTTTGTGTATCAGGCCTTTTCTTTCCACTCAACTTTCCAATAATGTGCCTAGATACAGCACTCTGTGAACAACCAGGTTCTTTAGCGATGACCTTTGGAGGGTTATGGAGGTTGTCTGCTGGACAGAACTGTCAAGTCAACGGTCTTCCTCGTGATTGTTTAGGACATAACATTTCTGTTGTTTTTTTTTTTATTGGTCTTATTTAAGATTACATTTTTCTGAGAAACTGAGTTTAGTGGTCTTATTTGCTGTAATCCATATTCACCAAACTAACAGAAATAAAGCTGGAAAATAGTATATTTGTGGTTTACAATTATTGATTTGATGAATTAACTTTTCAGTGATATCCTAATTTATTGAGACCCACCTGTAAAACTAATGTTTTGTGCAGTAACCATATTTCACAGCTTCACAACTGTTAAAGACAAGGTGACCTGAACTGGATCGCGCTTCTCAAAATAAGACTTTAATGAGATGTACCATAGTGTTTTAATATCACGAAATCTTGTGCCACGTGATGGCATAACACCAGTACAAGATCACAAGTGGAGTACACTGATTGCAAAGTTGGAGATTTTCTCTTCAGCGGTCAGTGGGGTTCATTGTAGCTGTCTCAGTTGTGTCACCTGATCTGGATGTTCCCACAGAACACAGGAGAGCATTTCTTCTGAAGATTATTATCTGAAGATTGACAGGTAGTACTATAGACCTAATCATCACCAGCCCTTTCCAACTCAATCAC
Organism: Girardinichthys multiradiatus; assembly: GCF_021462225.1. Classification (NCBI taxonomy): domain Eukaryota; kingdom Metazoa; phylum Chordata; class Actinopteri; order Cyprinodontiformes; family Goodeidae; genus Girardinichthys; species Girardinichthys multiradiatus. The sequence continues at coordinate 11,663,473 of NC_061796.1, forward strand.
AAAGCAAAAGACACAAGTAGATGGCAGAGCCACAGTCCTGTTATGCTAATGTTGTGTTGCCTTACGAATCATGTAGTTTAGTATAAGTTGTTACGTGGGGAACACTTTCTTTACTGACAAGCAGTAAAGAGTTTGTTGTACTCTAGTTTATCTATACTATTTATTAGTCCTGGCAAAGGCAAATTGCAATTTTTGGTCATTATTTAAAAGAAAAAAGAAAATATGCTATTTGAACATCTTTTATGTGTTTTTTTTTTTTTTTTTTGTATTTTTATTTTAATGCTTATATATCTGTTCAGCACTTTGGCCTGTTGCGCTGGTTTTAAAATGCTTATGAATAAAGTTGGCCGGGGCTTGGCTTGAATGTTTTGCTCCTGAATAAGTAATTGCAGTTTATAGTTTGAATTTGTATGTGAATTTGTTTAGAACGATATTGTGCAGTGCTCATAAATGGAGTCTGATATGAGCACATCATAAGTTTTTTTTCCAAAAAGCTAAAGAACAACAGCAGTTAATGCTGACTAAAAAAACACAAATGTTTATCTTTCTTGTTTTCAGTGCATCAGTCTGTCTTTGTTTTGCTTCTCTTTTTTGTGAGGCTGAAGCTAGATAGGCTTTGTAACTCAATATTCTGTCCTTACATACACACACACACATTTTCGCTCCTCTTCTTCTCCCATCTCCCAGTAAAGCTTTGATGGATTTGCTGGTGGATCTGTGCGGTCGCCACCATCTTAACCCATCACTGCACACCTTGGAGCTGCTTTCCCCCGAGGGTCACTCTTTGGGATTCAAGCCCAACGCCCTTCTTGGTTCCTTCAATGTGGCCTGTGTGCTCATCAAGGAGAAAGTCGTGGAGGAGAAAGTGACGCGTAGACCAGCTCCTAAAGTGCCAGAGGTGAGTTATGTTGGATCCCAATGGATCCTCTTTTTGTTGTGTGCACTTCTCATTATGAAGTTCAGTCATGTATGGATCGCTATTAGTTAATGTTTTTAATATGCTGACAAAAATTTGTTACAATATATAATAACAATTTGAGGCCCAATGTAACGTTTATGCCCCCTGTCTACTTTGTACATATGACCACTGGCAGAAGGCAAGGCCAGTGAAACCTGTAAGGGCTCATGCTAAGGTAGGATGCTGGTTGCTTGTGAACTGGTCTGTATATTCAAGTCAGTTTCATAAGCTTTTTTGTGCCTATTCTGAGTGGAACCTCTATATGTTTCATAAACATTCAACCTTGTACATTTTATTTTTACTTACTGGTTTACTTTTAATTTGTTTCTTTCCGTGTTTCTTTTTCCTGCCTCTCCTTAACTCTCCTCAGCAGTTTGAATATTTGATGAGTCCCTTACCTTTAGTTACCATGCATTATTTCTCTGCTGGTCTCAGGGCTCAGTGGCTATTCTGTCTGCCTTTGACCCCACCTGGCCTCAGGCCAGAGGCCAACACTCCTCCAACAACTGCTGTCAGTCATTTGCTGTTTTATGTCTTCACCCACTGGACTTTTTCAGCAGTTAAAATCAGACCCAACAAGGCAGACCCCACTAAACCCCTGAATGTGTGCTGTGGTATTTGGCCATGTAAGCAAATCCTTTAAGTCCTGGAAGTTGTGTGGTTGGCCGTCCTTGGATAGAACTTTATCGACCACATCCCAAATATCTTCAGTTGGATTGAGTTCTGGGCACCTCTATTCATTGCTGTTCCATTTTTTTCTAAATTGTACGGTGAATTATTCTGCTGAAAGAGGCCATACTACATGATCTGGAACAATTTTTAGGTTGGTAGGACATGTCAATGTAGCATCCACATGGATGGCCAGACCTGAGGTTTTCCCAGAACATTGCCCAAAGTATCACACTGCTTCTGCCGGTTCCCTAGATAAGCCACATGCATCTGGTCATCAATATACAGTTAAACAACACATGATTCATCCAGTCAGGCCACCTTCAGCCATGGCTTTGTAGTCCAGTTCTGATCCTCATGTAACCGTTGTTGGCAGTTTTGGTGGACAGGGGTCAGGGCAGAAACCTGCTACTCACCAGCTGCAGTAGCTTATCTGTTGGATTTTAATACACAAGCCAATGTTTGCTCCATATGTGCATCTTTGGGCTAAATGATGTTTTGGAGATGCTCTGAAACCGTCATCTAGCCATAATTTGGCCCTTGTCACACTCTCTAATATCAATACACGTGCCCGTTTTTTCTCTCCTTGTACCATAGCAAATTTCAGGACAATATCTTAATTTACATTCTAATATATCTTGCTTATTTTCATGTGCCGTGGAGAACAGATAAACGTTTCTTATTTACTTCACCCTTCAGTGCTCATAATGTTATACTTGATCAGTGTATATGCATGATGCAATGGGGAATGTCTACCTGGCAATATATCCTATGTATATTAAGATGTTAGTTTTAATTGTTTGCATAAACGTCACTCTCAGAGCTGTAATTAGCAGCTCCCAAGTGAGACCTAAGGTCCATCAACTTCCTTTTTTAGATCTTGTGCCAGAGTTGTCATGTTGTCGGGAATGAAGAGAATTTGTGAGCGTCTCACTGTGTAATCTACGGATGACGGAGGAAGACTACAGATGCAGGAAAGATGAGGTTGGACTGTGCTTTAACAGAGGAAAAAACACATCGGTGCAGCTTTACAGGGGAAACACGTTTCCTCATAGAGCATCACATTGTTGCTTTTTGCAGCTAGATCACAAGATGCTGCTCTTGTGTACTACACACTGCACATGTGACTGTATCCCATCTACTAGGTTTTTCTGTTGTTTAAGTTCTTCCATCAATAACTGCCTCATTTCCTTGCCATAGGAGTGGAGCCCACCATTTTTGTGTGGTAATTTCCACCCTCATTGTTTGAACAGTTGCACCTGCTGTGCAACTACATATGTGCAATTTGTCCATTGATTGACATATTTTTACTTAATAAGGCTTTTATCTGATAAGTACATCTGGCTAATTGTCTCCATCATTATTTCCTCTGTGTCAGAAAACAGTGCGTTTGATGGTGAACTTCCACGGCAGCCAAAAGGCTGTGGTACGGGTCAACCCGCTGGTTCCACTCCAGGCTTTGATACCAGCCATCTGTGACAAGTGCGATTTTGACCCTGCACATGTCCTGCTCCTGAAAGACGGCATTAGTCGCCACGAGTTACCCCAGGACAAATCTCTGACAGAGCTGGGCATCAAGGAACTCTATGTGCATGATCAGAGTCTAGGTAAACCTTTACCTCAATTAACGCTAATTGTAATGTGGCGCTGTGTTTACTACTGTAGTTTCAGTGTCAAATATCAACCTTGAATGTAATAGGGATTGCCTTAAATGGATATCGGGTCTTTTATTTGGCAGTTGAGAGCCAAGGTCAGGATTTATGATTTATGACATCTTGAGAAACCAAAGCCAGAGCTATTTATAGATTCATTTTTTTATCACAGAAAATGTGGGTGTGCCACAGAAGCATTATGTCATTTGTATGGTCAAATGCAGTTATGTAATTTTAAGCATCCATGTGGGTTATGACTAGTATGCGTGCAGTGCCCTGCAAAAGCATTCACTTCATTTCAAGCTTTTTTACATTGTGCCATGTTGAAATCGCAAACTTCATTGTGCTTTAAATACACATTATTACATCAAACTTCAGTGTATTTTAAACATATATGAAAACATTCATACCTCTTTCTCCGGCTACTGTAAAATTGTTTATTATTTACTAAAATAATGTCCAAATCTTTTTAGTTTGTGTTGCATTTTGAAGGTCCTGTTGCAGTCCTGTGTCTCCAAAGCACACCAGATTCATCAGTTTATTGTAATGTAGGTTATGTATCAATGACGTAGTTTGTTTGTTAATTTTCTTCCAGTTTTTCAGCCTAAAACGGCTTCAGTCCCCGCTCTGAACAACTCAGGTATTATTCTTCATGTTGTTGGTGCTAGTGCCATCTATACTAACCCCCAGTGGCTGTTTAACCCAGTCTGCTGCCTCTTCCTCATTAACAAAGTATTGTTATTGTATTTAACAGACTTGGTATGTTGCTAGTAGTAATCCTATGTTAAATAAATTGTCAGTGTGTGATATGGTGATATGTTTGAACACCATTAATTTCTGAATAATTGGTAATTAATTAACTTTGCTTATTTAGAGATCAAATCACATCACTACTGCACTGAATAGGGTGACCTTGTTATATTGAAATGTTTTAGCTTATATTTCGTTTTGTGAGTAAAGCAGTTTAATATGTGAAGGTTAAATAAAGGTAGTAGAAAAGGGTTTAGGTGTGGCGCCCTCTGCTGGGAAATAAGGGAATGACTGAATTATGTTTGAAATGAACCTTAAAAAAAAGTGCATTGGTTTCAGAAAACACTAATGATATAAACACTTATTTTTATTATCATGAATTGAAAAAACTATTTGGGATTTGTGAGTAAATATATTTTTAATTTAAACATAATTTAAATTGAACATTTAAAAAGCACTCAGGCTTTTGTTGTTTATAACCATTATTTATGCATTTCAGAGGGTTTTACTCCAAATTAATCTCTAAGAAAAGTTTCAGATTGACCCTGGCCTCTAACTCTTTTAACATGATTCATTAGGGATGCCATACCTAACTCTCCTTTCTCTATGTTTCTCTGTTTTTTGTAGATTCCATTTATTCCAGTACTGCTAGTTTGGGAAGACCACAAAAGAAAGGGCTGTTAAATATTTTCCCATTCAGCAAACGGAAATCAAAGGTAAGACTCTAGAAGTCACACGCAGGGAGTAATTTAGCTAATTCTGAAGTAAGAGGTAGCCATGTTGTCACCTAAACCCATTTCTTTAAGAACAATCCCAGTATTTCATTTATCTTGCTAGTGAAAAGTAAAGCTACAATGTGTAAAAATCTGAGCCACAAGCCACGTTGAAATGTTGCAATTCTGTTATTTTTTGCTCATGTAGCCATTAAGTCTATGAAGCTCAAGTCAGACACATTTCGTAATTTGTCATTGTCACGCCATACATTCAGTCAGACACAAAGTATCTACTTCTATATTAGAAAAATATTAGCTCTCTTGCTAAATTAAGCAAAAATGTTTTAACAGTACCAAATGTTTTAATGGCATGAGGCTGTGTCAAAAATTCATCTTTCACTAGAAAGATTCATTTTTAAGATTGAATTCTTGAGGACTATGAATAAACATGATGTTGTGGAATAGATTGCTAAATAATACTGCTTTGAGAAACACTAAATGCATGTGTGTCTTTGAATGCTGCATGCGAGTTTTACCTTTTCCTTGCAGACTGACAGAAAAGCTTTGGACATGGATGACTTTGATGATATTGCAAATCAAAACACAAAATCCAATGTAAGTATTCGTATTATTTATTAAAAAGCAAACGTTTATTTTAATATATATTTTTCATCTCATCTTAACTGGTTACTATATTACTCATCTAATTTTATGGGCGGATGGTATAACAGTAACTGCAGCATATATTGAAAAACAAATTGCAAAGAGCTGTTGGTACTGCAAGCTGTTAGGTTCATTTTGTCCTTCGTTAAATGGTAAGTTCAAATGTGATTTTCCTTTTAGTCTAATCAGTAAAGACCATCGTTCCAAGTCAGCAGTTCAAACTGATGTTGTGTTATGTTAATTAAAAGTTAGAATGTAGAATTATTTTTTATTCTAGTTTAGGTCTGGATCTTTAAAAACTTGATTACACTTGCTTCAGTAAAATAAACTTTTATCAGTTGAGGATTGTTGCTGTGTTTGCCATTGTCCTCCAGAGGGCAGCAGCTGTCTCCACATTTATAGCAGCCCGCTCTCATATTAAAGAAAAATGACCTGTTTTACATGCAAAAACTTAATTATAAGTTAGACAATGAAAAATCTGAAAGACATGTTAATACCAAACTGTAAGTGGAGGGTTAATGCACCGTAGTCCTAATCCCAGAGTCAGAGGGTTATGGTCACCAGTTTATTGGTTTTATCTGAAAATGTTATGTAATATTAGCATCTCCGATAGGTTTGTTAACAACGAATTATTGTATGTTTAAACTCCAACATAAAACTCCCCCTAACCACGTCACTGTAAAACAGATTTACATTCAGCTGCTCGGCTCTGCTTGTTACATGCATAACTTAATCAAGAAGGGACTAAATTGTATTATGTTGAGAAACACTGGTCGGCTCTCTGCTGTTCACCATTTCACTAAGTTAAAAAGCTGCTGGCTTGACTCCACCCTCCTGTTTTCTGTCATATCACAAACACTGTGCATTGCCTCCATGTGGTTGTATTGCCTTCTTAGCATGCTTTGAATTATATAGTTCATTTGCTTCATATAATTATTTGAAAATACTGAGAAAAAAAAACGAACAAATTCAGGAAGTGTGAACATAAATAAAGTATGCACATGATATTATTTGTGCTAAAGACAAACCACTGCGCATTGTGTTTTTTTTTATGATGTAATCAGAATACCAACATGTATCTAAGGCAAAACCTAAGTTTGATTTATAGATATTTTAATTCTCAGCCTTATCGTTATCAGTGGGCTTTAATGCAGCTTGGCTTCTCTCTCTGATATGATTGTTTTTTCATCTACCGACTGTTATCAGACCACACACATGCATTTGTGCACCAAAGAGCGTGCACACACACTCACTCACACACACATAAACAGACATGCGGTTATCAGCCTGAAGGCATCAGATTACGCTACCTTGGCTACATTAGTACTAAAAGCCCAGCATCTTATCTGTAAATGTTCATTAAGAGCTGAACTGCTGTGTAGGTCAGGGTAAGAGTGTGTGGTCCTGGAAACCCCGACATTTCAGAAATTATGTTTTGGTAATTCTGGTTCAAATGGAAACTAATTAAAAAGTTAATCAACACAAAGTGTTAGTTTAATCAATTTGACTTTGTCTGGGGTATTCCAACACAAACATATGCTTTGTATCCTGTTGAGCTCAATACTATTTATACCCGATGGCAGATTTATATTCTTAGGTAATCTTTTAACTTGACCAACATATTTCTTCTGACTGAACAGGATATAGACATGTAGCCAAAGTATATTACTACAACATGCCATAGATTTCAGCAAAAATGTGTGTTTGACTTACATTTAATGTAAAAGGGTGTGTACCATCAGTGGTAAGAATTAGTGAGGAAATGTAAGGTTCTACGTTACCGTAAACAGCATGGACTACCATAAAATACTGCATGCTGTTTTAATGTATCCTATTTACCCTCAGTGAGGGACCGCACATTGTGACTGCTTACAGGAAAGGGCTACAGGGCCGTATGTAAAGCTCTTCAAGTTCCAATGGCTACAATACAAAGTATTATTAATAGAAACAAGACGCTCCACACAGCGAAAAAGAGTTGAAACATGACACAATACCAGTGGAGACATTCAAGAAGTTTTTCAGCAATTATGGGAAGCTTTTTGGTTGTTATAATAGCTAGAAAGGCTTTCCCATTGATTATTGACAAGAGTGTTTTAATTTTGGACATGGGATTTAAAAAGAAAAATCACTTTTTCCACTATAATGCTTCTTGTACATTGTCTTATTTTGTCTTAGGAGATGTCTGTCTCATTTCCAGTCATGAAATAAAAACTTATTTTTTGATTAAAAACTAACTTTCTAACGAAATCCACCAGATGTATGAGTAATTATGGCCTTAACTGTACCTCTAGAATATGAACCCCCCATTTGAATCTCACGTCTCTTGCAGCATTTGACATGTTTACTTCTAGGATTGACCTGCATGTCACTCTATCTGATCAGAGTAGGTGACCAGGGAAACCACAGCATGATGCTGCCACCACCAACAGGCAGTGTTAGTTTTCCTCCACACATATAAAGTTTTGCTCTCATCGGACCAGCGCACCTTCATTCACATGTCTGCCGTGTCCCTCATACGGCCTGTATCCAACTACAAACTGGACGACTTCTCTCTTATCAGGAAAAGCTTTCTTCTTGCCAATTATCAATAAAGACAAAATTTGTCTCAGATTCTAGGTTATTGTTTGACAACATTTTGAAAACCATGTATTGCTTTTTTTCTCTTCAGAATTGAGCGTAACCTTGTGTTGGTCTGGCAAATAAAATATTGACCTTTGTACTATGACATAATTGGAAAATGTTAATGGGGTGTAAATACTCAATCAACCCACTATACAGGCTTTTATTGGACATTAGGTGTTCCTTACTCATGTTTGGGGATAGATTACTATTTTATAAATTTCCTTTGAAAATACTTTGAAAAAGGCTCTAAATCTTCCTAACCCATAAACTCTGCATGAACTTTACTGCATCATAATATATGCGAGAGCATCTTTATTTTCTCTCTGCACTCTGTAAACCCCACTGAAGTCTTAAAAGAAGATTTTGGTATTTCTCCCTCATACATTCTGTCAGTTATTCATTTCTGAGGTCTATAAAATGCACAGTTTTTCCAGCTTCGTTTCCCAATCATGCACATGCGCTAGTGATCTTAGATGAAGGATTCAACCAGAGGACAGAGAAATACTGCAGTTCATTTCAGTAACACTGATTTTTTTTAATGCTTGCACACAAGTATTCCAAGTTCAAATCACTGCAGGTGATGGAGGCTTTTGTCAGCATCATAAACGGTTTTTATTATTAATATCTTAAATTTTTGTTTGTTAACATGTTATTTTCTATTTATATCCCCTCAGAAACAGGCGTCAATACAAGATGCAATATGTAAATGATGCTAATAGTTATGCATATTCTATCCAGGTTCCTTTTTTGATGCTCACATTGTCATTATAAATGCAGTGCCGACTTGGGTTCTCCTCCCAAGTGCCAGAGAACATTTTTGATCTATTTTACCCACTTGCAGTTTTTTTAAATATTTTTAACTAGGGCGAAGGAGTAAGAGGGAGCAGGTGAAAAAGTCAGATAGAGTTCATGTATCTTTCTTCCTTTGAACATTTTGTTTTTCACTTGAAACGTCTTCTTTTTTGGGGATTCCAAATCGTATCAGCCTTCCCTCCAGCAATCCTTTTTGTTTTCATCACTCACAGTTTGCTGCCTGCCACACTTCCTTCTGCCCTTCGCTTCTTCCTATTCCTGTCATCCTGTGAACATATCCCTCATACCACAGAGAGAACAACTGTTCAGTCAAAGAAGAGTTGTACCATTTTGTAAAGTATTTACTGTTTTCTTTTGTGGTAGTTTAGGTTAGGACCCTGTTGAGATGCATTTGCAAACTCTATTGAAAGATGTTTTATGTTTAGTCGTTATAACAAACTACAAAAGTCTCTAGGATGTCGTGGTTGTCGTGCGAGCTTGCTTCTCTGTGCGTCTGTTTCTGGGACTCCATGAGAGAGCAACCATTTCTTCACTGCCTTTAAACCGATTAAAATTCTGTGTTTTGATTTTTCTGCACTCCTGATGGTGGCATGTTGTGACCTTGGGGTTTATTAAATCTAATGATCAGAACATAATGTTCCTTTTTGCTCTTTAATGTTTTATTCAGGCATTGTCTGGACACCTCGCTTAATTTGCTTTTAAACATTTTACATGGATTATGGGACTGCACACCCTGGTGTGGTGCCTCTGTTGTGCCAAGGCTCTTTTCCAAGCTGAGCCACAGGGAGGCTCAGATTTTCAGGAGCACTCAAGGCTCTCTTTGATCACACATTCAAGTCCCTTTTTTGTTGAAGTGCGTTCAGTCAAGAGCAGCCACCCTTTGAAAGTAAGGCTGCACTTTCAGCTTGTTCATACAGTGCCTTGTGAAAGTATTCGGCCCCCTTTAACTTTTCAACCTCTTGCCACATTTCAGGCTTCAAACATAAAGATATAAAATTCAAATGTTTTGTGAAGAATCAACAACAAGTGGGACACAATCGTGAAGTGGAATGAAATTTATTGGATGTGTCAAACTTTTTTAACAAATAAAAAACTGAAAAGTGGGGTGTGCAATATTATTCGGCCCCCTTGCATTAATACTTTGTAGCGCCACCCTTTGCTACAATTACAGCTGCAAGTCGCTTGGGGTATGTTTCTATCAGTTTTGCACATCGAGAGTCTGAAATTCTTGCCCATTCTTCCTTGCAAAACAGCTGGAGCTCAGTGAGGTTGGATGGAGAGCGTTCGTGAACAGCAGTCTTCAGCTCTTTCAACAGATTCTGGATTGGATTCAGGTCTGGACTTTGACTAGGCCATTCCAACACCTGGATATGTTTATTTGTGAACCATTCCATTGTAGATTTGGCTTTATGTTTTGGATCATTGTCTTGTTGGAAGATAAATCTCCGTCCCAGTCTCAGGTCTCTTGCAGACTCCAACAGGTTTTCTTCCAGAATGGTCCTGTATTTGGCCCCATCCATCTTCCCATCAGTTTTGACCATCTTTCCTGTCCCCATTGATGAAAAGCAGGCCCAAACCATGATGCTGCCACCACCATGTTTGACAGTGGGGATGGTGTGTTCAGGATGATGAGTTGTGTTGCTTTTACACCAAACATATCGTTTTGCATTGTGGCCAAACAGTTCAATTTTGGTTTCATCTGACCAGAGCACCTTCTTCCACATGTTTGGTGTGTCTCCCAGGTGGCTTGTGGCAAACTTTAAACGAGACTTTTTATAAATATCTTTGAGAAATGGCTTTCTTCTTGCCACTCTTCCATAAAGGCCAGATTTGTGCAGCGTACGACTGATTGTTGTCCTATGGACAGACTCTCCCACCTCAGCTGTAGATCTCTGCAGTTCATCCAGAGTGATCATGGGCCTCTTGGCTGCATCTCTGATCAGTCTTCTCCTTGTTCGAGATGAAAGTTTAGAGGGACGGCCAGGTCTTGGTAGATTTGCAGTGGTCTGATACTCCTTCCATTTCAATATGATTGCTTGCACAGTGCTCCTTGGGATGTTTAAAGCTTGGGAAATCTTTTTGTATCCAAATCCGGTTTTGAACTTCTCCACAACAGTATCTCGGACCTGCCTGGTGTGTTCCTTGGTCTTCATGATGCTCTCTGCGCTTTGAACAGAACCCTGAGACTATCACAGAGCAGGTGCATTTATACGGAGACTTGATTACACACAGGTGGATTCTATTTATCATCATCAGTCATTTGGGACAACATTGGATCATTCAGAGATCCTCACTGAACGTCTGGAGTGAGTTTGCTGCACTGAAAGTAAAGGGGCCAAATAATATTGCACGCCCCACTTTTCCGTTTTTTATTTGTTAAAAAAGTTTGACACATCCAATAAATTTCATTCCACTTCACGATTGTGTCCCACTTGTTGATTCTTCACAAAATATTTGAATTTTATATCTTTATGTTTGAAGCCTGAAATGTGGCAAAAGGTTGAAAAGTTCAAGGGGGCCAAATACTTTCGCAAGGCATTGTATAAGTGCTGCAGTATTAGGTATGACCAAAGAATGACTTATATTGCCATGCTACTTTATGTTCCTGAGTGTCTGTGTTTGTTTTTATATTTATTCAGACCCTAACCCTAATTTAGAAGGTGTTATACTTTCGCTGGGCTTGACGTGCCAGTAATATGAGAATTAATAATCAACAGGATGTTTCTATGTGTAACAGTTTTGATAAAAATTTGTTAGAACAAAGTTCAAACATATGACCATCTTCATGGGAGTGCGTCATTGTCTGTAAAAATAAGAATTTTCAATACTGTTAAAGTTAAAACAATCCTGCAAAGTAATATTTAATCTTGCAATAGTGCAAGATTTGTATAATCTCTTTTTATTGCCCAGTATTTTAAGGTCAAGAGAAAAAATGTTAATGTAGCCTAAAGCAATTGTTTGTATATTACACATCTTCATATGTATATGCATATGTATATTTTTTAGCATTATTATTTGATAATTGATATCTCCACTCCTTTTATTCTTCATGTTACCCACAGGGTCTGTCCACTGTGTCAGGGTTCTATGCAGAGGAACGTCCTGGCTCCTTGGAGCAGTCTCAATCCCTTACTGATATTCCCACAATGCATGCCAACGCTGAGTCCAAGAAGAGAAGGGCCCCAGCTCCACCTGCTGTCCCAACACCCAGAGGGGGAAATGCAAGTTCTAAGAGCAATCAGGTGACGAGACAAAAACACTGACATTGTCTGGCGCTCCCTTTAGACCCATTAGTGAGATGAAACGTACCACTTGTATTACACCTGTCTGTGTAGATACACGTTTACATTTGTAGTTAAACACTGCATCTGTAAAATTGTATTTGTTGCACAGCACATCAGAACCCTAATTTACAGCCAGAAAAATCAAAAGTGTATATTTTCTACATACATAAACAATACAACAAACTCTTTCTAACTTTCATCCTATTTTACTGTATAACTGCACAGATAACATCCATCTATCTATCTCTATCTCTCTCTCTCTCTCTCTCTCTCTCTCTCTCCATCCATCAATCTATCTTCCTCCATCCATCCATCTGTCTGTCCGTCCCTCCCTCGCTTTTTTTCAGTTTCTTTATTTGAAGATTTGAAGTTTTGACATGAAAAATAGTTTTGACATGAAAAATGTCAGGTAATCCTTTATGTTCAAATGGATTTGAACATAAAGGATGGATCAAATAGACACAAAATAGTCAAAAAAGGCTGTAAACTGTTGGAGATCGTCATCCTTGTCATCAACGAAAAAGTAAACAAAAAACTGCTTTTTTTTTTTTATACATATCTTTTTTATTTGGGTGATGGGATTTTCCTATATTAGAATGAACGATTTCTGCTGTGTCCTTATAGAATAGTGTCATTGTGGCATGGTAGGGAATGTTGTTTAGCAACTCACATCCCTCCTCCCTCCAGCTTCTGTGTATTTTGAGGAGTGTGTGTTCTTGATAATTGTTACTAAGGAGCAATAGTGTTCCCATGTAACATGGAAAATTGTGCTATTCTCACTGGCTTAATTAAACACACAGATTACCATGAAGCAGCAGCTGTTTCTGAGAAGTATTGCCAAATGGAATTAGCTGATATGATATAAGCCCAAGCCGGATAGGTCGAAAGATTAAAGCCACAAAAACAGAAATCTATTTTTTGAAGTTAAGATTTTACTTTATACTAGATAAGATAGTTGTAGATATGCAGTACACCAACAAATATTGTTCTTGTTCTTGGAGGAAAAGCAAGCCCACATCATGATAGATCCTCCACCATGCTAAATACATCCCTGGGCACGAGGTGTTAGACAAGATGAGTTTTTTGATGAGTAGCTATTTTTGTAGCCATTTTTTGACTTCTGAAAATTATCACTGAATTTACTTAAATTGTATTTTCTCCTGTCTTTTCCATTTTAACGTTACATAAATTAGCCTCTGTGTCAGATGTTCGTTGACTACTAACTGAATGTTCCTAGAGACACCGATCAACCTGAAAGTGGAAATAGTTAAAAAATAGCTAAAGAGGAAAATTTATTTTATATGATTTATATGCTACCATCCACCAAATCTGATTGTTATAGGTGCGAATGTTACATTTTTGTTTTCCAATTTAATGAATTCTTAAAATATCTGTTGGATGTTTCAGATGTTTACAGAATGAGATCATGCTTCTGCAATAAAGTATGTTATGATTTTTTCTGCTTACTTACCGGGAGGACCAAAAACTGTGGTAGGTGCTATCTAAACCCAACGTAACACATACTAGGGCCAAAGATATTTTTTCCAGTGCATTCATTACCAAATAATGAAAGTTTCACATTCTCTTCTCTCTCCTTTTTTTGGCATTGCATTGCAACTCCAAAATGATACTCAGTGTAATTGCTTTGCTAATTTTAGAGACTGTAAATTAAACTTGGTCAGACCGAGATCTGATATTTATCCTGGCACTTGTCAGAGTTATGACTGACACCAGATCCAAACTACAACGACACCTCTGGGACCCTTGGAAAGGTTATCTGAAGAACTGATGACTGGTCTAATAATAGATCTCTCCGCCTTGCTGTTGTAACCCGTTACCCAGTCTGTGCACTGTCATATGTATTTATGCGGCTCCTCTTGTTACAAGGTCACACTTGTGCAGGACGCATCTCATGTTTCATGTCCCAGGATTTCTGGTATTGTTGAAGAGGATCAAGGATAAGCTGTTGATGGGTTCAGCTGGTCTTATCAGCAGTACGCCACCTATAGTGTCTGTTACGTGTGTGCATTAAAAAAAGTAGCATCAGAACAGTATACAGTGGGATGTTAAGTAATGCTGATACGATTCACAGTTGTTAACCCTAAATAAGCAGGAATATATCTTAGGGTAGAACTGAACTATGAAGTGCTCAAAGATTACAGCTTTTTAATGTGTGGTGTTATTTAGATTTGGGACAGTGAAGCTTTCCAGAGCAGCCAGGTCTGATCAAGAACGATTGTGAAGGCCATTGGCATTAAAGAGCTCTGCATGACATACTGTCAAGCAACTGAACGTGTCAAATCAAATCGCCTCACCGTGAACAGTTGTACTTTTGTATTTGCGTGAAATGTGGCAACGTATTTGCTGCAGGCAGGTGAAAAAATTGGCTCATCTGTGGAGAGGCACTTGATCTAGTAAAAATGACAAGTTGTTGATTGCACTTGTAAAAGGGTGTGTCAAACTGTAGCAATTTTCTTTGTTCTTTTTTTTTTTTTTTTCCTTATCCACTCTGCGTTTTATCTGGAAACCTTTGTCTTTACCGTTTATCTGCAAACATACAGTTATAAACATCGTAACGTGCGTTCATTTTTGAGAGACGGGCAGATTAGGAACAGGATAGCAGGTCATCTGAGGACAGCTATTTATTATGACTGTCCTCATTACGAAGGTCCCTCTGATCAGAGGAAGCTTATGTGGGCTACTAATTTGACGGGCAATATGTAGTAATGGATACTGACATCACGATAAAGGCAATGGGAATGATGGGATTGTTATAACAAAGCTTTAAAAAGCCATTACAATGGAGATGATGAAGGGTGATCGAAGAAGAAATAAAGCTACAACAGCCTTAATGAGAAATTTGGAGGGTTACAATCACATTTTTTTTGATTAGAAGATTTTGGTTCAGTGGAGATTTTAGGGCAAGTAGGTATTTACAGCCTCTGTTATAAATGATCAATTCAGAATAAGTGGAGGTTGTGTTGCACAGAACACTCCACATAGGCCTTATTGCATGTTCTTATTGCTCTTTCATTTTGGTAGCTCACATTAATAACATGTTACATAATTTGTACTCACTGCACCAAGCTACAACAGCTTAAACAATCAAAACATAACTATCTGTTTACTTGAATAAAAATGAGACCAACGCTGTACAGCATGCAATGTGGCTGACTGCCTGCAGCACTGCTCTCGCCTTACGTGAGAAGGACACAGCAGTACAAAGGCAAGGCAAGTTTAATTGTATAGCACATTTTAGCAGCAAGACAATTGAAAGTGATTTACAAAAACGTACAATGCAGTGGCATGATAAAGGAAAGAAAAGAAAAAAATCAAATGTTTCTCAAAACAGGTAAAAGTTCAAAACAGGCTAAACTGCATTACAGAACTAGAGTAAAGAAGTACTGAGGCTCCGCTATCTCTTTATGTTTTGCTTTGTCAGTAAATTGTATTCAAATTGAATTCAATTTAATGTTTTTTTCTTACATAACTCAGTTGTTATGCTCCTAAACGTCCCCTCAGCAGTGGAGTGGTGCAGTTACAGCTATTTTAGGGAGCAGATTTTCTTGTGAAATCTGCTCGGAAGCTTGAATAATGAGCCACAAAGTTACATGAGGGGACTTTGTGAAAGTCATATTTAAAACAGTTTCAGTTGCAGATGAGACTCATATTATGGGATCAAAAATATTCTAAAATATCTTAGTATTTAGTTTTTAGATTAAAAATGTTTTAACAAAAATAGTGTTGATAATTAAAATAAAATAAAAAGTTTAGTGTGTATAATAGGCTAACATAAAGAAGCATATAGATTCTTAATTGTATTTAAGTATTGGTTTTGGCCTCACTGATTCCAATCTATTTATTATCAAACTAATTGTGTTTTAATTTATATACTTACTGTAACTGAACTGGATATGGTTTTCTTTGCTTAGTTCAGTGAAGTAACCTTGACTTGACATTTCCACCTTGCAAATCCATAAACAACTTTGTGGACTTGGAACAAATTTTTTGGACTATTTAAAAACTTTCTCACATCAGTTTCTTTGAAATGTGCTCATATTCATTTCATCTGTATGTTTACCCAAGCATTGCGTTATAACGGCATTGACTAACTTTATAAGATTGGACAGATAGAATGTAGAAATGAACGGACAGGATGTGTTTTTTTTTTTCCACTGTTGCCATAATATAGAGATCTAGCTGGATCTAGTGTCAGTCATTCTGTAAATGTAAAATAAATATTTTTACACTGTTTAAAAAAAAACTGATATATTCTGGAAATGGTGAACAGTGAAACATTCCATATACTTTGTTCATGTGTGTGTTTAAGGCTTTTTTTCTTTCTGCTGGATGATTTCTACACATTTCTATGAATTTCTGTTAGCGTCCTTGATTTATGTTGAAGTAAAGATTTTTTTTAGGCTCGTCTTCTTTTACTTTTCCTGTCTCAGTGTTTCACATGTACCATATAGACAACATGGTTGTCTACATGAATCAAGTTGGTACCCTAATTTTTTGATTGACTATACAGGTCCTTCTCAAAATATTAGCATATTGTGATAAAGTTCATGATGAAAATTTAACATTCATATATTTTAGATTCATTGCACACTAACTAAAATATTTTAGGTCTTTTATTGTCTTAATATGGATGATTTTGACATACAGCTCATGAAAACCCAAAATTCCTATCTCACAAAATTAGCATATTTCATCCGACCCATAAAAGAAAAGTGTTTTTAATACAAAAAACGTCAACCTTCAAATAATCATGTACAGTTATGCACTCAATACTTGGTCGGGAATCCTTTGGCAGAAATGACTGCTTCAATGCGGCGTGGCATGGAGGCAATCAGCCTGTGGCACTGAGGTCTTATGGAGGCCCAGGATGCTTCGATAGCAGCCTTTAGCTCATCCAGAGTGTTGGGTCTTGAGTCTCTCAACGTTCTCTTCACAATATCCCACAGATTCTCTATGGGGTTCAGGTCAGGAGAGTTGGCAGGCCAATTGAGCACAGTGATATCATGGTCAGTAAACCATTTACCAGTGGTTTTGGCACTGTGAGCAGGTGCCAGGTCGTGCTGAAAAATGAAATCTTCATCTCCATAAAGCTTTTCAGCAGATGGAAGCATGAAGTGCTCCAAAATCTCCTGATAGCTAGCTGCATTGACCCTGCCCTTGATAAAACACAGTGGACCAACACCAGCAGCTGACACGGTACCCCAGACCATCACTGACTGTGGGTACTTGACACTGGACTTCTGGCATTTTGGCATTTCCTTCTCCCCAGTCTTCCCCCAAGGTCTGGAATCGGCCCTTCTCCACAATCTTCCTCAGGGTCCGGTCACCTCTTCTCGTTGTGCAGCGTTTTCTGCCACACTTTTTCCTTCCCACAGACTTCCCACTGAGGTGCCTTGATACAGCACTCTGGGAACAGCCTATTCGTTCAGAAATTTCTTTCTGTGTCTTACCCTCTTGCTTGAGGGTGTCAATAGTGGCCTTCTGGACAGCAGTCAGGTCGGCAGTCTTACCCATGATTGGGGATTTGAGTGATGAACCAGGCTGGGAGTTTTAAAGGCCTCAGGAATCTTTAGCAGGTGTTTAGAGTTAACTCGTTGATTCAGATGATTAGGTTCATAGCTCGTTTAGAGACCCTTGTAATGATATGCTAATTCTGTGAGATAGGAATTTTGGGTTTTCATGAGCTGTATGCCAAAATCATCTGTATTAAGACAATAAAAGACCTGAAATATTTCAGTTAGTGTGCAATGAATCTAAAATATATGAATGTTAAATTTTCATAATTACATTATGGAAAATAATGAACTTTATCACAATATGCTAATATTTTGAGAAGGACCTGTATTAAGTCCGTTTTCTTGGGTGATTGAAAACACAGCCCTGTTTTAGTCGGGCAGTGAACACACATCTGCTCCTGGATCCCCGTATAAAGTACATTTCAGCTTTGCAAGATGCTTTTTTGTCTCTTTAAACTTCACTTTATTAGACCGAAACACTAAAATCTAAAAATGTGATCAGTTTTTAGCATTAGCTTTGAAGCGTGTAGAAAGAATATTTATCCACCTGTGGCTATAGTATGACTTGAAATATGTTTCAGAAACAAAAATTATTTTTTTTTCACAATCAGTTGGAAGCACTAGAAAAAGAAGCTCACTGGTGCCAAAACCAACAGGCAGCACTTACTCTGCACGTTTTTATCCGTATCCGTCCTTATTTTATAGCCCTTGTTTTGGTTGGATAGTGCTACAGCTGAAAACAGCAGGTGCTCTGGCTCCTGCAGATCCATCTGTATTTTACATTCTCTGATGGGTTCCTTTAGGTTACAGTTTTTTCTCGGTGCAGCATTGCACATTACAATGACTTGCAAAAATATTTAAACCCCTTGAGATTTTTCCCATTTTGTCACAGAAAGGCCACAACCGTAACAGCCAGCACACACCCAGCATGAAGTAGGGCATAATTGTGAATTGGAAAAGAAGATATAAGGTTTAAAAGGCTTTAAATCTTTTGAAAATGGAAAGAAACCTGCAAACCTGTCAAGACATTGCTGTCCACTTACACTGACAAGCTGGCCAACGAGATCATTAATCAGAGGAGATAGTAAATCTGCAGATATCTGGAGGATGAATTTATTGACCTGACAACTTTGAGTCATGCATGCCAAATTTAAAAGTGGTGACCTTTATAAAAGAGGGACAAGAAGAAAGTTGTTGCTTTAAGAAAGCTTTAAAAAGTCTCATATAAGGTTTGCCAAAAACCAGGAAGGGGACATGGCAAATGTAAAAGGTGCTCTGGCCAGATGAGACCAAAGTTGAACGTTGTGGTCTATTGCAAAGCACTATGTGTACACTGCACATCACCTGGTGCTTTCCTTCCAAAATGACCGAGCAAGGGCTATTTTGGATATTTTTATGCTATTTTGCATAAAAAGGGCAAAAGATTTGTAATATAATGTGAAAATCATGTATCCTTTTCCTGCTTCTTCACATTTATTCACAACTTTGTGTTGGTATTTTAGCAAGGCACCGTTTAGAACGTTAAAGAATTATGAGCTCAGTCTTAAAATAAAACTATTGTAGTGCGGACAGCATTTTCAGTCATACACTGTCACACAAACGTTCAAGGCTAAACTGTGCTTTTGTTTAATATATTAGTTATGCCCACATTTTGGTACAGCGCTGTTCATATGTGCCATTATTTTACTTTAATGTGAAGATGAATTTTGTAATGTGATGGGAAAGAAGTCTCAGGTTTATTACAACACTATGAGCTTTCTCTTATTGTGCTTAGTCCTTGATGGCTGTGAGAGGACAAAGAAGGGGCCAGGAGGGGATGCTCGCCCCTCTTGTGTAGGACAAGTTCTGTTTGGACTTGAGGCTGTCCAAACGTTATGTATAAAGTCAGCCAGTGCAGATTGGATAAATGAATGAAACAGAAGAGTGTTATGTGCATTGCTCAGATTGTATTTCATAATTTATGGTTTGTCTAAACCTGATTTGTGGATTTGTTATTAACAGAACATATTTTTGTGTTAGAGGGGTTATTACTGACCATAGCTGACTTTTTAGTCAATTACAAAAATGATACTTTTTGTGTATTGTCTCTATATACATTTCATTACTTTTAAATTAACTCCTGCTTCAGTAGCCTCTCTGCTCTGATTTCATACAGTCGGCATATAAACATAATTATCTTCACTTGTTGGTGAGAGGAAAGAAGGTAGGAATATCTGAAATGTCAGTCTGTTAGCAGGACCAGTTGAACAACAATGAAAATGGGTCAGCCGTGTGTCTCCTGAGCCATTTCTCCACCCTTTACCCCCACCCTCACCCCTTACTGACACACATTATTAAAACCTTTTTACATGAAACTTCTTACATCACACATTCACACCCCTATATCTTCGTCCTAAGAGTGACAAAGAAACGTCTGGCAGCTGTCTCCCTTTCAGGGTGTTTATGGCATTGGAGTCCTTCGTGTTTGCTGAGTTTGGCTGCTATTTTTACCTTTGACATGTACATGCGTTTGCACAAACTCATGCATTTGTGAATAAGCTCCTGCATGTAGACAAGCCCCAGCACATACAAATACAATGTCTAATAGATAGGCACAAACAGTTTACATTCCACCTAAGTGCTGTAATGCTGCCCTGTTAAAAAGACCCTTATCTGCAACTGGTGATTGGTAACTCACCCAGGTTTGAGCATCCATGTGTGGCCCTGTCTGTGCTCAAACATGGGGCACTTAGCCTCACAAACGAAAACGTGGAAGATTTAAAAGACATGCCAGTCTGTTCTGGTTAATTGTTTCACTTTTTCTTGTGTATTTTATTTACCTGAGCTTGCAAAAATATTCTTACCACCTGAAAATCCTCATGGCAGTGGAGGGAAAAAATGCATCATAATTTTATTGCAATGAGTGCGGATATATATATATATATATATATACATATATATATATATCCGCACTCATATACATACATACAGGGGTTGGACAATGAAACAGAAACACCTGTCATTTTAGTGTGGGAGGTTTCATGACTAAATTGGACCAGCCTGGTAGCCAGTCTTCATTGATTGCACATTGCACCAGTAAGAGCAGAGTGTGAAGGTTCAATTAGCAGGGTAAGAGCACAGTTTTGCTCAAAATATTGAAATGCACACAACATTATGGGTGACATACCAGAGTTCAAAAGAGGACAAATTGTTGGTGCACGTCTTGCTGGCGCATCTGTGACCAAGACAGCAAGTCTTTGTGATGTCAAGAGCCACAGTATCCAGGGTAATGTCAGCATACCACCAAGAAGGACGAACCACATCCAACAGGCTTAACTGTGGACGTAAGAGGAAGCTGTCTGAAAGGGATGTTTGGATGCTAACCCGGATTGTATCCAAAAAACATAAAACCATGGCTGCCTAAATCAAGGCAGAATTAAATGTGCACCTCAACTCTCCTGTTTCCACCAGAACTGTCCGTCGGGAGCTCCACAGGGTCAATATACACGGCCGGGCTGCTATAGCCAAACCTTTGGTCGCTCATGCCAACACCAAACGTTGGTTTCAATGGTGCAAGGAGCGCAAATCTTGGGCTGTGGACAATGTGAAACATGTATTGTTCTCTGATGAGTCCACCTTTACTGTTTTCCCCACATCCGGGAGAGTTACGGTGTGGAGAAGCTCCAAAGAAGCGTACCACCCAGACTGTTGCATGCCCAGAGTGAAGCATGGGGGTGGATCAGTGATGGTTTGGGCTGCCATATCATGGCATTCCCTTGGCCCAATACTTGTGCTAGATGGGCGCGTCACTGCCAAGGGCTACCGAACCATTCTTGAGGACCATGTGCATCCAATGGTTCAAACATTGTATCCTGAAGGCGGTGCCCTGTATCAGGATGACAATGCAGCAATACACACAGCAAGACTGGTGAAAGATTGGTTTGATGAACATGAAAGTGAAGTTGAACATCTCCCATGGCCTGCACAGTCACCAGATGTAAATATTATTGAGCCACTTTGGGGTGTTTTGGAGGAGCGAGTCAGGAAACGTTTTCCTCCACCAGTATCACGTAGTGACCTGCCTTCTATCCTGCAAGAAGAATGGCTTAAAATCCCTCTGACCACTGTGCAGGACTTGTACAGGTCCTTCTCAAAATATTAGCATATTGTGATAAAGTTCATTATTTTCCATAATGTCATGATGAAAATTTAACATTCATATATTTTAGATTCATTGCACACTAACTGAAATATTTCAGGTCTTTTATTGTCTTAATACGGATGATTTTGGCATACAGCTCATGAAAACCCAAAATTCCTATCTCACAAAATTAGCATATCATTAAAAGGGTATCTAAACGAGCTATGAACCTAATCATCTGAATCAACGAGTTAACTCTAAACACCTGCTAAAGATTCCTGAGGCCTTTAAAACTCCCAGCCTGGTTCATCACTCAAAACCCCAATCATGGGTAAGACTGCCGACCTGACTGCTGTCCAGAAGGCCACTATTGACACCCTCAAGCAAGAGGGTAAGACACAGAAAGAAATTTCTGAACGAATAGGCTGTTCCCAGAGTGCTGTATCAAGGCATCTCAGTTGGAAGTCTGTGGGAAGGAAAAAGTGTGGCAGAAAACGCTACACAACGAGAAGAGGTGACCGGACCCTGAGGAAGATTGTGGAGAAGGGCCGATTCCAGACCTTGGGGGACCTGCGGAAGCAGTGGACTGAGTCTGGAGTAGAAACATCCAGAGCCACCGTGCACAGGCGTGTGCAGGAAATGGGCTACAGGTGCTGCATTCCCCAGACCTGGGCTACAGGGAAGCAGCACTGGACTGTTGCTCAGTGATCCAAAGTACTTTTTTCGGATGAAAGCAAATTCTGCATGTCATTCGGAAATCAAGGTGCCAGAGTCTGGAGGAAGACTGGGGAGAAGGAAATGCCAAAATGCCAGAAGTCCAGTGTCAAGTACCCACAGTCAATGATGGTCTGGGTGCCGTGTCAGCTGCTGGTGTTGGTCCACTGTGTTTTATCAAGGGCAGGGTCAATGCAGCTATCAGGAGATTTTGGAGCACTTCATGCTTCCATCTGCTGAAACGTTTTATGGAGATGAAGATTTCATTTTTTAGCACGAACTGGCACCTGCTCACAGTGCCAAAACCACTGGTAAATGGTTTACTGACCATGGTATCACTGTGCTCAATTAGCCTGCCAACTCTCCTGACCTGAACCCCATAGAGAATCTGTGGGATATTGTGAAGAGAACGTTGAGAGACTCAAGACCCAACACTCTGGATGAGCTAAAGGCAGCTATCGAAGCATCCTGGGCCTCCATAAGACCTCAGCAGTGCCACAGGCTGATTGCCTCCATGCCACGCCGCATTGAAGCAGTCATTTCTGCAAAAGGATTCCCGACCAAGTATTGAGTGCATAACTGTACATGATTATTTGAAGGTTGACGTTTTTTGTATTAAAAACACTTTTCTTTTTTTGGTCGGATGAAATATGCTAATTTTGTGAGATAGGAATTTTGGGTTTTCATGAGCTGTATGTCAAAATCATCCGTATTAAGACAATAAAAGACCTGAAATATTTCAGTTAGTGTGCAATGAATCTAAAATATATGAATGTTAAATTTTCATCATGACATTATGGAAAATAATGAACTTTATCACAATATGCTAATATTTTGAGAAGGACCTGTATATGTCATTCCCAAGACGAATTGACACTGTATTGGCCGCAAAAGGAGGCCCTACACCATACTAATAAATTATTTTGGTCTAAAACCAGGTGTTTCAGTTTCATTGTCCAACCTCTGTATCTATACTTTCCAGCTCAAGCCAGAGTATCACTATGGTTATAAATCAGAGT
Source organism: Girardinichthys multiradiatus (assembly GCF_021462225.1). NCBI lineage: Eukaryota > Metazoa > Chordata > Actinopteri > Cyprinodontiformes > Goodeidae > Girardinichthys > Girardinichthys multiradiatus. Next base: position 11,686,987 of record NC_061796.1, read on the forward strand.
GGGTATGCTTTTGCTTATCATGTGAAGCCTCTACATTTTCCTTTCATATTCATATGTCATATTTTCATATTCCTTTCATAGCCCTGACTTCACTGCAGTGCTGAGTTTTATTCTTTTGGGAGAACAAGCACACATACATAAATACACAGATGTGCACACACACAGACACACACATACAACATGGGCCTTCTCACGCATACACATTCATCTTACAAGGCAAGTCAATCATCCATTGCAGCTCAACTTTGGCCCATTTCCACGGCTGTGTTTGTGTTTATGTATATCTGAATACTGGGGTGGGAGAAAAGCAGGAGAACCGTGAAGAGAATGACAGCTAGTTGGGGGGGGGGGGGGGGGTGGCAGCATTTGGCTTTCTATATCATGCCATACACCGGGTTCACTGAGTTCATGTGTGAACCCTGTGTGCCTGCAGAAAGATAAGGTGGCCCAATCTCTTTTTTGCCCTGCTGAATGATGCAACCTTGTATGCAACTCTGGGCATGTTCTTTGTTGAGTTTCAGAGAGAACAAAAATAAAAGGCAAGAGCTATTAGCAAGATTTTTCAGATGAATAATATCTATACTTTTAAAGACTGTCTTACCACAATAACGCCAAATCTTCAAACTCTAGCTTCATAAAGAGAGCGAGATTTACTTGTAAAGAAGAGTCGGAACAGCTTCATCTCCCTGTAGAGTAAAACAGATCATTTGCAACTTGTTAGTTTGTCTGTCTCAAAGCCTTCGTCTTGCCCTACTTCTGTTTTTGTCCTTTTAGTTGTTTTCTACATGCGTTTAGATAAAAGAAACCCATTCTAAGCTTATATTTTTTTCAACACTGTGGTTAAGTTTGACTTTTTCTGTCAGTGATACAGATTTACAAATAGTTCATTAGAGTAACCTGTAATGTAACTATTGGTTGGATGTCACATTCTTTTAAACTTAGGACTATTTGGGTATGTAGTAAATCAAAACAAGTGTTGTTTGAAATATTAAGTAACGTTTGTTGTTTCTAAGATATAGCCTAAGAAATATCTCGGTGAAATGCACACACTGGTGTTCTGTTACAATACCACAGGATCAGGTTAAATGAATTGCTGGGAGAACTTAAATGTCTTCAGTTGAAAAGGAATGGTGCCACTCTAATGACTAAAAGACTCAGACCTCTGCCAGCACTCTACTCAATTTGATTACTTGGCTGTTAACTTGTTTTAGTACTGACAGACTGAATTTGCTGAATAATGTATGGTTAAAACATACGGAACCCGCGAGGGGACATGGGGGAATTTTTTTCTCTTGCGTCCCCACAAAATACTTTTGCGTTCGCTCGCAATACTTTTGCGTCCCCACACAATACTTTTGCGTTCGCTCGCAATACTTTTGCGTTCCCACGCAATACTTTTGCAGTCGCTTGCAATAGCTTTTGGGTTCCCACTTAGGAAGCAACACTGATTGACAATCAGTTTCACAGCTGTTGTGCAAATGAAATAGACAACAGGGGGAAATCTTTGGCGATTAGCAAGACACACTCAATAAAGGAGTGGTTCTACAGGTGGGACCACAGACCACTTCTCAGTACCGATGCTTTCTGACTGATGTTTTGGTCACTTTTGAATGTTGGTGGTGCTTTCACACTCGTGGTAGCATGAGACGGACTCTACAACCCACACAAGTGGCTCAGGTAGTGCAGCTCATCCAGGATGGCACATCAATGAGAGCTGTGGCAAGAAGGTTTGCTGTGTCTGTCAGCGTAGTGTCCAGAGCCTGGAGGCGCTACCAGGAGACAGGCCAGTACACCAGGAGACATGGAGGAGGCCGTAGGAGGGCAACAACCCAGCAGCAGGACCACTACCTCCACCTTTGTGTAAGGAGGAACAGGAGGAGCACTGCCAGAGCCCTGCAAAATGACCTCCAGCAGGCCACAAATGTGCATGTGTCTGCACAAACGGTTAGAATCCGACTCCATGAGGATGGTATGAGGGCCCAACGTCCACAAATGGGTGTTGTGCTCACAGCCCAACACCGTGCAGGACGCTTGGCATTTGCCAGAGAACACCAGGATTGGCAAATTTATCACTGGCGCCCAGTGCTCTTCACAGATGAAAGCAGGTTCACACTGAGCACATGTGACAGACGTGACAGAGTCTGGAGACACCGTGGAGAGCGATCTGCTGCCTGCAACATCCTTCAGCATGACCGGTTTGGCAGTGGGTCAGTGATGGTAACGGCCCTCCATGTGCTCGCCAGAGGTAGCCTGACTGCCATTACGTACCGAGATGAGATCCTCAGACCCCTTGTGAGACCATATGCTGGTGCAGTTGACCCTGGGTTCTTCCTAATGCAGGACAATGCTAGACCTCATGTGGCTGGAGTGTGTCAGCAGTTCCTGCAAGATGAAGACATTGAAACTATGGACTGGCCCGCCCGTTCCCAAGACCTGAATCTGATTCATATCTCGCTCTATCCACCAACGTCATGTTGCACCACAGACTGTCCAGGAGTTGGCGGATGCTTTAGTCCAGGTCTGGGAGGAGATCCCTCAGGAGACCATCCGCCGTCTCATCAGGATCTTGCCCAGGCGTTATAGGGAGGTCATACAGGCACGTGGAGGCCACACACAATACTGAGATTCATTTTGACTTGTTTTAAGGACATTACATCAAAGTTGGATCAGACTGTAGGATGTTTCTCCACTTTAATTTTGTGTGTGACTCCAAATCAAGGCCTCCATTGGTTAATAAATTTGATTTCCATTGATGATTTTTGTATGATTTTGTTGTCAGCACATTCAACTTTGTACAGAACAAAGTATTCAAAGAGAATATTTCATTCATTCAGATCTAGGATGTATTCTTTGAGCGTTCCCTTTATTTGTTTGAGCAGTGTATTTTACTGGGAGTTTTTATGGACCAACAAAATGTTTACAAAATACAGTCCAATTGCTCACCTTCAGGATGCTGCTGTCACATTCAGCATCTGATTTGTAAGTAGAGTGTCACTTTGTGTAATTTCACTTTAACACTGTTCTGTGAAGGCCTCAGAGGTCTGTTAGAGAACTGTATTAAATAAACAGAAAAAACAAATCCAGGCAAGGACAGCATTACGTAGAGAAGCAGCCCAAAATGCGCATGGTCTCTTTGGAGGTGCAGTAGAGATCCACACCCAGGTCAGGGAATCTGTTGACAAGATAGCTCTTAGTTATGTGCACCAAAAATCTAGCATTTGTGGACGAGTGGTAGAACGGAAGCCATTGTTGAAAGAAAGCTATTAGACTATTAAAGCTATTAAAGTTATCCACATGCCATGTAAGGCTGCAAAATATGTCCCAAACATGCATCGCGAAGAACAACCTGGACTGCAATAAATGTTAGCTAATATTTTAAGTGCCACCCTTACAGGCTCTCTATGCCTGTTATATATTTGTTAATACTTCATGTGTAATGCAGCATAAAAAGCTTTGGAAGGTAAAGGCCGTCATGAAGAAACTGCAACTAAATTAGTTCAACTCCAAAACAGCAGACGTCGGCCAGAAGTAACTTTTTCAATAAAATCTTGAGATAGAAATAATAAATGTTTTTTTCTCATAACTGGATTGACTACTCATTATCTGAGGTTTATGTCTACTATGAGTCAAAAGCAGAAAGTTGAGGACAAGTTCTCGCGTTATTCTCAAATATTACCTATGACATGTTTTCCTAATAGCATGCAGCCCTAATGTCTTGTAGTGGTACTTTGGTCTGATAACACAAAAATGTTGGCTTAAATGCAAAACTCAAATTACCAAATTAGTCCACCTATTTGTAATAGTAGTATAAATACAGGTGTTATGCAAAGTCCTCAGAGGTTTGTTAGAGAATTACTGCTAATTCTCCGCTAGGCCACACCCCTTTTTGGAGGTCTAAGAGGTCAAATTTATATAATTTATATAAACTCCACCAAGTTTTGTTTTTCTTAAATATATCGCAAGAGGAAACTTTAATCTTCACAAAACAATTTCCCACGGGTTTTGCACAAATACCTTTTAGTTTTGCAGCAACTTAAACACAGATGATGACATTTTAAGGTCCCTTAGACATTGCTGACTGTAAACAAAGCTGTACAAAAAGCACCTTTCTCTCTGCAGCACCCCCACATGTCTATGGAAGTAAAAGTAGGTCTACAAGTAGTCTCATTAGAATCAATCAGAATCAGACATTCAATTTATAACACTGAATTTTTATCCTGTGCAATTATGTATGTGATTTCTTTTTTTGTACTTGAAATTTGCCAAATTCGCCTGAAAAAATTCAAATGCAGAAATTCGTCTGCAAAAATTCACCTGCAAATGTGTTGACCTTGTGGTGACAAATGCCAAAGCAATCAGCACTAGATCGAGTCAAGCGGCTGATAATGCACCTGCGGCGCCATCACACAAGATGGCGCCGCAGATGGTCGCCTCGGCGTGTTGGTGCGCATTGTTTTGTTTTGTTTTTTGCTTTAAAACGGTCTTCTGTGATGGTACCCGGAGCTCTCTCACCAGAGAAGAACTCATGAACATCAGGGCTACTACACCAGAGGAGTTATTTCCAACATTTCTACCTACTGCTCTGGAATATTTGGACATTCTGGTCAAAGGTGCGCTCACCTTTGTTCACGCGGTGAAACGCCGGAAGAGAGGGAAACGGGCTGGGGTGCTGGTACGTCTTCGCCAGCGTGGACTACGAACACCGTTACCTGGAATATTTCTCTCTAACGTGCGCTCACTTCCCAACAAAATGGAGGAACTACAACTGTTGTTGGGGAAAAACAGGGACTTTTATTCATCGGCAGTTTTGTGCTTCACGGAGACGTGGCTGTGTGGATTAATACCGGACTCCGCGCTGCAGCTGGCAGGATTCCAGCTCTACAGAGCGGACAGAGACACGGAACTCTCCGGCAAAGCGAAAGGTGGAGGAATCTGTTTTTACCTCAACAGTGGTTGGTGCAACGACGTGACAGTGATTCAACAGCACTGTTCTCCAGACCTGGAATCCTTCATCATAAACTGTAAGCCTTTCTATTCCCCCCGTGAGTTCGCTTCGTTCATCCTGGTCGGTGTTTACATCCCGCCGCAAGCTAACGTGCAGGTCGCACAGCGCATGCTCGCCGACCAGATACTGAGTGTGGAGCGGACCAACCCGGACTCCTTAGTAATCGTCGCTGGTGACTTTAACAAAGGTAATCTGACCCACGAACTTCCCAAATATAGACAGTTTATAAAATGTCCGACCAGAGAGGACAACATTCTGGATCACTGTTACACCACCATCAGAGACGCTTATCACGCCGTCCCACGTGCTGCACTGGGCCAATCCGACCACATCATGGTCCACCTGATTCCTGCATACAGGCAGAAACTAAAGCTCTGCAAACCTGTTGTGAGGACGACAAGGAAGTGGAGCAGTGAGGCTGTGGAGAATCTCCAGGCGTGTTTAGGCTGTACAGACTGGGATGTGTTCAGGACTACTACCAACAGTCTGGACGAGTACACAGAGGCTGTGACTTCCTACATCAGCTTCTGTGAGGACAGCTGTGTACCATCATGCACCAGGGTGAGTTACAACAACGACAAACCCTGGTTCACAGCTAAACTCAGAAGGTTAAGACTGGATAAGGAAGAGGCCTTCAGGAGTGGGGACAAAGACATATACAGAGAGGCCAAGTACAAGTTTGGCAAGGCAGTGAAAGAGGCCAAACGACTGTACTCTGAGAAGCTCCAAATCCAGTTCTCAGCCAACGACTCTGCGTCTGTCTGGAAAGGGCTCAAGCAAATCACCAACTACAAGCCGAAAGCCCCCCACTCCATCAACGACCGACGCCTCGCCAACGACCTGAACGAGTTCTACTGCCGCTTTGAAAGACAAAGGGACAGTCCTGCAACCATCTCCCACGACGCCCCCCAACAGCTGCAGCCACAATCCACCACCCCCACCTCCCCAACCTCAAGAGGGGCCTTGGCACCTCCAACCCCCACCAGCCCCCTACCCACGCCGAGGACGGCTCTTTCCATCCAGGAGAGGGACGTCAACAAACTCTTCAGGAGACAGAACCCCCGGAAAGCTGCTGGTCCGGATTCTGTCTCACCAGCCAGCCTGAAGCACTGCGCTGATCAGCTGTCTCCAGTCTTCACAGACATTTTTAACACCTCACTGGAGACATGTCATGTGCCAGCCTGCTTCAAGTCCTCCACCATCGTCCCTGTTCCCAAGAAGCCAAGGACCACAGGGCTTAATGACTTCAGACCCGTCGCCCTGACCTCTGTGGTGATGAAGTCCTTTGAGCGCCTTGTGCTCTCACACCTCAAAGACATCACCGACCCCCTCCTTGACCCCCTGCAGTTTGCCTACAGAGCCAACAGGTCTGTAGATGATGCAGTCAACCTAGCCCTTCACTTCATCCTCCGGCACCTGGACTCCACAGGAACCTATGCCAGGATCCTGTTTGTGGATTTCAGCTCTGCCTTCAACACCATCGTCCCAGCTCTGCTCCAGGAGAAGCTCTCCCAGCTGAGTGTGCCCGACTCCACCTGCAGGTGGATCACTGACTTCCTGTCTGACAGGAAGCAGCGCGTGAGGCTGGGGAAGCACGTCTCTGACTCCCTGACCATCAGCACCGGTTCCCCCCAAGGCTGTGTTCTCTCTCCTCTGCTCTTCTCCCTGTACACCAACAGCTGCACCTCCAGTCACCAGTCTGTCAAGCTTCTGAAGTTTGCGGACGACACCACCCTGATCGGACTCATCTCTGATGGTGACGAGTCCGCGTACAGATGGGAAGTGGACCATCTGTTGGACTGGTGCAGCCAGAACAACCTTGAGCTCAACGCTCTAAAGACAGTGGAGATGGTTGTGAACTTCAGGCAGAACCCAGCCCCACCTGCCCCCATCACCCTCTGTGACTCCACAATTGACACTGTGGAATCTTTCCGCTTCCTGGGAACCATCATCTCCCAGGATCTCAAGTGGGAGCCAAACATCAGCTCCCTCATCAAGAAAGCCCAGCAGAGGATGTTCTTCCTGCGGCAGCTGAAGAAATTCAACCTGCCAAAGACTATGATGGTGCACTTCTACACAGCCATCATTGAGTCCATCCTCACCTCCTCCATCACCATCTGGTACGCCGCTGCTACAGCCAAGGATAAGGGCAGGCTGCAGCGTGTCATTCGGTCTGCTGAGAAGGTGATTGGCTGCAGTCTACTGTCGCTCCAGGAACTGTACACCTCCAGGACCCTGAAGCGGGCAGGGAAGATTCTGGCTGATCCCTCCCACCCCGGTCACAGACTCTTTGAGACTCTCCCCTCTGGCAGGAGGCTGCGGTCCATCCGGACCAAAACCTCACGCCACAAGAACAGTTTTTTCCCATCTGCCACCAGCCTGGTTAACAAAGCCCGGAAACCACCCTGACATTCCCCCTTTCCCCCACACCCCCCCTTTTTTTGCTGACAGGACACCTGTAACCTGTAACTCTATGCGTTACATTAACGCTCAGCTTGGACTCCTGCTTTACTTGCACAATGATCATCTGCACTGTTGTATTGCTCTTGCATCTTATACTGCTCTATATTTACTCTCACTCACTTAAAACTGTGCACTTATATTTATATTATATTGTAGATATGTTTGTACTGTTTAATTTGTACTGTATTGCACCGACTACGCCAAAACAAATTCCTTGTATGTCCAAAAACGTACTTGGCAATAAAGCTTTTCTGATTCTGATTCTGATTCTGATATTGGATGCCACCTGCCCAAAAAAATTTAAGAAGAGTCGAGTGGCTTGAGCCAATCAAATTACGCTCATTTGATCACATGACTCACCGGTTCGCTTCTGCGGAGGCTCTTCTTTTGACCCAGAAGGAAGTGACGAAGCTGAAGTTGGCTTCCAGTTGTAGCTTCACAGTTACAATAGTGGTTCCACTGGAAAAATATTATTTTATGTCTTACCTTTACACAGGTACCAAAGGTTTGCATGTAGGCCTTATAACTGTGGAAATATACTTGATTTATTTAAGGTATGTAATTTCAGGTGAAAATTGCTCTAAAACCCCTTAGGGCTTAACAGGTTAAAGAGCATCATCAAAACTGTTTGTCCTACATGCAAAATGCTGTCTGGGGCATAAACTACCAGTGCATATCACCCATGATAAAATATGGTGGTGGCTTCTTCATGCTGTGTGGATGCTTTTCTTTAGTGGAGATAGGAAAGTTGGTCTGAGTGGGTGGAAAGATGAAAGGAAGAAAACCCATGAAAGGCTGCAAAAGAAAATCCACTTACCGGCAGGACAACAGCTTTAACCAAACAGCTAGAACATATTCTTGTAAATATCTGACTTATAGAGTCCACTTCAGATGCTCTCCATCCAATCAGATTTTGAGCTCTTTTGCTATAAAAAATTGTAAAACTTCAGTCTTCAGATGCAAACCTGGTTAATACTTGGTCCAAAGGCCTTGGAGGTGTAATTGGAGTGAAGCAGCGAAAGGAGGTTCTACAAATTATTGACTCCAGGGGTCTAAAATAAAAGCACAACCCAGTTTTCAGATTTTTACGTTAAAAAGCAGGTTATGTACTTTGTCGGTCAAACTTCCCATAAAATACATGAAAGTTTGTTTATGTAGCAAAATGTGAAAAAATTAAAGTGTATGAATACTATTGCAAGGCACTGTATGGAACAAGATTTCACAGAAAATAACCTTCAAAATCTTTGTTTTTTTTCTGTCAGGTGGGCCCTTTTTCAGAAGGCCCAAGGAAAAGAAAGGCTCCACCTCCTCCACCCACCCCCTCTCCCCTTTCCCATGACTCTGATGATGCTTCAATACCTGCTGTTCCCATTTCCAATCCCCTCAGCAGTGTAATTCCCACCCCAGTCCCACGCACCAAGACGCCACAATCACCCACGTTTTCTGATTCCTCCGTGGTCATACAGGCAGCAAAAGCATTTCCTGGTGAAACAGTACCAGAGGCTCCACCCGTGCGTGATGCCACTCCACGCCTCAGTTCTCCGTCCCCCAGTTCTCCAACCCTGAGCAGCAGCACCACAGACAGCCTGACTGTGCAGGATTCCAGCTCTGAGCTCAGCCGCAGTCTTGACGACTCAGATGTTGACCTCGACCAGGCCAGTTCCCACTGCAGCACCAGTAGCACAGCCAGTGGCTCTGTGGAGGTCCAGTCCGCAACAAGTATGTCCAACACAGCGGCCACCCACCAAAACAAAAAGATGCATTCAGACAGCAGTTCCAAGTCAGACACTGAGTCGACGCTAAATCTGAAACTGGATGAAGCAGAAAACAACAGACACAGTGGAATGGGTAAATATCTTTGATGGCCCTAAATCACATTAAGAAGATAATACCAATCTAAATTGTTATATGTTGTTCTTTGTATTAAGACTAATGTTAAACTGTAAATTAAAGCTATATTTGAAGAAAGAAGATAACCAGAAGAAGAGCAAATTTCAAGTGGGGCTCACTAAACTTTTGACAGTGGTGGCAAAGACACCATTGGCAAAGTGAGGCAGCCCCAAGTTGCCTGTTTCCTACCTGTCTGCCCTGGAGAGCTGAACTGTCACACTGCAGCAACATCTGACTCTTTAACTGTCAGAGGTGACGCTGAGAGAAAGGAGGCTTGTATGCCTGTGTTTGTTTGATGGGAACTCATGAACTCTTGAATGTTTTTTTTTTTTTTTTTGACACAATCGAGTTCTTGTCTCTAACTTAGGTTTATCAGTCTCTCAAGCTTCATCTGTCACTGTTTTTACTCTTCCTTCTTTCTTTTTCCTTATCTGTCTTTCTTTCATATGCATGCAATCACACAGAATTTTGGAGAGCTGGGAGATCTGCAGGCAGATAAACCTATCACAGATTTAAACTACTTGACCTTTAGATGACCTTTTATTGACTTATATATATAACCCAGAATATGCTCAGTGGCAGAGTGAGATTGCAGTGGAGTGTGGGCATGTCTAAAAGGGGTAAAGATGAGAGAGGCATGGACATCAAAAAGGATGAGAAGAGGTGAGAGTGGCAGAAGTGTAGAAAACAGAGCGTGGGAAGGTTTTGACAGAAATGGTAGGGAAACGTGGCAGAAAAAGTGAGACTGGCAGAGTTTAAGGAGAAAAGCTCTGCTGGAAAAGCAGATTAAAGCAAGTCAAAGGTTGAAGTATGAGATGACTAGTTTTTGAAGCAGGAAATGAAAGGTAGTCATCAACATAATTACTGGTTCCAAATAAAACGTCTACCTCTTTCTGACAGTGCCAACTCTTTTGTTTTCCTGTGGTATTATTTCATTTATCATTTCATATATAAGAAAAGATAATCAAATGAAACTGTTTTTCTTTGTCTGGGTGACATCAATGAAGTTGTAATTTTTCAAGATGGAAATCAAATATCATTCGGTATGGGACCAGCACCTTTGACATATCTTAATGGCCAAGCAGGAGGAAGAGTTGCCTATAGCGCTATCAGACAAATATATATCTGCATTGTGTTTCAGTGGTTTAGGAAGATGCTCAGCATTTAGTAAATAATGCTGTGGCATTGCCATCCTAGTACACACAATTTGATCTCAATGTGATCTTTGAGCGAGGCTGTAAAGTTTCTTTTTTTGCTGGACATGTAAAAAGATTCCTTCACTTGAGCAACACAGTCCACACTACAGGGGTTGGACAATGAAACTGAAACACCTGATTTTAGACCACAATAATTTATTAGTATGGTGTAGGGCTGACATTTGGCATTGGCATGAGTGACCAAAGGTTTGGCTATAGCAGCCCGGCCGTGTATATCGACCCTGTGGAGCTCCTGACGGACAGTTCTGGTGGAAACAGGAGAGTTGAGGTGCACATTTAATTCTGCCGTGATTTGGGCAGCCGTGGTTTTATGTTTTTTGGATACAATCCGGGTTAGCACCCAAACATCCCTTTCAGACAGCTTCCTCTTGCGTCCACAGTTAATCCTGTTGGATGTGGTTCATCCTTCTTGGTGGTATGCTGACATTACCCTGGATACCGTGGCTCTTGATACATCACAAAGACTTGCTGTCTTGGTCACAGATGCGCCAGCAAGACGTGCACCAACAATTTGTCCTCTTTTGAACTCTGGTATGTCACCCATAATGTTGTGTGCATTTCAATATTTTGAGCAAAACTGTGCTCTTACCCTGCTAATTGAACCTTCACACTCTGCTCTTACTGGTGCAATGTGCCATCAATGAAGACTGGCTACCAGGCTGGTCCAATTTAGCCATGAAACCTCCCACACTAAAATGACAAGTGTTTCAGTTTCATTGTCCAACCCCTGTATATATACCAGTCATATGCACCAGCACACCCTGTGTAGATGCTCTGTCTGCACTGATAAAGGTGCAGACTGAGCATCTGAGCAGAATGAACACTGATACATAGCAAGGTAAGAAACAGTGATGGCAGATTTTGAAATCCGTTTGACTCTTTGGTCATCATTGCATGCCCATCATCCTGCATTCAGTCTTCATGGTAACTTGGTAATCAGCTGGCTCACTGGCCATTGGGCTTCAATAGTCCTTGCATTGCTGTTTGGGTTTTATCTAAGATATAGACATCTGAATCACGATATAAGTTTTTTCTGCAGGTGCGCTGTTTTGGAACTGCTTCTCTGCCTGCCAGCCAGCTGAATTTAGGGACATTGTTATTGAGTTGGGTCAGAAATAAAATTGTATTAGTTGCTAACGTACTTTCAGATGCAAATAATCCATCTTGTTATCCAAGGGGCTGAACATTAGTTGGATCTAGTTTCCTGCAGATCTGCTCTAAAGCGTGCTCACCTGATGTTTCTGCTGATCAGCCTCCCTCTCAAAGCACACCGCATTCTATGCATCTTCACTTGCTCAGCTCTCTTCCTCAACATTTGGTCTTGTAGATTCTTTACTATTATAAGCCAGATTTTACCCTTCATAAGTCTTTAAAGTTTTCCTATTTATTAAACAATTTTCCGACCAAAAACTACATTATATATCATGAAAAATTAAACATGCTTTTCCTGGCTGAAAAGTGGCCACCATTCTTGAATGCGGCCCATTTTACTGTGGTTTACTGTAGTGTATGCTGGTAACATATGTAGTGTATACACCTTTAGATTTGGCTTTGACTTACACTTGTTTTTTAGCACCCGTATATCTCTTTTGCCAAATTAGCAGGACGTTTTTTGTACCAAGTATGAGAGTAGTTTAGTCCCAAAATAAAAAGATAGGACTGATGCAATATTTCCTTTAAACTTGATGATATTAACACTTTGTATTCTGATTCATAACCTGTTAATGGACAAAATATAAGATTAGCATTTCTCCAAATGATCTAGTAAATATGTTTGCCTTTTGCCAGATTCTAATTAGTACACAAGACTGTCACTTTTTTAGGATTTATGGATTTTCTTGTGAACTTTGCATAATGCCAAACCTCAAGTTTCGAGAAGTATTGGTATCTGTTTCGCACAGTTTATTAGTTAGCTCCTCTATTCCCTGGCTCATCTGATATATACTCAGGTTTTTGTAGGATACAAAAAGTTTTTTTAACTGAATACAGCTTTAATTAAACCTGTTTGACCTGTTAATCATTGTTACCAAAGACAGGTTTACCCTGTTGTGAAATCCCACTGGAGTAATACTTGAATTTTTAGTGGGGCTGTATTTTCGTTCCACTGCTTTGACTAAACACAATCAGGACTTGTGCGTCTCTTTGGCACAGGGCTCTCTGACTGCAAAGTTCAGAAGATACTATAAGAGGAGCAACACAGATGTAAGACTCACTTAAATTAGACATTTCAAAGCACATTTAATTCCTGAAAGTTGGCTATAGTTTGCAATGCGAACTGACACACCAGATTCTTATCATCTTGTGCAATTGTAACCTTCTGTCAATCTGATATCTCTGTCAAAAAGAGCTAATTAAATACATGGACCACATGTGCAGTGACAGTGTTGGTAAGCTGAAAACATAAATTAATATAATGAAAAGAACAAATTTTACCTACAGCCAAGAAATGTCTCACTTTCCAATCTTTTTTTTTTTTACAGGCCTGAGGGCAACAATAATAAAACGTCATGTTTAAACCAGTTTTTCATTGAAGTGTGCCTTTGTTATATTATTATACAAGTCTCAGAGATTGTCTTCATTAACTCAAATACAGATCACATTAGTCTGCTGTCATATATCAGCTCACCCTAAGTTATAACAAAGCAGTCATCAAAGCAGTCTGTTACACCTTGAATGTTCTCTGTTTCAAAAGCTGAGTTTTTGCCTCTTAATTATTTCTTCCTGTTGGCTCATTTCTCAGTTAATGAAATGCCTGCGGTTTCTTCCCTCAATTTGATGAAATACAAATATTGTTGTGGCAGATATTTGAGGTTAAACAAATTTAAAGAGTTTAAGTTTGGTAATCATACCTGACTATTAACAGATTCCTCAATTTTTAATAATGATCATGAGCAGCACCCAGCCTCAATGGTGTTGTTCCACAAAGAAAGACAGTTTGACTAGTACTACCCAAACATTGTGTTTTCTTCCCAACCAGTTTCCTAGGCAGTCTTGAAAAATATGGGAAAAAGGTGTGTGGGAATTTCCAGACTTTTGTCATTGTCCCTTTATCAAACAGATCTGTCCGTCTGTTCATCAGTTCTTCCTTCATTTCTGCCATTGCTCCTCTTCCTTTCCGTCTTTTTCCCGGCTCCATAGTTGCAGTATCATCCATGCATGAATATTGCCCATACATTCATAATAAACCTTTGTATAAATTAGGTATATTGGGCTTTAAACAGTACACAAACATCATGTTTGAGTGTGGACAAGTATAGTGTTGATCTGAAAAATCTGCTGTCACCCTGTGACAAGACAGCTAAAACATGTTGCTTTTAGCTCTAACTTAAATGTTCCACCTTCTCTTCCCCTCCTCCAGGTGAACTTATAAACAGCATGGCCTCACAGGTTCACATTGAAGTGGAAGAAGCAGTTCCCATGTGTAGGTTCCACATGGTTTGTTGCTGTGCTCTCTTTGTAGTTCTGTTGTTTTTTGGGTTTTTTTCCAAGACGCTGCTCCCCTGAGATAAAAAATCATCTTTCTTTTGTCTCAGGCAGAATTTTTACCCAACTCGTTTACATGTGTGTTGATACAAATGTGTCCTGACACATTTTCCATTTCTTCTTTTATGATTGAGTGATGCTGGGCCCCCATGAGGCCGAGGTGCTTCATATCTATCAATGTCAATCTCTAAGCCATGTTGGTTCTTCAGGGTCCACTATGTCAGGTTGAGGTCAACACCAATCAGTTGAAGTGCCTTTTATGTTGCATTTAACCAGTAAGTCGGAGTATATTAGATGCATAATGGAGGAGATTGCTGGGTGATGCTGATCTGTATATGCAAGCCATCAATTGTTACTATACATGTTCTCAGCCTTACCATGCCAGATGACCAAAATATACTTTTCTATTCAATTTCTTTATTTGCCCTTTGTTGTTTTTCAACCATCTCAACTAATGTCCGACACACTCATCTCTAATCTGATCTGTTCTTTCCTTTGCTCCCCACCCCACTCCCTCTCTGTAGTGTACTGCTGTGGACCTGTGCTTCTGCGTACCAAACACTCCTGAAGTCTTTGGCTCAGCTCTGTCTTCACCTTGGCAACCCTCTGCCTTCATTTCATTTTTAGATTTTAAAGTCTGCCTCATTTCTTTTGGACTTTCCTTTATATCCTTCCAAAGCTTCTTCATATCTTTAGTTCAAAACATAGTTCAGTTTTACATCTGCAGCTTGTTTTAACTTAAGCTGTTACCACTTCACACAATTTAATTTGTTCATTTAAAAAAAATGAAGGTTTTGCTATTTTTTTCTTCTTTCTTAAACAAATTGTATGTATTATACATAATTTGCATGGTTTTACATTTAATGTTGACTGAGTATGAGTTTAGAGCTAAGGCTTGCTGATAGTGGACACTGAGAATGTGGTTTAAGGAGAGTGAGGCGAGGCTATCTGATACTGCAGATATATGTGGCAGCTGCAGATCAATAGGTGGACAGTGTGTCTTTGAGTACTTGGTGTAATGCATTGGCTTAGAAACCTAAAACCTGAATAAATGCTGTATTTGAGGCTAGCATAGGGGGTTGGAATATATATAAACATGTTTGTGTTTTGTTCATATGGGTTTCTGTGTTTTAGAGGAAGAGATGCACTGATTAGTCTTTTACTGAATGATACTGATTTTTTGTTTCCTTTTGATGTCTGACTTCGGCACAAATTTGGTGATAATTCAACTATTAGATGTAACAAACGCAGACCATAAAAGGACATATGTGCTTCATGTACCTTTAAAAGTGGTAGTTCTTAATCCAACAGAAAATGAAGCGATAAAGTAATCAGGGAAACTATTTATACAACACTTTTCACTGGTAAAACTCACAAAGTACTTTGCAGTGCAATAAAGTATAATACCAAAATACACTGCCACCAGAAAGGGTTAGCACATATTTAGTTTTCTGACATGTTGCTATGTTACACTCATCTTTAAAAAATCGGTGTAAAATCTGTATAAAAATGTAAACATTCAGGAATAATTGGCAGGGTGGTGCATGGTGTAAAGATAGCTCCTGAGCACCATATACAGAAGCTATGAGTCCTCGACGCAGCCATCCTCGACCCCTCCCCCCAACCTGGTTCTGATCTCTGAAAAACTGAAAACAAAGTACCTAAAACACCTTAAGTTTGCTGATGTGTTTATATTACAATTTGGATGCATTTATTGAGCAGGAAAAAGGAAAGGAAAAATTGATTTTGATTACTGGCCGTTCAATTGGTGCATCACTATTTATAAGGACAGCTTTAACAATATATCCCCCCAAATATATATACATAAGACAGCAATTATATGACAGCTTTTATCAAAGATATGTGTCACTGCCTCAATGTCGTGTATAAAAATAAGATAGTTTTGAGTTGTGCTGTAAATCTTTTCGAGGGAAAAAAAATAAAAAATCTTGCCTTAAGGAAAGTTTCCATGGAAACATTTTGTTTACAGCTATGAGACTATGCTGTTTGCTATATAGTTGGTTTTCCAAGTACCCTTCTGTGCCGTTATTCAACTATTGCTGTTATAACTGCTCAAAGCAATACTTGTGCAGTGTTTGGATGCAATTTCAAATAGTGATCTTTTGTGTCACATCTTATCAAGGGCTGTGCCAGTTTTTGAGGAATGTTACAAACTTGAAAGGAATCTCTAATTATGAAGATAATTAAACATCTGAAAACTGAACTGAGGCAGTTTGATTTTGATTTGGCTTCTTGCATGGATAGTCGTGGTCAGGTTGTGACTAATAGCATGTGTGTGTATATAGTTGATTGAAAGCTTGGGAGTGAAGATGTGTTTGGTTTATCTTTAACAGATGCATGTACTCAAGGTCTTTGCTGAGCTGGAGATTTGAGAACGCGGTGTGTCTATTTACTTATGTGTAAGCATGGATGGCAGTGAAGCACGGTGTGTGTGTTGTTTGTGTGTTATACCCTCTGTGTTTTGTGTGAACGTGTGCAGATTGTGGCTGCAACTGGTGTGATTCAGCAGTTGCTGGGAAGGAGCTGGGAGGACAGCTCTGTGAGTCATCACCACATCTCCTGGAACTGACTGTTCTCTGCTCACCATTCGGACGAGGCCTAGAGCTGACACTTCTAAAACACACTAAAATACTTGAGGTCACTGGTTGTTTTTTTTTGGACACAGTGCATGTCCAGAGTGGTGCTTAGCTCTTACTTACTCTGGTCACTAAAAACAAGGTCACTCACTGTTAAAATGTTAATTCTGCGTTCAGGCGTAACGGCAGAAAACCTGACAAACAGAACATTTATTTTTTTATTCACTTGACCTACAGTTCAATGAGATCAGTGGCACTCTAAATACATTTCCCAGAACCCACAGAACTGACCAGTGAATGAGTGTACTAAAGAGATTAGAGGGTATAAGGCAATACCACCCTTCCATTAAACCAAAAAGAGTGAAAGACTATGTTAAAAATGTAATGAAAAGTGTTTGTTGACAGTGAGTCAATCTGCACATGATACAAAATATTTTATTTAGAGATTGTGCCCTAAGCATGTTTAGTATATTTATCCTATGCTCTTTGGTTTGCATGTATGTGTGAGTGGAGTCAGGATAAATGTTAAAACTTATACCAGTAGGTCTTGTTTTCTGATGCTCTCCTTTTCTTTCTTAAGATTCACTCTGCATCTTGTACTTTTTTTTACACAGAACCTTTTTGTTTTTTACCATGGCTAACACTCTAAAATGGTTTGTAACACCTTATACTTACATATATGTTCTACCTATCCTCTTCCAGCTTGGCTTCATTCCGGGAAGACTTCATCCAGTATCCAGAAACAAGAAACCACTGTGCCTGAGGCGAAGAATATTTCGCTAGACAGCAGCAGTGTTCCCGAACAGGGTTCCACAACAGAAGGTGCGGCGGAGGGCGAGGACTCGGGCATTGTCAGTTCCCCATCTGACACCCAGACTATCTCCCCGGAAGGGAGTGTATCAGCAGATGGAATAAGCGGAGACAGATTAGAGGGAAAACACATCAGGGAGGCTTCAAGTGACAGTGATGAGGAAAATACCACCTGGGGAGAAAAAGACAGGTAAATAAAAATATGTTTTAAGTGAGGGGAGACCACATCGGACAACTAAAACAGCTCAAATCTCGGAACACCTCATTGCATGCCATGCAAATGCTACTTTTGGCTCTTTAAACTGTTGCCATGGTTTAGGTGTTAAAGAGAATACAGGGCAGCACCAACGCTTTTCTTGTATGAAACTCTCAAGAGTGGTTGTTTAATAAATGAAAACTTACAAACTGAAACCTGAAGGAAAACATGAAAGCAACCAGAAACCACAGGGAACAACAGGAGAATCCCATGAAGAGCTGCTGACCTCAGAGTTCAATTTGACTCTGAAGTCAGAGTTCGGAGCTGGAAATGATGCCACACCCAAGTTGAAAGTGTTCTAGTTGCTAACTGCTAGCACCGAAGTTGATAGGATCTCTCCCCATTTTATGTGTTCAAACACTAAAGAAACATTTTCACAAACACATATAGTGCTAATTAATAGCTAAGACGAGCAAATTCCACTAAATTCTATATGCGTAGCATCTATACTGGATGAAAAAACACGGTTTTTGCTCCGACTTTTCCAGTCGGAATTTTGACTTTAGAGGTAAGATCTGAGTATTTGGAGAATCAGATTTTTGATTACAAAGAGAACTCACCATTAAATACTGCGACAATGATTACCGCAGTGTGGAAGAGTTGAGTATAATAAACTCAATACATTGCCACTGTTGGAAGGATAATGACTGAAGGATCTGAGGGGAAAATGACTGGTGAAAACTACACCCATAGAGCAGAATAACCAACAATACCTTGACAGGGTAATACATTCTAAATACAGAGGTAACAGAACATGAAACATGAAATTAAAGTCCATCAATTCATGGCAGAGACACCCACTGAGAACAGAATGTATAAAGTATTTCCAGTCTATTATAACTTGTTTGTTATTTAGGTTGTGTAAAAATCAATAAAATACAATTCAATTACACTGCTATACTTATTTTATCCTTTTACAGTGTCTTTCCTTAGTAACAGACAGTTACTGTGACTGGAAATACTTGACGCGTTTTCTGTAGATTTCTGTAGATTTTCATGGTGGCGCTACTCCAATCCCCAACTTCTTTGTAAATAACACTGACTCAGTACAAATGTGATGGTGGTTTAAAGTTTCATAGAATAGCATTCATATAAATTGTTAGGAACTTTTTGAGATTGGAGTTGTTTTAAAAAGGGGCAAAATATCATGGCTCTGCTCAGACTAGCCAGCTTAGCAACTGAGGTCAAAAGCTGGATTTATACAAGACCCTGTCCACATTAATACTGATATTTAGTCCACACAGATGCAGAAATGTTTGCTGAAAAAGTAGTAAACTTAGTCAGTGGTTTATGTTTTTAGAAAAGTACTTAGAATCCTGTGATTTGTAATATACAAACATTATTTATTGCAAATTGTAATATTTGATTATTAAATAAAAGGGGAATTCCCCATTTGAGCCAGTTAATCACTAATAAAAAAAAAAATGTTTTGTCTGACACGTGAACTTGTACATTGTACTTTTTTCCAGAATTTTACTACAGTCCATTTTATAACCAAATACAGCTCCATCATATTGTACTTGAGTTATGGCCAAAGCTGGCTTGCTCAGCTGGGCTTTCATGGTTATGGTTTTAGGCCCATATTCAAAGGTCTTTTTGGAAAGAAAATTCTGCTCCAGATGTGTTTTATTTTATTTTTTTTACTTTTAGTGAAATATTTGTGGTAGCATGCCCAGACCAAGGATATTGAAATGATGCTCTTAAACAAAACAAAAAAAGAAGAAAGAAACGTTTTGAATCCAGGGTCTGGCCTGACTTTCGCTTCTTGTTGTTCCAGGAAAGCATAACACTATTTTCTCAGAATCACTGAGGAACAGAGGACCCCATCCAAGACTCCGAAAAGATAATTCTTATTTGGTTTGGCCCTCGTTTTGCAATTTGTTATGGCTAATGTGACACTAATTTAGGAGAATGCTCTTTTCAACCTTTACAGAAAACTGGATGAAGTTAATGTGTATTTGAAATCCGGTAAGCTTCAATAAAATCCCATTCACCCTTAAAAAAAAAAAAAGACATACATTACCTTTTCACATTTCAAAGCTACACTAGTAACTGCTATGGTGCTGAATTTTACAGCAACATCAAAGAAGAAGCCATAACATCTGCTCAGTGATCCAATGAAAACACAAGCAGTGTGTTTTCTCTGCTTCATGAAGCAATCTTTTGTTGTGGGACAGCTGTTATGAGACTCTCCTTATGTGTTTCGTTATAAGTGTCCAGTTGTGTATTTTTAATATCTGCAACTTTTCATGTTCAATGTCAGAGGTTCTCAACCAGGATCAGTCAACGGCTTTAAAGATGACTCCGGGCTCACAGTCCAGCTTCATCAAACTTTGGCAGATTTGGAAGCAGACCTTGAAGGTGAGAGGAGGAAACATTCCAGCTACAGTATCTTGCAGAAGTAGTGAAGATTTATTTATTTGGTCAAATTACACAAACGAAACATATTTTTTTGTTGTTGCAATATTGTTTAAGCTCAGTTATACAGAATGCAGAGTGCCTGTGAACATAATTGTCTTGCCGCAGATTTCCGTCTGGTCTGGAGCTTGATTGGACCGTTCTAAAGTATGAATTTACTTTGACCAAATAATTTTATTCTAACTGTATTTTCAGGGTTGTTTTCTGGCTATCAGATGAACATCCACTGCTGTCTTAAGTCTTTTACAGGTTTCCTTCCAGTATTGTCCTGTAGTTAGCTCAATCAATCTTCCCATCAAACACTGACCAGATTCCCTGTCACTGTTGAATAAAAGCATCCCCACAACATGATGGTGCCACCCCCGAGTTTCACTTGGGGGATGGTATCTTAGGGGTGATTTGCACTGTTTGTTTATTTATTTTTTTAATGTTTATTTGTTTATTTCCACAACCACATATTTCCATCATTTTACAAAACCTTATGGTTAGTTGTGAAAAAAAGGACTCCCAGAAGTGAGATAGCATACAGTATCAAGTAGGGATCCAAAACACCACCACCACATACATCATGTCCAACCAAGTCCACCACCGTGCTCCTCGTATTAGATTTCTACCACTCGTAGTGAACTGCATTTAGGCCAAAACCTTACTTCTGTCTGTTGTGTTCATTAACCTTCATGATGGTGTTTGTTTATTAATGTTCTCTAAAAAACCTGTTGAGGAAAAAAAAATATGATGAGATTAAATGGCACACATCT
Organism: Girardinichthys multiradiatus; assembly: GCF_021462225.1. NCBI lineage: Eukaryota > Metazoa > Chordata > Actinopteri > Cyprinodontiformes > Goodeidae > Girardinichthys > Girardinichthys multiradiatus. The sequence continues at coordinate 11,707,884 of NC_061796.1, forward strand.
GGTTTGTATTTACCAATTAGAAAACTTCTAAAGGCAGTTGGTGGTGCTGGATGTTGTTTAGGGATATCAGAGTAAAGGGAGCCAAATACAGAAGCAAATAGTGTTCAAAAGGTATGAATACCTTTGCAAGAAACTGTCAGTGTCTTTAATGCTGAGCCTAGCAGTTTACATTCCTAGATCAAATATATTTGTTTAAAAATTGTTCAAAGACAAGTCTGCCCATAATTATAGCGTACACTGATGTACAGCTGTTCATATGTTCCTTTTTACAGACCATTCAGTAATCATCTTTGCCAAAGATAGCCATGATACCAAGTCCACAGACAGGAGTGAGGTCCCTGTGTCTGTAGTGGACATGGATGTGCCAGTCACAACCATAGACGAGGTACTGGAGGAATATGAGCTTGATGTTGTAGAGCATGAAGTGAAAGCACTTACCAAGGCTGAGTCAACTGGCAGCAAAGGTAGGGGAAAACAATAGACCATTGTTTAAGCTAAGCATTTTTATGAGTTCTGTCAAATGTATTAACTGTCTTTGTTGTGTTTTCTGATTTACAGGCCCCAATTTCAGTCATCACTTTCATGAGGAGCGGCAGAACAAAAACAACAACGCTTATACAGCTGCTCTTAGTTACAAACGAGGCAGTGCTAGTTCAAAGCTCTCTGAGAAGTCCTGCCCACCTCAGGAGATCAAATCTGCAGGTACTAAAAAGGAAAAAAAGGTACAAGAAATAAAAATGAAAGAGACTAGGATTGCTGATACCGCCACTGTGATAAAGGATATGCAAACACTGCTATTGAAGTCCAGTGCTGACCTGCAGAAAAAAAGCAAGCCACCTGTGATCGGAGCTGATCTTGTGCAACATAACACTCAGTCCTCACAACAGAAGAAGTCTGAACTTTCAGCTAAGGTTCAGAGATCACTTTCTCCTGGGAAGGAAGAAGTGATACATAAAGTAAACCAGATCAGCTCTAGTTTTAGTGCCTCACATGGTAAAATCAATCGCAATGTTACATCACGCTTCGGTATGAAAACATTTACCGTGGTCCCTCCAAAACCCTCAGTCACAGACATCACCAAGACACATCCAAATGATCCAGGAAGTAGTTTTGCCATTAAAATTGACGATCAAGGGAATATGGTGATGGCAGGCATTCAACACCTAAAATCCAGCGAGTCACCTAAATCAGAGATTGAAAACGGTATCACTGTTTGTGAAAATGCCAATGCATTTTGGAGCTCTAACAAAACACAAGAACATTTGGTGACTCAAAGAAAAGGACAAGTTGATAAACCTAATGACAACACATATGTCCTTGGCACTGCCTCTGCTGTTAGCTTGGAAGAAAAATTAAAGACCAGCAAAACAAAGTATGAAAAAACAAGTGCAGTTTCTAATCCAACAGTGATGGTTCAAACTAAAATGGGGGTGGAAGACATTAAAAAACAAATCGACAGTCCAAACAGTGAGTACATTGAGGTGGAAAGCAAGATGTCAGTGTCCAACAATGTTCAGAGGCCAAGTAATAAACCTTCCCTTCCACCTCCCCTACATTCAGGCAGGAAACAGCAACTGAACTTTGTCAAACCATCCAGGCGGACCTCCAGTCAGTATGTGGCGTCTGCCCTCACTAAATACACCCCGAAGACCTCAACTAAACCTTCCAGCTTCCCTAAAATCGCTGACTCATCTGAGTCATTGAAAACGGAGAAGGCCACAGGTTTCCAGAAATCAGTGACTCCATTCCAATCGTCCCAGATATCTTTATCAGATATTACTGAGAATGACTCTACTTCCACCATCACCGTTCCCTGTCCCAAGAGCTTTATGAGCTTCCCAGTGTACCTATCACATAGTCATAGAGATTCTGTTCAGGTGAAAATGAGCAGGGAAAAGTTTGGAAATGATGTTGTGGCCAAGAAAGAAGATTTGGATACAGCTGACAAAGAATTAGCCAAGAAAAATCGCAGTCAGTGCAATGGATCCCCAGAAATAGAAGTTACTAACAACAGCAATGGTGATTACATCAAACACATTCAATCTCGAACCCCCAACCCAGCAAAAAGCAGCGCTCCACACTCATCTTTCAAACCACCCATAGCCCCAAAGATTAAACCACACGACCAGATAAGTGTAAGTAACATTTTGATTTCAGATATTTCTGTCTTGACAAATAAACACTAAGATCTTTCTTTAAAACTGTAACTTGATTTTACAGGGAGTAAAGGATTCATCGAAGGAAGTGAAACTAAAAACATCAACTACAGTATCAGACAGCAATGAGACGCCTCGGTCTGTGGCAGGTGTGACAGTGTTTGGGCCTGTCAAAAAGTTCAAACCAGTCGTCAGTAGATCTGTTGAGAAAGATACATCTCTGCACAGCAACCTAATGGAGGCAATCCAGACAAGTGGAGGCAAGGAGAGGCTGAGGAAGGTAAATCAACCTAAACACCCTGTAGACACCCTGTCTACTTTTAAGGCTAGGCTTAAAACTTTCCTTTTTGATAAAGCTTATAGTTAGAGTGGCTTAGGTTATCAGGGAGTGAGCCTTCCTCCCTCCCTGTTGGTTGGAGTAAGGGGGAGTCAGGTTTAGCCTAAACTGGCTCAGTTATGGTTGAGGTGCAAACACACCCTCCATTTCTGCTACTTGTGTGACCCCTTCTCTTTTCCAATAGTTATAATCAGTCTGACAGAGGGAGGTATCCCAATCATTGTGGTTTTTAGTATAACAATGACCATCAGTGGGAGCCTTTGTGGGGTCCCTTGAGACGACATTGTTGTAAATAAGCACCGTTTAACTAAATAATCTGAACTGAAACTATCTGTGTAGCTATGCTGCTATAGGCTTAGGCTGCTGGAGGACATAATGACCACTTTCACCCTCTTCGCTACATTCTCACACTACTCTCCAATTTTGCATTATTTGCTGTTATTTCAGCTTTTAACTTTATGTTATCTCTCTTTTCTCTTCCTAGAAGCTACACCTGGCCTGACTCTGTATCTGCCTGTGACACCTTTCTGGAAAGGGGCGTGGTCCAAACTTCTGCGGGCAACAACTTAATGCTCACCCTCTACCGATGATACACTTGGCCCTGTCTTTCAGTGTTTAACCCTTTCTCTCTCCTAGACATGGCAATTGACTGAGCTTCTACTGTAACTAATTATATGTGCTCTGTTTCAGACTCTAATCTTGAAAACTGGCTCAGTTTATCTGTTCTTTCTTTCTAGGTGAAACGACTAAAGGAGCTACACCCATTAACATTTACTTTTCCTTTCCATAGAAAGTACTCCTGGATCAGTGCTTCTTTGTTCTCTTTGTGTCTCTGCTCTGTTCTCTAAATCCCCCAGCCGGTCGTGGCAGATAGCTGCTCACACTGAGCCTGGTTCTGCTGGAGGTTTCTTCCTGTTAAAAGGGAGTTTTTCCTCTCCACTGTCGCTACATGCATGCTCAGTATGAGGGATTGCTGCAAAGTCAACGCCAGTGACTGTCCACTGTCTCTACATGCTCATCCAGGAGGAGGGAATGCTGACAGTCACTGACTCGATGCAATCTGCTGGGTTTCCTGAGATAGAAAAACTTTTTATCCAATTTGAATAAATAACTAACTCTAACTGCACTGTTCAATTATTAGGATTATTTGGAATGTATGTACCTGACTATTGTGAAGTGCCTTGAGACAACATGTGTTGTGAATTAGCGCTATATAAATAAAACTGAATTGAATTGAATTGAATTAAACACAGCACATCATATGAATGAATGGATACCTGATTACCAATCAACAGGAAATCAACAGGGTGATCAAAGTGCAGCAATTATCTAGTCATTGAATGTGCTAACTTTACATATTAAGCTATATTTTGATCTAATGTATTGCTGTTATTGAATTTTTATTTCATTATTAGATACCCACTACCACCACCAATGATAAGAAAATGGCCTATGCTGAAGAAGGCAATGAAAGGTCTGCTCTTCTAGATGCTCTTAGATCTCAGAACATCAGCCAACTGAAGAAGGTAAAACAGGCTTACGGCTTTTTATACACTATCATGTTGTTTGTGTGTGAGCATTTCAGTCGGACTTTAAAAACAGACAGACCATCTTGGACAACAACAAAGTTGTTTTAGTAATTCATTCATATTTGTCACCTGTTGTGTTTGTTGATTAGATCTATATTTGGTCAAGACCTTAATGTTAACATTTTGACAATGTGGCTCACATTGCATTAAAAACATTATACTTTTTGACTGCTAAAAATGTCTCCTTCAGCTTCATTAACTTTTAATAGGTCTGTGTAAAACAAGTCATTTTTGTGTGTATTTAAATTATTTTGGAAATAGCAGACTCTGATTTTTTTCATGTTTATACTTCTTTTTTAAGTCAGTCATTGATAATTTTGCTTCTAACCTACTGTATGTCACTGGGGTTGCAGTTAATTGTGTCCTGATGAAACTTGAAGAAAACGTTGTTCCCCTGCTTCAAAAATGTAATGCCTGGTGCTTATAATGTAACAACTAGTGTATTCCCTCCATTTCTGCTACCTGTATGACCCCTTCTCTTTTCCAATGGTTATAATCAGTCTGACAGAGGGAGGTATCCCAATCATTGTGGTTTTTAGTATAACAATGACCATCAGTGGGACCCTTTGTGGGGTCCCTTGTGACGACATTGTTGTAAATAAGCGCCGTTTAACTAAATAATCTGAACTGAAACTATCTCTGTGTGGCATTGACCTGTTCTCTAATCTGAGCTGCTGTTAACCTGCGATTTCTGAGACTGGTGACTTGGATGAACTTATCGTCCGCAGCAGAGGTGACTCTTGGTCTTCCTTTCCTGGGGCGGTCCTCATGTGAGCCAGTTTCTCTGTAGCGCTTGATGGTTTTTGCGACCGCACTTGGGGACACTTTCAAAGTTTTCCCAATTTTTCGGACTGACTGACCTTCATTTCTTTAAGTAATGATGGCCACTCGTTTTTCTTTACATAGCTGCTTTTTTCCTGCCATAATACAAATTCTAACAATCTATTCAGTAGGACTATCAGCTGTGTACTGTATCCACCTCCTGCACAACACAACTGATGGTCCCAACCCCATTTATAAGGCTTGAAATCTCACTTCTTAAACCTGACAGGGCACACCTGTGAAGTAAAAACCATTTCAGGTGACTACCTCTTGAAGCTCATCAACATAAAGCCAAGAGTGTGCGGAGCAGTAATCAAAGCAAAAAGTGGCTACTTTGAAGAACCTAGAATATAAGACATATTTTCAGTTGTTTCACACTTTTTTGTTCAGTATATAATTCCACATGTGTTAATTCATAGTTTTGATGCCTTCAATGTGAAGCTATAATATTCATAGTCATGAAAATAAAGAAAACTCTTTGAATAAGAAGGTGTGTCCAAATTTTTGGTCTGTACTGTATATTCGAGTAATTAATATCCATAGCAATCAATAGTAGGTGTCAGCAACTCATCAGCTACAACTGTAAAAGCAGCTGGCTTTCATCATTTGATTTAATTCTACAGATAAATAGTTAAATATAAATAGTCTCACTTTTGTGTTCGCAGACAAAATCAAAGGCCGCCAATGAGGTTGAGCGTTTCAGAAAGGAGAGCTCAAAGGAGGAGAAAACAGTGGAGGTATCCCCTTCCCCTTCATCTTTGACCAGATCTTCACCTGGCTTCACTTCACCACCACCTCCTATGAGTGCACCTCCACCACCACCTCCTATGAGTGCACCTCCACCACCACCTCCTCCTGTATTTCCACAGGGTAAACCTAACCCTGTGTGTCATGCCAACGCCTCTTTAAATCCTGCCTCGGCCAGGGAGGCATTGCTGGAGGCTATTCGCTCTGGTTCTGGTGCTGAGAAACTGAGAAAGGTAACGGATAATCAGGTTATGCTACACCTCAGATTAAATTATTGTAGCAATTTTTAAAATATGTACTGTGAATTAGTACAGTTGTATTTATGTTTATATTATTGCTTGTTTGAAGCCCAAGACATTAATACTTCCCATTTTGGTAATAGCTGCATCCAAAAATCTTAGCTTTTATCCTATGATTCACAGATGTAATAAAAGTACAAAAGGACAATGTCAGAATAGAGGCAGGAAAGAAACCTAGAAACGGCAACAGAAAATCACGTTGAGCTGAAAGGGTCTTTCATCCCACAACATTGATCTGATTTCAGGTGGCTTGATACCACGGTCAACACTCTTTAAACTAGGGATGAATTTCAGATTGTGACAGAAGTATTAATACTGTGTTGTGCTTTTAGTCAGTGTAAAAAGTAGTTTCCAAAACATTGAAATGTTGGTTTCTGTTGTTTTCAAATCCCTTCAACTTGTTACATTAGGATTTCATGTGATAGACCAACACAAAGTAGTGCATAATTGTGAAGTGCAAGGAATGTGATGCATGTTTTTTAAACATTTTTCCAAGCACAAATCTAGAACCGCCATTCACTGTAATTACATGTGACATGTTGTTTCCCTCAAATAGGTCGCTGCCCCCAAAAAGACTGTCCAAGTAAATGGCAGACTGGGAACTATTCATACAACCTCAATCCTTCAACATTGAGCTGGCGACTCCCAAATCACAGCAACCAAGGAATCAAGCTGGAATGTTAATGAAATTTTTCAAATTAGCTTTTGAAGCACATCTGGACTGAATCACTGGACATTTTAGACAAGGTTTTGCACTACAATGGCTAAATGAATAAATTCCCTCCATCAAACTGTCTAGTTAGACATGATAGAGCATCTGATGCCTTATGCTTTTTTCAATGCAGTTTTAAAGGAACGGTATGGTGAGGATATTATTAGGGACCATATTTGCCTGTTTGTAGCACTTGCAACAGTCTGAGAAGGTTGTCAAAGGTAAAATGTATGCAGTTAAGATTACACCTACGATATGAGATGGATCAACGATGTTTTGGAAAATGGTTGCATCCGGTGTTATAGGATGATGATGTTTCTGATTATGTTTTGCCATTTGTACTTAAATCCATACTTATAGAACACTGTGCAAAATGTGCCAATGAAAGTGAATTTTAATGGTACACAAAGCTTTATTTTTGTTCATATTTTGGTTGCCTGTACTGCTGTAAGTCACGGATACCTTACACAGCTGCTGAATCAGTGTTATGTGTATGATTTTTGCTTTGTAAATTGTAGAATGAGTGCAATGACAGTATCTGATGAAGTTTCCAGATGTGGTGTATTTAATATTTTTTGCTAATTCAAATTATTTCAAGCATATCTACACTTAAGGAAACAATGATTAGAAATGCTTGAGGGGGTTGTTTTTTTTTATGCAGTCCTTGTTGCCACCCTCCACAATTTTAGGATATGAGGTGGAGTTAACTAAAGCTAACTCCCTTGTGCCTGTTTTATTTTGTTCATTTTCGAGCTTCCTAGAGGATATCTTTCTGCTAGTTTCAAGCTTTTTCAGTACTTTTTTGTTGTTTTAGACAGTGTTGAAGAACTGCTGAGTTTTGTATATTCCCAAGGCCACTATTAATGATTCATTCAGGATGATATGTGTAAGTAATATAAAACAGCTGCTTTAAAAACGCTGTAGGAAAACTTAGGTATCGCCTTAATTTAAACTTTGTGTTTCTTTCTGAACACTTCCAATTTATATTGTGGGGAATCCATGATTTCTAATTAACCCAATAACGGTTATTTTACAGCCGTTAGTGTAGTATGTTCATGCTTAATCACCTTTAGAATGAGAATAGATTCAGGTACAGTTAATTGCTGCTGTATATTTAATGGTAATTTTGACTAAAGGTAGTTCAGTTGACAGCTGTATAGGGATTTGTTTAACTACAGTTTCAATACCGTTTGATGGTTAAATTTACAGATTTAAGCCTATTGTGCAATGGTGCATTTTTCTCTATAGTGTAAAATTAAGACAATTTCTTAGATTTGACTTATATCACTAATAGAGAGTGTTTCATAAGCTATTGTTTTTTTTCCTTGTTCAGAGTTGCACAGTTATTTTTGTTTACCTACATTTTTGATTCAATAAATAATTTTTTAATCAAGAAAATGAAGAGTTGGAGAGTTTTTTGGTGCTAAAATTTTACAAAATGAATGACCTTCCATTATTTAAAGCTGTTAGAGAATGTCTTTGAGTTACAGCCTTTTTCAGCACTGAGGTTATCCAAAGACTGTGGTCACCCTGCTGTTCTTATGAAATATCACTTCTCAGCCACACCACAGATGGACTGCTATTCCGAGCAGCAGCTCATGGCCCTGACTCATCACTGTGTGGTCATACAAAATTACTTTTAAAGACAGGACCATGCCTTCCCATTCCTAAAACACTAGTCACTGTTGCACTCTACTTTTCCCCCTCGAAACAATAACGGGACACAAATATGCTAATTAGCTGTAGAATCAAACACACTGTTCAAATTCCAAATCCAACAAGAAGATAAATATATTTTAACTATGTTATTTGTTTCCACTCACTTTGTATTGATCACCCACGTACATAAAAGACATTAAAGTCCGTGATTTAAATATGACAAAAAGTGAGCAAGTTCTGTTTCCCTTTACAGAAGAAGAATAATTCTGTTCAATTCAGTAAGGCTTCAGTTTGCAGAATAAATTTTAAAATGCTTTATGAACTATATCACACAAACTGGTTGTGCAGCTCTGATGTTGATTTCAAATTGTACAATAAACGCTCTGAGGTCTTATGCAATGCTCGGTGGTACACAAAGACAACATTTGTGAGAGTGAACTGGAGCAATGAGATCTGACCCCCTGTTGTGCAATCTACTCACCTCGTGCCAAAATGTGTTTTATTACAGATTGTGCTTGTCACAACAAGACTTTCATCAAAACTGGATTGTTGTCTCTAGCCCTAAACGTCTGGAGTATTACAGAACTCCCATGGCAGCTCGGTTCTCTGTTTCGGTCCTTATTTAAGGTGACACTTTGTAACACAGTCATAAATAATCAAATGTTCACAAATAGGACAAAAGATAAATACACAGCAGGGTTCCCTGTTAATTACAGTTTTATTGTTGGGTACATATACACTGCTTTAAAAGTGACACAAGTCATCTACAAAAGCAGGTTTTAGTGGGAGAGAAGACAACAGAAGGTGAAATTGTTGTTTTTCTGGTTTGGGAAAAGATTTTTGGGTGTCTGAGTTTTGTTAAGTCAGCAACTCAGAGGCATAAGAGTGAAAGTTACAACTTAACAGATTCCAGGCAATGCTTCATTAAAAATTGTTTTTAGTTTCATCTACAAAAATAACTGTACATCAATATTACATTTTTATCACACAGAACGGTCATAAATCATTCGGAGGGATTGGTGCAAAGTCAGTGACTTGATGCAGTTGACAAATTTTACCAATATGTAAGGTATGATCAACTGAATTTCACTGAAATCTATATTAATTCCAATTTAATTGGATGTATGTAACTGAATTTTTGCTCGTAAGAATGAAACAACTTTTTGGGCAGTTAGGTGCAGATTTTTATGAGGAATGAATAACTCCAGCCGATAATGGACTTTTAACTATTTAAAAACTTTCTTCTAGCCAGTTTTCCATTCAGATGATCCTATGATAGAATGGTTTGGTTAAAACATGTTTTCTTTGATTTATAACAACAGTGTGTTAACAAATACAACATAGGAGATGCCTTATTCCGAAAGACAGTATGTTAATTAGGAACTTTATTAATAGGGAAGTGTTAGGTAGGAACTGTACCTAACGGTTTCTAATTAAAAAGTTCCTAATTTACATACTGTCTTTTGGGTTATGGCATCTTCTATGTTGATTTTGATAGTATTAATAATCCTTTACCCTTTTGTCATTTTGTCACATCATAAACCACAAACATTTTGTATTATTTGGAATATCATGTGAAAGACCAATCCAAAATAGTGTGTAATTATGAAGTGAAAGAAAAATGGTGCAAAGTTTTTTTGTTTTTGTTTGTTTTTAAGTTGTAACAAATACATTTTAGAATAACAAAGTGGTGCGTAGCCGACAGGCCTACAATTACTCTGGCGGAGCTGCAGAGAGGCACTCATCATCGGTAAATTCTATATTAGCTGAGCACTCCACAATCCTGGTCCTTATGGAAAAGTGGGAAGAAAACTGCCATTGTTGAAAACAAATCCATAAAAAGTCTTGTTTGCAGTAAGCAAATATGTCAATGAAAGTATGTGTGGCAGAAACCTAACACTGCATATTGTCCTGAAGACACCATCTCCATCATTAAAGATAGTGGTGGCAGTATCAGGCTCTGGGGATACTTTTCTTCAGCAGGGACAGGAAAGCTGGTTAGAGATGATGGGAGGATGAATACTTTAGTCCGTGAGGCAGACACCCTGTCTACTTTTAAGGCTAGGCTTAAAACTTTCCTTTTTGATAAAGCTCATAGTTAGAGTGGCTTAGTTTATCCTGAGCTATCTTCCTTATTTTTTTACCTCCGTCTTCTTCCCTCCCTGTTGGTTGGAGTAAGGGGGAGTCAGGTTTAGCCTAAACTGGCTCAGTTATGGTTGAGGTGCAAACACACCCTCCATTTCTGCTACCTGTGTGACCCCTTCTCTTTTCCAATGGTTATAATCAGTCTGACAGAGGGAGGTATCCCAATCATTGTGGTTTTTAGTATAACAATGACCATCAGTGGGAGCCTTTGTGGGGTCCCTTGAGACGACATTGTTGTAAATAAGCACCATTTAACTAAATAATCTGAACTGAAACTATCTGTGTAGTTATGCTGCTATAGGCTTAGGCTGCTGGAGGACATAACGACCACTTTCACCCTCTTCGCTACATTCTCACACTACTCTCCAATTTTGCATTATTTGCTGTTATTTCAGCTTTTAACCTTGTTCTCTCTATTCTCTTCCTAGAAGCTACACCTGGCCTGACTCTGTGTCTCCCTGTGACACCTTTCTGGAGAGGGGAATCGTCTGAGCTTCTGCTGGCAACAACTTAATGCTCACCCTCTACCGATGATCCACATAGCCCTGTCTTTTAGTGTTTAACCCTTTCTCTCTCCTAGACATGGCAATTGACTGAGCTTTTACTGTAACTAATTATATGTGCTCTTTTTCAGACTCTAACCTTGATAACTGGCTCAGAGTTTATCTGTTCTTTCTTTCTAGGTGAAACGACTAAAGGAGCTACATCCATTAACATTTACTTTTCCTTCCCATAGAAAGTACTCCTGGATCAGTGCTTCTTTGTTCTTTTTGTGTCGCTGCTCTGTTCTCTCAAACCCCCAGTCGGTCGTGGCAGATGGCCGCTCACACTGAGCCTGGTTCTGCTGGAGGTTTCTTCCTGTTAAAAGGGAGTTTTTCCTCTCCACTGTCGCTACATGCATGCTCAGTATGAGGGATTGCTGCAAAGTCAACGCCAGTGACTGTCCACTGTCTACATGCTCATCCAGGAGGAGGGAATGCTGCAAGTCACTGACTGGATGCAATCTGCTGGGTTTCCTGAGATAGAAAAACTTTTTATCCAATTTGAATAAAAAGCTGAATTTGACTGCACTGTTCAATGGTTAGGATTAATTGGAATGTATGTACCTGACTGTTGTAAAGTGCCTTGAGACAACATGTGTTGTGAATTGGCGCTATATAAATAAAACTGAATTGAATTGAATACAGGGGCTAATTACAGGTGCAATCCTCCTGTAAGAAAACCTGTTAGAGGTTGTAAAAAAAATACATTGAAAATGTGTGTGGTTGTATTGTGAGAAAACATTAAAAGGTTAAAGGGGAATGGATGCTTTTGCAACGCACTGTATGATACCGGTTATATGTTATGTTTTATAAGCTTTATAGCAGTTTTAAATATACCATTGCAAAAGACATAACAGCTAGAATAATCTGTTAAATTATAATTGAAGAGGTGTTACGAAGGAAAAGGGTGAAACAAAAACAAGAAATAACCTCAGCCTAATTGTTGTTGATAATCATTTTAGTAAAGGCATTAATTACATTATATACATAAAGGAATAAAAAACCTAATAGAAAAAAACAAAAAAACCTCTTCTCCCTGCAAGACCTGAACGCCTCATTAATGAACCATTTTTGTGTGGGCGCGGTCTGTGCATAAGTGGGAGGAGTTGTTTGCGCTCCCGTCTGTTTGGGTGCGTGTGTTCTCCTCCCTCGGCTGCACGAGATGAGCTGCCCCGCAGTCTTTGCTACCACTGTTTTCTCTCCTTCCTCCTCCTACATTCTCCTCCTCCTCGTCCACCTCCTCCCGCTGCCTATGTCTATCTGTCCAGTCTGGGAATGTTGACCAACGTGGCCTGATCGAGCGCTGTAGAGTGTCCCCTTCATTATCACCCGGCCTGGACGTTTTTGTCCCACGAGGATAGGAGCCGTCCTGATCTGGCTTTAAGGTAAACGCGTGTTACCAGAGAAACACTTGTGTTAATATGTTTCGTGCTTGTTTATGTGTGTGTGGAGGCAGGCCGACGAGAGCAGTGTGTTAGTACAGAGTTAAAAGTTTAATGTGCATGTGCTGCTGTGATGACACATGCTGTTTGGGAACGCATGTGCGCACTTTTGCGTAACCGCTCAGTGAGAGCCCGCTCCCTCTCTGACATCAGCCGACGAGCGGTCATTGAACTTTTAACCAAGTTTATTCATCGCAGTGGACTGTTGCATTCCCACCAGTGGGAGACACTTCAGCCTGTTCCGGTGTCTCGTTCATGCGGTTAAGCTGCTGAATCTCATGCGCTTTCCACAGACCTTCCACGAACCCGACTCTGATCCCGGTGCGCCTATGAGAGCAGAGCTTTATCCCAGTTGCTAGCCTTGTTTACAGCTCAGTACACAGTAACCCATCCTGCTGGACTGTAGGGATGGCCAGGCTGCGCCCCAAGCCCCTCCGCCCACCCTGTAAGGCTGGGGGAGTTTCACCAGTCTCACCTTATCGCTTTTTTTTCTTTGGACAACATTTGCTTTGGGATTGGGGAGGGGGATAGAGGCGTTTTCCCAGTAGTTTCAGTGCAGTGGTTCCCAAAGTCGGCTCCGGGGATCCCCAATTGAATAAGGTGCTGTTGAAGTAAAGGAGTTTTGGAAATAACTCTTAGTAGAAGGGGATGATGAGACTAATCGTCCTGGGTCCATGGACAATTTTTGTTTGTATTTTCTGTGGGGGTGTTTTCTGCATATCTTGGAGTTGGCCTCAAATGGCATAAATCTGGCCAGGTTATGTAATCTGGGCTGAATTTACATTTTTCATGATTCTTTTTCTTCTTACAAATCTTACAAATTTCCTTTAAACTAAATCAAACAGTCTGTTCCCCATTCGCATTTTGCTGCATTCAATTCAATGCCAAATGCAGTTTTTAAATACATTTTGAAAGTTTTTATTTATATTTCTTGTTGTTCCTATTCATTCAAAACCTCATCTATCTTTTCCATGCACTCCCATCCTCCCCCAATGAATCAACCTTCCATCAATAAATATCAAACACTGGCACCTTTTTGTTTCTAAAAAAAAACAACCAAACACAAAAAAACTAATGAGACTTCAATCTCCAAATCCAGGGAGTGAGTGCTTTAAACCTCTAAAAATTCCTGAATATTGGCTCTGTATTGCAAGGACTGAAGTATGGCCTCACAATATCAGGTAAATATGTAATTGCAATACTATTGTTGTAAATTACAATGATAATTTTGACAATGGCTATTTGCTGACTCTTTCTTCTATTTAACTCTATACTGAATTAAACATTATCAAGCATGAAAAGAAATTGGGGAAAAATGTATTAAATGATACTTTTATACTGACATTCTTTATATTTTGACATTTTTTGCACAAAAATAAGTTTTGATCAGAATAAGTGTTACAATGACTATTACTATTTTTCTGTGAGGCAGCCATGTTGGATTTTCTGGTCAAGGATTGTGAGAGGCTCTTGACTTTTCCACTTAAAAGATTTATTTTTATTTTTCCAGTTACAAACATGGATATTTCAACATCCGTGTAAAAACATTACACACAAATGAACTGATCCATTAACTAATCAACCACTGCCAAGGGATAACTATGTTTTGTTTTCTTTTTCATGACATAACACAATAAATAAAAAAAGTCAAAATTGGAAAATGTATTTTGTCAAGTACATTTCCATAAACATTTGAGAACCATTGCTTTATACTATTTAGTAACAGTGTAGTACTTAGCACATGCAAGGATTATGATTACCGATTAATTAATATTCATCAAGAATTATAATTTAAAATCATAATTTGAATTTTTTTTATTTCTTAACCAAAAATCATTACTTACGAATAGAAATCAGAGATATCCTCTGGTGTTGTGATTATGGGCTCAAAGCTCTTTAATAATTACAAATTATTAACTAAAACCACAAACTGTCACTGTTTATTCAACCACTTCACCGAAGGTGGGGGAACTTCGACCTTATTTTGACAGATAAATCACTCTTGCACGAAATAAACACAAACGCTTCTCTTAATTATATATATGAAGATTTATTGAAGCCGAATAATCCTGATATACCATTATTCTGGTCCAAAAACCTTCACCTAACTAACAAGCACTATTCTACACAAATGGAATAAAAATGACTACCTAACAATAATAATAAAAGGAAAATATATATGCGCATTTAGTGTCTATGAAGATCAAACCAGCAGTTTTATGGTGAAAATGTGTAATTTGGGTTAAATAGAAAGAAATCCTCCTGTCGTGTTGATGTCTCGATGGCAGCGATCAGCTAATAAAACGGTGGGGCCACGCCCCTTTAGCCACAACCAGCTGAACGCCCCAAATCTTGACAAAGGGTCATAAACTCTGAGGCGGGTACTCAGTGGAAAATCTCCAGCAATAAAACTGGAACAAAGAGTGGTCGGGTGAGGCCCAGACCGCAGTTGCCTTGAATGAAAAACTTTTTAAAAGTCCAACTTCTAACTCCTGGCTGATTTAGGATCAGCCGGACAAAACATTAACCACGCACAATTCAGCAGCGCTTGCGCACTAAATCAAAACACAGCTCAGCATAAAACACTTCAATCAGTATAGCATGCAACAAGTTGATACCTGAGATAAACTACTGATGATCCTACATCACCTTAACTGCCTCATCCAGCCCAGACCTCTAAATGCACCTATCCGGTTTACCATGAAAATAATGAAATTACTTTGAAGTTGATTTCTTCTCTCCACCGGTTGAGAATGGATCAGGTCTGAAGAAAAGGAGGGGAGGGGGATCACGCGTCCGTGATCGAATTAAGGAGAAAAAAAAACGGGTAACTTCTCATCCGTCCAGGAGGGGAAAAGATGACGAACCGTTCAGTTGACTGAATCAACAAGGAGGGAAACTCATCTCCTTGGACATAGAACCTCTGTGGGTTTCACCTAAGCCGAATGTGGCCCGGTCTTCGATCAGCAAATAAATCCTCTGATCTTCTCATATCAGACACATTTCCAGCTTTCAAGCTCTTCCGGGAATGGCCTTGTGGAGCAAAAGTTCGCCTGGCGAGCTTTGTTTCTCCAGATATGCGCCTCCTATGCGCTGTCCTGTGACAGGCGGGAAATGGCCCCGAAACTTCATCTCCTCTGGGTTTTACACTCTTGGTGACGTCAGAGCTGTGACGTGTGTTGAGCTGCGTGTGTCAAAATGTGCGACCAAAATGGATGGCCCCAACACACTACATCACTGAAACTACATCACCATATCAAGCTTTAACATGCACACTGTCCTTACATTTGGTCTGTTTTAAAGGCTTGTTGCATCAAATCTTTTCACAGCATTAGTGCAGTTATTGGTCTGTGATACAGTAAACCAAGAATCTGTGTTTAGTGAGAAATGAAGCCAGAAGAGGGAGGGAAAAGATGTCTGTCTTGCCATTTAGTCTTTGCTTTATTGGTTATGTGTGCTATTTGGCAGGTGTTGCTGACCTGTGTTTTAAATACTAATCAGGATTTTTACTATGGATTAAAAGAAAAATCAAAACTAAGAATAAACCCGTAGTAATGAACAAATTTGAGGTAAATCATCAAATAAAAACTACATTCAACATGATGCATTTGAATCAGATTCATGACTGTTGGACTGATTAACATCTAACATACAAAAGTTCACTGTGTAGGATGTTGGAACACCTAGTAGCAGAAACTGCTACCTGATAAACTGATAGCAGCAACAAAATAAACACCCCCACCCCAAACCCATGCAGTACCAAAGTAACACAGCAGGACACAATAGTAAATAAGATAAAAGGACAACTAGTGGAATCCTTGCATTCTAGTTGTTAGTTTTAAATAGTGGCAGAAAAGTTTATTGTTTTACTATTTGGAACCCCTGTTGTGAGGACCTTGCAGATCACCCTTTTGCCAACAGCAGCACTTGGATATTTGTAAAATGTTATAAAGTTGGAGCCAATAGAACAAGGAATCAATACCATTTCTCTTTGCACAATCTCTCGATCGATCCATTCAGCTCACCATACAAGTTTTCTAGAGGATTTGGGGCTGGGGACTGTGAAGGCTAAGGAAAAGGTTTGATTTTGTTTCCAGTTAATTAATTCTGTTTTGGTTTTTAAATGTTTATTTGAATCATTATACAGCTAAAAGAAACCTTATGACAGCCCACTTTCAATATTCTGGCAGAGGCCAACAAAGTTTCAGCTTAAATGCATCTGTATTTTAATGATGCCATGCCCTCTGAAGTGGTTTCCAGGGAATCACAGATCTTCCACCATAAGCACCACATTCTTCTTAGGATTGTACCTGCCATAAGGACCACCAATGAAAATTAACTAGTGGCTAAATCTGGTACAGTTGATATCTTCTGTTGGGTTATTATTGTACATTATTCTGAATGAATAAATTCTAATCTAGTCTTCAATAGCTTTTTATTTTTAAACCTAGTGCAGCGCAGCTGGTAACTACTAGATGTTAGAAAAGTATTAGTTTGAAACTCATGAGCCAGTGCTTCATATGTTGTGGGGTTATTTTGTTTATGTTTTTTGCTTAATAGCAACCATTTAGGCTAATCATTAGAGTAAGGATGTTTCTTTAATGTTGGTACATATTAGTGACTGTTATGAGTTCCTTCAGAAATAACTTTGTTCATTTATCTTCAAAGTCTATTTAAGTTTTGACACTGTTTGAAAGTCTGAGCATCAATGCATGAAAGGACAACAAAAGTTTGAAATTATTTGATCAAAATTTCAATAGATAATGAAATACTGTTTTTTTTTACTAGTCATGCCCTGAGATATACTGGCGACCTGTCCAGGATGCAAATAACTATGACTAACTACGCTGATTTATGTGCTAACTTTTTGAAAGCTCCAATTTTAAGGTAATGAAAGCATTCTAATTACAGCTACAAGCAGCGTTGGATGGCCCTCACATCTTGGCGCTGCTCTAGCCTGTGCAGCGACTGCCTCGGAATATTCACTATTTCGTTTGCAGTACTTGACGGTAGTCATTAGGTTGGTGTCATTGTGTGCTATTCTTCACAACTGAGAAAAATAACCGTTTATACATGTTTTTTTTTTTTTTGCAAATAGATGGGTCTAAATCATCCTTAACAGAACGTAATTGAGGGTAGGCCAAGTGTAGTCACAACTCTTCTTAGAGAGATATAAAACATTCCTTGTAATCCACTGATATACAGGGGTTGGACAATGAAACTGAAACACCTGGTTTTAGACACAATAATTTATTAGTGTGGTGTAGGGCCTTGTTTGCGGCCAATACTGCATCAATTCGTCTTGGGAATGACATATACAAGTCCTGCACAGTGGTCAGAGGGATTTTAAGCCATCCTTCTTGCAGGATAGTGGCCAGGTCACTACGTGATACTGGTGCAGGAAAACGTTACCTGACTCGCCTAGATCTGGTGACTGTGCAGGCCATGGGAGATGTTCAACTTCACTTTCATGTTCATCAAACCAATCTTTCACCAGTCTTGCTGTGTGTATTGCTGCATTGTCATTCTGATACACGGCACCGCCTTCAGGATACAATGTTTGAACCATTGGATGCACATGGTCCTCAAGAATGGTTTGGTAGTCCTTGGCAGTGACGCGCCCATCTAGCACAAGTATTGGGCCAAGGAAATGCCATGATATGGCAGCCCAAACCATCACTGATCCACCCCCATGCTTCACTCTGGGCATGCAACAGTCTGGGTGGTACGCTTCTTTGGGGCTTCTCCACACCGTAACTCTCCCGGATGTGGGAAAACAGTAAAGGTGGACTCATCAGAGAACAATACATGTTTCACATTGTCCACAGCCCAAGATTTGCGCTCCTTGCACCATTGAAACCAACGTTTGGCGTTGGCATGAGTGACCAAATGTTTGGCTATAGCAGCCTGGCCGTGTATATTGACCCTGTGGAGCTCCCGACGGACAGTTCTGGTGGAAACAGGAGAGTTGAGGTGCACATTTAATTCTGCAGTGATTTGGGCAGCCGTGGTTTTATGTTTTTTGGATACAATCCGAGTTAGCACCCGAACATTCCTTTCAGACAGCTTCCTCTTGCATCCACAGTTAATCCTGTTGGATGTGGTTTGTCCTTCTTGGTGGTATGCTGACATTACCCTGGATACCGTGGCTCTTGATACATCACAAAGACTTGCTGTCTTGGTCACAGATGCGCCAGCAAGACGTGCACCAACAATTTGTCCTCTTTTGAGCTCTGGTATGTCACCCATAATGTTGTGTGCATTTCAATATTTTGAGCAAAACTGTGCTCTTACCCTGCTAATTGAACCTTCACACTCTGCTCTTACTGGTGCAATGTGCAATCAATGAAGACTGGCTACCAGGCTGGTCCAATTTAGCCATGAAACCTCCCACATTAAAATGAGTGTTTCAATTTCATTGTCCAACACCTGTACATATAGGACACATGCATGGGCATCTGGATGTGTAGTTGAATAGCTACACAGAGTCAAAAACTTGATGTGGCTATTTTCTCTAGGAGATAATTATATGTTTTATTCAATTGAAATTGGGATTTGGGGTCATAATTACTGTGAACATGGCAACCAACCGATGGAGCTGTGATTTTACTATTCTGCTATTTCAAGTCCATGCTAAATAAGCACAGGCATGATGGGGCATGAACTCTGCAAGATTGTCGGCTGCCAGAAGGCTGATGTGTGCGCCAATTGCAAGTAATTATACAATAACTTTTACTGAGCCTGCCTTTGTTTCAGACAGTCAGACCCTTGATTTTTGATTTAAACACTGTATCTTAGTTTGCTTGCTTGTAAGTACAAATCCATAAGTATCCAAACATTTAAAAGCTTTTCTTAGTTTCTACTTGGGCCACATGAGCTTCTGGTCATTCTGTAAGCAGCATTCTATCAGGTCTTGCATCAGCCAGCAGTCATTCAGCACTGGTTAGTTTGGGCTTTTACGCTGTTAATACTCCCTCACTGATTTCATGACACCATTAACCCAATCCTACTGAGGGACCACAGCACAGTTCATGTAACTGCATCTGGCTGGGTTCAAATGTGAAGCAATGACACACTTGGTACCAGAATGCTTAGCTTGGCTGTCAGTGTTGGCAAAAATAATCCAGGCATGTTTGGAAATGTTCTGTTACCTTTTGAAAGTGTTGCATAAGCAAGCTTAATTTAGCACAAGTTAATATTTCATAAGGTGTTGCAGCCCAAGTACGTTTCTGTTTGTGTGCTTGGCATCTCAGTGTAACTATTAAACGATCATGATTAGAGATAAACTGTTTCTAAAAGATTAAATCTTTGCCAGAATAAAAACTTTGTGGTGCACCCCACCGCCTCCTCCCCTTCCACCCAGTAAATACGGACCTGTACAAACCCGATTCTCACCACTTTACCACTTTTGACCTAAGGTGATGCAATGCTTGCTTGTCTAAGTAGAGTGGATTAAGTTTCTCAATGTCTGGTTTTGGTCCAAATGTGGCAGAGAGCCTGAGTGAGAGTTAAGAATGTTGCCTTTATTCGGTGAGTAACTGAACACCTTAGGGACCACAGCCTCAGGTGGGTAGTGGTAATGCAATATGGATGCAAGGTGATGACAAAATGATCCTTCAAGTATGTATACTGCTGAACCCAACAATCCTTTGTTTATTTTTACTCAATTATTCATCTGTCTACCCCCTGGCTTGATGTATTCTCACTTTTTATTCCTCTTTTTTAGTGTCTCGGCTTATGAAAGATGCTAAGTGAAAACATATTCATCTATTGCTCATTGGGTTTGGTACTGTGAGATATATATTTTTTTATGTTAAATTTAAGGTTCACCAGTCCTAACTTAGCACCCGATTTCTGATCTCCATTTTTTTTAAGCTTAGACTTGCCAATATTAGTTTTAGCCAATTCCAATTTCTCTTTCAGAACTACGTTATAAGAAGAGAGCACATCTCTCTCATATTTATTCTATCCTTCCTGTCCTGAGCGGTCGAATAATAATTTGGATTTAAACAAAACAATGCATTATGAAATTCACATTTTAAACTGTCTTAAGCATCTTATATTGGTTAATTAGTGTGACTACAATTACTACTAAAACAGCAGTCTCTGTGCATTTCTTTGAGAATGTAGTTGCTTACTTTTGCTCTGGCTTTAGCATATTGCTTGAAATTAGCACAGTTAGCATTGCTAAGATTACAAAAAAGCACTCTATCAGTGTATATTCTTGAGAGTAAAATCCTTACCTTAACTTTGAGATTTTTAAGAAGCTTTCCAACATTTCTAAATTCAGCATGTCTCATGACAGTCGGAGGTTAAAGCTTAAAAGGATAAAACAGAACCACTTCCATGTACTCTATTGTTATCTGCTGAAAGCCTTGCTCTCTCTCACTCTCGCGGCTGAAATGATCTGTCTCGACATGTCATAGAAAATAGTTTTCTTTTACATAACTTCTTACATGTCTGTGCTTTCTCTGACTTTATTTTTAAACACCTCACTCATACAGAAAATAGCTAACGTTTTCATGCAGTTACAACCTCCAGGCTGCAGAGTATTGCTGTGAGAATCACTTGGTAGTGCATATTTATGGTGAGTTCATTGATCAGACTACTTATGTTTCAGTATCTCACTGGGCAGTCATTGTGAGGTCAGATCATGCTGAAAATAAAAAAATTGTAACAGCCCAACTTTTTTATCTTAAACTATGGTCCTCGTTCTTGGTTTTCACACCTTTAACATATTTGACAATATACAGAATGTGTGTATTTTTATACTTATTCTATGAGAAAAAGGCTCTTGGGGCCTTAATGAGCTACACTTTGGTACATATAAATTAGACTTAAACTAAGTTCTTGCTAATATGTTTGCATTCCTGAGATTGATTAATTCAAAAATATTCGCTTCCTCACTTGTCTTGTAACAGGACACTTAGATTAAGGGCATGTTTTATTGAGGTAAACCAAGGTCAACTTTATTTGGGTTTAACGGGTTTTTTGGTGTAGATTTCGAAGCCATGACACTTGCACAGATGCAGTTATGGCTTTATTCCCTTTTTTTAACAATTTGGGAGGGTACTGCTTCATTCAG
The DNA here is from genome assembly GCF_021462225.1 of Girardinichthys multiradiatus. Taxonomy (NCBI): domain Eukaryota; kingdom Metazoa; phylum Chordata; class Actinopteri; order Cyprinodontiformes; family Goodeidae; genus Girardinichthys; species Girardinichthys multiradiatus. The sequence goes on from NC_061796.1 coordinate 11,729,419, forward strand.
TTACAGTCATGGTGTCATTGCCCCGGAAGGACCAATACAGCAGCCAACTTTGCAAGCGTAGCTGCTCCCAAGGCTCATTGATTCATCTGTGCTATTGCATAATTCACGGCTCTCCCAGACATCCTCATCTAATTAAGCACTGTCCACATTTCCAAAAAGGTTTTTCTCCTAAAGTGGTGCTATTCAGCCTCCCACGGCATGACATCAGGCCCTCTCTTATAGCCCCACTTTACGCTGCTGCTCCCAAATATTGAAAGCTGCCAATTAATGAGTAATCAACATGTGCAACAAGCACATCCAGTGAAGAGTGACTACCCTCTAATCTGTCGATTGAAACAGAACACCAGGATGCTTTGTTAAAATTTATCCTTCCTTCACCGAGTATTGCATTACTGAAGAAATGGCTGTCAGTTCCGCAACTTGTTAAACATTTAATTTATTGTGGGTAAATAAAATGTTCACTCAATAAATAATAAATAAAAAAATTTTTATAAAAAAATGTGAATAAAATTTAGCAGTACTAATGCAAAGGTGTTGTAGGGATCTAAAGTAGCTGTGGAATACAGTAGACCAGTGGATGGAGCTCTTTGCCCATAACTCCCTCCATTGTCATGTTTAAAACATGCTTTTTTAAATTTTTTTGATTACTAATAATTGGACCCCCTCCCCAACGTCTCTTGTAGTTAGGTTACAGTCAGGACTTTGATTTTACACCGTGCTCCACAACACACATACACTGAACTGGAGCTGCGCTGCTTTTTCAATGAAAATGCTGTTTATGTTGAGTGTGTACAAGAAGGGGGGAATCGTGTGACCAGGGTGGTGTGGGAGTCCGGGGTTCTGCTCGGGTGAATATATTCAGGGCAGGGAGGTGGCTGGTGTATTGCAATGAGAGCCAGCATGTGGGAGCTACGTTTGGTGGGTGTGGTAGTGAGAGAGGTCGTTACCCTCATCTGATCTGTTCAGACTTTTCAGGACACTCGTTCTTATTTTCATGTTTGAATAAATGGGGCAGTAATAAATTATAAACTTCCTCCTGGTCGCCTTTGTAAAATTAAACCAAATAAATAAATAACAAAATATAAATACTTCCTTATTTCTAACAATATTTTTTATGTAAAATGCTGATTATTATTATTATTAATATTACTAACTGTCAAACTGTCTCGTATCTTGCCACATCTTGCCATATCTATGTGGTCTGAAAGTGAAGTAATGATATGCACTTTGTATTTCTTTTGTTATCCCCCATTTTGTATAGTGTGTCTGCATTGGGATTATATATTACGTTTTGTCTGATGTCCACAGCTCAGTTTTTTTAACCCATATTTAAGGATTGCCTGACTATTTGGGACTTAAAGCTTAAAATCCTATAAATTCCCTAAACTGTTCATAAAATTATTGGCTAAATTAATCAGAATGTAGTTAGGGCTGGTGTGAGTTTAACAGTTCAGCAGTTTGGGTGAGTTGATCTTCCTCAGTGCAGACAGAGTATCTGCACAGCACACCACAGTTGCATAGCATTAAGGTAAAGTTTGCAGCTGTGGATTATATATGTGCCATCTGTGGCCTTTCAGGTCATTCCATGGACTTATTCAAAACATACTTTGCAGCTTGGCTTAGATGGGCATTGTATGTTATATATGGTACATTCATTAACTGGAAACAGATCAGATTTTTGATTGTTCAATGCAAGCTGACAAGTGGCTATTTCCAGTCATCTCCCAGTGTATAAGCTTCCTACACCTGAAACATGTCCATTTAGATTGTAGGGCAGGCTGGTATCGTTATCAGGGTCGTTAAAACGTTGATTAATTTATAGCTGGAGACACATTTCTGCTAGTGCACTGCGTCTCCAGCTAAAAAGCCATCTGCTTAATTAAGATACATTAAAATAACCCACTTTTAAACAGTGTGGGCTTCTATTTTGCAAGTAGTGCAACTGTTAGTGATTAGTGGCAGATAAATACATTTGTTCTTCTTTCTGGTTAGCATGATCATGCCTCAGGCAGATCCTTCTCTACACCCTGTCGGTACAGCACTGTGTTTTTCAAAGCCTTTGACATTTTTAGTATAAGATAAGAGCTGTCAAGTTTGTTCCAGCTGTATTGTGTCTCGAGGGATGCTCCAGGGCTGCAGCAAGACTCCATAGATCACACTTGTCCTGTCTGCCTCATTATCTTAGGCTAAATTAAACAAAGGAAAATATGAATCAGTTACCCTCTGGTTGAGAATATGCAACTTTCCAAATGTATAACAAACTAACTTGACATGAATGTCTTTAATAGTTCTAAAAAACCCAGAAACTGACAGCTACTACACTCTACCACAATACCATCAAAAAGTTTTAAAGGTTAATCTTAATCCCTGCATCAACAGTTTCATATTACATCATCACTTGCATTTTCCTGACTGTTTTACTCTGAAGATTCCCAGAAATGTTTGAAATCTGATGCCTAATTATACAGTGAAAGTGCTTGGGAAGTTATTCTGAATCCTACCAGAGTTGGTGGAATTGACAACTGCAACGGTGAGTTAACATCACACAGGAGCTTTTGTGTGTGAGATAGAAAACACAGTACCATGTAGGCTTCAAGCTTAGCTAGACCAAGAGATAAAACTCTTACTTTAATCTCTTTAAACAAAGTCAGGGCACCACCTGACCCTCAAGGGCAATAAAAGTCACCTTTTGACCCTGTGAAAACCTGAAAGGAGGCTCCTTTCTATCGATGTGAGTCTGCCTTAGGTGTCCCCACACACATTCAAATAATCTGCTATTGTTAACTTTCTCAAAGCCATCATGTTTGCAGTGCTTGGTCAGGCCATAAACCATTGAATGAGCCTGGTGTTTGTTGTGTTCATATGTGTTTCCACTCCATAGCCTACATCAGAAAAATCTGCTCTCTGTGTTCCAAAGATGACGGAGCAAAGCTAAACAGCTTCACATTAGGCTGTTTCCATTCCAATCATATGATGCCTCTAAAACCCAGAGGTGCAGCTGATAAAATCAAAGACTGTAGACCAACGGCACGTGTTGGGAGTTGAGTTTAGTCAGGGACTTTGAAACTGATAATGTAAAAAGAGCCTTGAAAGTCAGTCAGTTATTTTCTACTGCTTATTCCATAGTGGGTCGTGGGGGAGCTGGTGCCTATCTCCAGCAGTCTATGGGTGAGAGGCGGGGTACACCCTGGACAGGTTGCCAGTCCATCACAGGGTGCCTTGAAAGTCCAAATGCAAAAACTGAAAATCTTTTAACCTGACAAACAATTATACAACCGCTTAATATTCCTGTCAACCTGAAATACAGTGTATTTCTTCCACAACATATGACTGGATGAACCTGGAATGCTTGCATTATTGCTGAGCAACAGATACATAGAAGACTTTCTCCAGCTGTTGTGTTACAGGAACAGTTATTAAGTTTCTCCAGTTTGAAAAACCTTTTTAAATCTTTCTTACTCTAAGAAAACATGTATTAAGAGCTAAGACAATCCATATTACACCTAAACTATACTTGTATTGAAATTGATGTTTATTCGTCCTATAAATATTTTTTCAAAACATCAGATCAATAAGAGGGAAGCTTTAGAACAGCTTACTATCAGCATACTTGTTTTTATACAGGACAGATTTATGATTCATGTCTATCGTTGCATTTGAAGTCCCCCCTCTTACATTATCCCCTACGCAAGGTTGACCAAACATTACTTTAATTAATCCAAATGCTGTAACCTCCTGGCTCAGTAGAGTCACTGCACCCCAAAGTCTCCCATTTCTTCTATGACAGTAATTGAGCTGTCAGGGCCATGGATGCTTAGATCTCAAAGCACTGTTCAAGTGGAAATTATTGAATCAAAGACCTCAGAGAGAGTCTAATCCCAGACAGGAATGGCTTTGATTGTGTCAGTGGAGCAATTAAGCTTAGGTGAGTGTATGTTGGATCAGTTGCTGAGGCTTGTGTGAGAACTTTTAAACTCCACCTGCAGTTACAGGGATGTTTGAGCCCTTTCCCATAATTCCCGAATTCACAAGGGCTACACCCTTAGGTTAAAAAAAATTATTTTTAAGGGACTACATCTTGTAAACATACAATCGTTCTGCCCCTGCTTCTTACTCCAGACAATCTGTTGTATAATTCTACCCTAGATAGACGGTGACCAAATTTGTGGAGCCTAATGAGAGCCTGGTTGGAAGGCATGGGCTTTTGTTGTTTTTGTTGTGAGCTGTTTGCCTGTAAATAATGTACAAATGACACTTTGTCTTTGCATGCCAGTCTCTCAGGCCACACACATAGAACGCTCATCCATGTACACATTTTACAGTCCTTCCAGGAATACTGCTATAACCTTTCTTTAGAATGGATTCAAGATCATTATGTGCAAACTAATGTTTGGCAGTATAAAATGAATTTAAATTATTCCAAAAATTTAGAAAAGAAGTACTGAAATGGGTTCCAAAATGGGGTTGGGTTGGTGGCTCACTTATAAATTGTTCTCGGGTTAGTGTTGGTAAATGGAAGGGGGACAAGAGCAAAGGATTTCCAGATTCACATTGACATATTGGATTGTTTCCGCTGCTTTGATAAAGGTGTTCTGAAAATACAGCCAGGACTATTGTATTTTTTTGTCCTAACTTAAAGTTGCCGACTACAGGACATTACTGAAATAATGGGACTGCCAATAAAGGAAATGTCAGCTTCCTCTGAAGTGTGAGGTGCTGGACACACACCCATTCATTGGGGACTCAGGTGGATTTGCAATTCCTCCACTGGATCTCCTCAAGTAGAGCCAGTTGAGTTGGTTGAGTTGGAAACTTTAATGAGCGCTTTTTATACTTTTTTTTTCATCCACAAACAGAAAAAGTAAATTGATGGATGTGTTCAGGCAAGTCCAAGGTGCCCTAAGATCCTTTTGGAACCAGTTTAGTTCAGAGGCATCAAAACGTATGAGAAAATTATCCCCAGCTGAAGTCCAGTAATCACTCTGTCTCCGAGCAATTCAGCAAGATCGTCTTCAATTTCATGCCAGCTGATGTGTTTCCTTTTTATTCTTGTTTTTAATATAGATTACCAACATAAATTGCCAGAGTCTTTCAATGGAACTATGATTCTGACTGCCTGGTGGGAATATCTCAAAATGAATAGGTCGAAGACCGTATCCTCTTTATATGCGGCGCCTGCTCCTAAGGTTCTTGAACTGGATTTGTTTTAGATGCCAAACAAGGAATTGGAATTCCAATTTTTTGGTAAAATTTCGGGAAATATATATTATACATCATACAGACTGTACTGACCGTTATTTGAAGGCTCTGCATTTAATACAAAATAATCCAATCCACATATGTCTACCCATTGTAGATTTTACTCTGATTTAAGTTTGTCCAGATGACAGAAAAAGCTTTGAAATGTCCCTTTACCTCACTGCTAAATTGGAGGCCAGCTTCAGCTAAATTGTTTTTTAATTTTTTTTTGTGAAAACAAAAACAAATATTAAGTGAAACTTGTTGAATGTTTTTTGCTCAAATGTCAAAAATATCATTAAAACCAATTTTTGATAGATATAGATATTATATAGATATAAATATATTTTAAAAATTAGAAATTTTAAGAACCATGCATTCTGACTCATTTTTCAACCATAGTTAACATTTCTCTAGATCCTTTGTATTAATAAAAATAAAGTAGTTTTAAATCCCATGCCCGTAGTCATTTCTTCTCTCTGGTCGAAGATCACATATCTCATGACGTATGACTGATTTACTGTGTCAAAAGTAAATACTTCATAAATTGTCATATCAGATACAAATAACCTGAATAAATAGAACAAGCAGTTTTCAAATGAGGATTTCATTTTATAAAGGGAAAAAGCTATCCAAACCATCCTGGTTCTATCTCAAAATATAATTCTCCATTAATTGTTAAATTATTCTATAATTCTTTTTTAGGAGGAATTTAGTTCCTCATGCCACACCCAGGTCTGATCACTGCCTGAATCAAAACCATACTTACAGTATATAGAAACTGTCTGGCAACAATAAGTAGGTTAAAATATTTCAAAAAGCAACAGTTTGTGTCCCGATCTAAAAAAATAAAAATAAAGAACAGATGAGAAACTAGGTCACTGACATCTATCAGTATGGAAGGGGTTACAAAGGGGATTTGCAAGGATCCTTAGTGACTGGAAACTTTTCATATCTGCTAAAACTACAGAGGTTTTCTCTACTTACCAAGTATCCACCTATGAGAATGATCAGACTGTTTGTAACAGTTGTTTTATTTCTACTTCTGTGGCAGTAAATCTTCTACACCATTTGAATCACTATTAACCTAAAACCTGGAACTACCTGCACAGTCAAGACTGGTCATGACTAATAATCACTTTTACTTGCTTTTATTTTCTGTGACTGTTCTTATTTATTCTCAATGAGTAGGTCAACTTGCGTTCCAAGTAAAATCACAAGGACATTTTCTTACTGTGACTGACTCCACCAGCAACAACACATCTGTATGTTGTGAATTGTGTCCACTCCTCTTAATGTAAACCCAACTGTGCTTACAGTTACAATTTTCCAAACATTGCAAATTCACATTCATATACAATTATTTTGCAGTTAATCAAAGCTAACACTTGTCCTTTGCAGGACATTGTGTATGGGCAGAAATGCAAACATTCAGTATATAAACACTGCAAGACCACACGGGCAACCCAGTAGCAACCGCTAACACAAACATGAGATAATATTAGCTGCCTCTGAAACAGCAGCTCATGTTTTTAAATGTGGACCTGGGGTCATGAACTGCTGTATAAAAGCCCATCACAGTTATGAGCCTGGGCCACTTGGCTCTAAATATTCCCAGGGGTCTAATTTCAGATCTGGAAATATGCCGGCAGGGTATTTTTGGTTGACTGTTTACAGGTGCTTGTTTAGTAGCCGGAGCAGTTCCTGGAGGTTAGTAAGCTTCTTACTTTAAGACGTTCAAATAAAGTTTCACTGTTGAATTTGGGGTTATTTTGACCAAAGATGGCCAGGACAAATGGCGTCCTAAAACAGTCGGCCATATTTGGGTTTTGTTTGCTGTTGCACCTATTGTAAAAATAGTCACGTCAGCAGATTGTTTAATTGTTCATGTTAAATTGAAATATGATAAAGCATTTTGGGAATGTTTTGTTTTTTATTCTTTAGACTCTGAAATGAACTCTTGTACAATAATCGATCCTGAGCTTAATTGGTATGAGATTGTTAAGCATGATTACCTTCATTTTAAATACCGCACTTTTTAAAACCTTATTTTGACCTGGGTAACCAGCCCATCCCTAACAGCTGCATAGCAGGTTGAGCCTGTTCCATTTAAAGTTTGTTCTGTACTAGAACTTTCATCTCAGAACTTAGAATTCACCCTCAGTTTGTTTTTTAAGTCATCCACCTCTCTTCCGACTTTCTAGCATCCCATTTCTACTTTTCCAATTTTCCACTAATATCTCTTTCTCTTCTCTATTTTCTCAGGTTCTTCTCTGTACACTGTTTTGTCCAGCCTTAAAAGTAACTGTAGAGAGGTCTCAGAAATCATGGCTGTGGCCGGATGTCCGGATTACTTCCTGCATCATCCAAATTATCAGGTAAATACCAATTTCCTGTGCATTATTTCTAATGCTCATGAACAAATTCATTGGTTCTACTAGTGGTTGTTTTGTTGAACTACGGAGAGATTTTGGTAACAATTATAAATGGTGTTGTGATCATGAATATGAATATATTATAAGATGTTAAGGACTGCACGGTGGCGCAGTTGATAGCACTGTTGCCTTGCAGCAAGAAGGTCCTGGGTTCGATTCCCGGCCGGGGGTCTTTTTGCATGGAGTTTGCATGTTCTCCCTGTGCATGCGTGGGTTTGCACCGGGTACTCTGGTTTCCTCCCACAGTCCAAAGACATGCCTGTTAGGTTAATTGGTCTCTCCAAATTGACCTTAGGTGTATGAATGAGTGTGTGCTTGGTTGTTTGTGTGTTGCCCTGCGATGGACTGGCGACCTGTCCAGGGTGTACCCTGCCTCTCGCCCAGAGACTGCTGGAGATAAGCACCAGCTTCCCTGCGACCCACTATGGAATAAGCGGTAGAAAATGACTGACTGACTTTAATATTTTATTAAATAATAATGTTAAGGGTTGTCCTGTGAATACCGGCCCTAAAGGCGGTGGTATTAGGACAATATTGAAAAGGGTGAGCCAAGGTCTGACATTATTGAACAGCAAAGCTCTGCACGCATATGGAATAAATTCACACAATTTCTTAAAATACAAAAATTTATTAACAAAAATAATTCAACTCAAAGTCAAACATATTTCAATCAACAAACTCTTTACTTTGGTAAAACAACCCAACTAAACTACCAAGCAAAACAAAAGAAAAAGGAAGACTAATGTGCTATGTACAATATATCAAGTGAATCAAAGATGGTTGAAAAGCGTGATGCAACATTACCATGCAGTGTTATTTATGTTTGAGAATCAAGGATTATCTTGAGGAGTTTGGAAATGAGGTTAAGTTAGTCTTGGAACTAACTGAGGTAATCATTGGTACCTTCAAGTGACCAATTCAAAACTGCATCAGACAAAATTTGTTTCAGTAAAATATAATATTTTAAAGATGACTGACTCTTAATAGTGTTTAGTTAGCTGGCTTTGTCTAATACAATAATATTTAAGGAAATATTTTTTTGAATGAGGACCAACAACCTTTCTAGGTAAATGATCTTTAGTGGTGTTTAATTAGTTATCTCATTTAGTAAAATAATATTTAGGGAAATATTATTCCTAGACTGGAAACTAACAACCTTTCTGGGTCAAATGGTCTTCAGCTGATTCATTCATAAAGTGGGTGACCACGTGATCTTCCCTGCCCAAACACCACCTCTTACGTGAACCGTGCTGAAGACAAGTTGTCCTGGCTGTTGAAGAAAAACATCCACATGTGGGTAGACAAAGGATGAGCTTGCAGCTAGCCTTTGTAGCTGTGGGGAAAGGCGGCTCTTGGCCATCCGGGCCGAACTACACACAGGGTGGCGTGCTTTGTTGTGGTACCTTTGTCCTTCCTTCAGACCGCTCCGCTCGCCGTTGTAGAGACAGGATCTCTGCTGGGAACTCTCTGGAACACAGTCAAGCCACGCTTGTACCTAAATTGTCCCTGTTTGCGAATGAATACTGGATACACAAACAGTAATTCATTCCTACTTAACTTTGTGCAAATGATCGCATGATCGTATGACACTCTTGGATCCAATTTGAAGAGTTATGCATGTTTGCCAGCAAAGAGACACATGTCTCTCCTTCTAGCTCCGCTGGGGACTGTTTGTTGGAACACTGGGTTTTTATTTCAACAGTGAAGTCATGGGAAGTCCACTCTCCTTCTGTTCCTGGGCAGAGTTAGGAGTAGGAGTATATGTGACAGTGTTAAAACAATGGTAACAGCAAATAAAAAAGTGCCAGGTTTTCTGAATGTGTCTAACATATTGACAGTAGATTTTTTTAGCACTTTTGTTTTGAGGGTATTTTTCCTATCTAGTTCTTAATACTTAAGAAATGTGATAAACATGAACCTGAAATCTTTATTTTCCCTTCTTTCAAACTTATGTCACTCACTCAGCCAATGAACACCAATACAACCATGAGTAACCTCAGTCTGTTTCAGTGATTGCCTCCAACTGCCAACAATCGTTGGGCCACAGAACATGTACATTTGTGCAGCACCAGCTCAAAGCGCTGTTAAAGCTTTTACTTGGTTGTCCTGAAAAGAGTGTCTTTTATCCTTCAGATGCAGGTGGAACTGCTGGGTTTTGACCTGCAGATCTGGCTCCTCTGAGTTGAGCCATACTCTCGCTGAGCTGTTGTTAAGTCTACCTTATATAACATAGTAGAAAATAAACTGGGCACTGTAAGACCTCTAAAGCAAAGTCTTTTCTACAATTGGCAATTGTAGAACTGGGAAAAAGTTAAATGAGCATATGTAGCAAAAGCTTAGCTAGATTAAAAGCAGCCTTCAATCTGGCTAAAAATCAGCCCAGCGTCTAGAATAAATAAATCACAGGACTTTGGAGTGAAACGATTTTTTTTTTTTAATCATCCAGTCAGTTATTCATAAGCATCAGGATACAGGGTAAGGAACATTAAATGTATAGGTTTTGTAGAAAATACGTGCTTTTGGATTAGAAACGTGGCACTATTAGCCCAGTGTAGGTCATCTGGGTCATGGTTTATACTGTGCCCTTTGAACTCAAAGCAAAAGGTTAGCAAGTTCAGCCTTAATGAGATAGAGAGTTCGGTGTTAATACCCACACCTTAAAGAGAGAAAAACCAAGGAATTGCTGGAGGCCATGCTTTGATATGAATGTGTATCCGTGAACAAATGTAATTTTGTGCAAAAACCCCAGATGTAATGTGTAATTTCGGGCCTGATCTAATGAAGGTTTGCATGTATAAAAACACATGTAAACTTGATGGTGTGCGCAAAGCTGATCTACTAACCAGGTGCAACGAGGATTGCATGTGTCAAATGAGCAGAATAGCAGGCGCAATCCATTTAGTGTGTTTGTCTTCAATAATATGCAGAATATATGCTGTTTATCAGAATGTGCAAAATGCTGGAAGGAGGATATGCAAATGTCCTAATTTAGCACATGCAATGTGATTAATCAAAAATGAAACTGATGGCGGGTGCTGTTTTTGCGTCTCTTTTTAGCATGTTTGAAAAGCGGGCGCAAAATGGCACAGCGTTTCAAACACGTCAGCGGTCATTGTGGCAAGAAGGAGGCATATGTACAATGACAGTTGATGGAGAGAGAGAACCTTCTGTGCGGATGTCAACTTAGTTAGACTGTCAGAAATAAAAATTGTAGAGACATATCTATCCAGCAATACAATTTTTGAGGGCTGATTTGGAGCTAGTCACAAATAGAAGCCATGCCATGTCTCCTATGTGAAAACTCTGCTGTATGCTCCACAATATAATAATGCCATGAATGTGGGGGAAAAAGACATCTGTAGGGACAGATTTGAAGGAAAAAAACTGTCTCACGCACACGTGAAAAAATATTTTTGTACAAGCAAATTAATGCTCCGGCACAGAGACGCTGGAGTCGAGGATAGGATCCTGCAGCCATGTCTCAGTAAAACACATAATACTGCATGCCCGGTACTCTGGCTGGGTCCTTTGTAGGGCTTGGAGTTCATCCAACTTGTTTCCCAACGATCTCACATTGCCCATCATAATCGACGGAAGAGATGGTTTGAACTTCCTCCTTCTCTCTCTTCTCTTAGCTCCTGCTTTGCATCCACGGCGTCTCCTTTTCAACTCATCAGGGATTAGGGGTTGTAGTTGAAGTATTATTTGAGTTTTGAGATATTAATCAGCTGCTCCCGGTTGTAAGAAACAACCCCGTTGCCATGGCAATGCATCATAACAAATGTCCAAATATATTAAGTATTAAGAAAAGTCCTCCAAGCTGCACAGCAACCGACACTGGAGAGGACTGTCGTCCAAAAAAAATCAACTGTATCCACCACAAGAGGAATAGTTCCCAAAAAAGAATAAATCAGAATCAAAAGTAACAGAGCTACTCCAACCTACTGCCACCTTGAGCGGTGTAATTCTAATATTTTAATAATTCTAATATCAACAAAAACACATAATCAACGATCTTCATCTACCTGGAATGTTACTCATGATCCATTAGAGTTCTGGTCTTTTTGTAAAGCTTTGATACTGATAAACCAATTCCTTTTTTTCCAGTGACTATTTTGTAAAAACAAAGCACTGAATACATATTTTTAATGATCTTCTTGTCAGTAGTGGTCATAAATTATTTAAATTAGGAGCAGAGCCAGTGTCTTGCTATAACAGACACTCCTAGTTAAATGTAAACTGGATTTATTCTTATATTAGCAATTAACGTGGTTAGCATGGTTATTACAAAAAAAAAAACTGTCTCTGTGTGTTCTGTTCTACAGAATGAAATCCTTCTTATATATCTTGCATATGTGTGCCCCGACTTTTACTGAAAATGCTTTATGGAAACTCGGTGTTGCTAAGCTTCTGGAGTCTTCACTCAATGACAGCTTCCACAATGAAGAGTGTTGTTGTCAGTGTGACCTGGGAGCATCCAGTATAAAATATCGGATTTCTGAGTTTACAACGTGCCGATGAAGTTGAAAAATTTGTTGATACAATCAGATTTCACTGTGAATCTTTTATAGTCACCAAATTGCCCAGCAGGACTGTATCTTGTTAGCCCTAAAAAAACATTGCTCTGAACCTCACCTCTCACATTTACTGGAAAATTCCAGAACAAAATCTCTTGCTGTGAAGTGAATATGCGAACAGCTATTGCAGAAAGTTTGGACTAGGCTTTACTTCATTTCAACTCATTCAAATTTCTGTCAGAGAGATCATGCCATTATAGTGCCATATATTTCAACACTCATTTTATCATTTTAAATTGATTTAATAGTAAACCACATTTTTTGTTTATAGACATCAAACATTTTGTTCACTGGAGCCTTGAAGGCTTGAATTCTTGGATGGAGCTGGGAATCACCTTTTTTATTTTTGTTAACAGTTTGAGTTGTGCAGGAGCTGCAGTGTGTGGAGGGTAATGTACTCCCTCGTGTGTACAGTGCACAGAGGTAAACATGCATAGCAGTCTGCATGCACAGAAACACTCACTGGGCTGTTTACAAATCGTTCAGCTGTAACAGATGCACCTTGACTTGCTGAATGAGAAAACCCATTCAGTGTGAAATTCCAGGGTTATGGAAAATTTCATTCGTAGATAAAACTGCAGCGATGATCCAAAACAGATTCAAGTGAAGATAATATTCATACTGAACAGAAGGATTGTTTTTAAATGTTAATCTTTTTATATAATGGTATAATTATGATTTGTGAATATATTATAGATAAGTTCTAATTTCAAAGAAGATTGTTATTGGGGGAATAATTAATGCTTAAAAGGTGTATGTAATACATTCTGGTAATGTTTTTCAGAAATGATAGTGTGACCTGATTCTTTATATGCTGAAGAAAAACTAAACTAAAGTGACACAGTGAACTGCTGCGCAAGCAAACCCAAGAAATGTTTGCCAAAGAAACAAGATGTTCTGTAAACTACCAGTCAGCCCCTCCAGATCTTTGTTGGATGACTTGTATAAACAGTCACATTTGCTGAGTGAGAGCTGCAGATAGCTGGTGTTGGACTAAACATCGGATGTACACTACCGAGCAAATGTTTCAGAAAGCCTTTCTCATTTATTGGTTTTATTTATGTTTATGACTATTTACATTGTACTTAGATTCTCACTGAAGGCATCAAAACTGTGAATGAACACGTATGGAATTATGTAGCAAACAAAAAATTGTAAAAGAACTTTACATTTGTTTTATACTTTATATTCCTTACAGTAGCAGCCCTCTGCTGTGATGACTGAAATATTAACCTCTGGCTGTCTCTCAATGAACGTCTGGGAAGTTCTTTCAAGACTTTTTGGAAACCTATTTCAGGTGACCTCATGAAGCTCATGGAGAGAATGCCATGAGATCAAAGCAATAATCAAAGCAAACGGTGGCTATTATAAAGAATCTAAAATATAAAAATGTTTAGAGTTAATTTACACTTTTTGCTTACTACATAATTCCATGTGTTTTCATTCATAGTTTTGTTGCCTTTGGTGAGAATCTACAATGTGTGAGAAAGTGCATCTAAATCTTTTGACGGGTAGTGTATTACTAAATTTTGAAGTGTTCGGCCCAACCATGGGAGGGAACAAGGACTGAACTACACACAGAGGACAAACAAGAGGGTCCAAATCCTGAATCACAAGATGCACAGTATTAACCCATTTTCATGACAGCTCCCATGAAGGAGTCACAGCTGGATTCTCTGTGACACCATAGAGCTACAAAACTCTGCTTCCAGAAGCCTTACTTCATTTTTGCCCGCAGCTCTATACATACTTAATCTGGTAGGTTACGCACATGAAAGTCTTGATCTCACTGCCCGATCAAAAGACTGCATCTTTAAAGAAACCTGGGATCTAAATAAAGTACAGTCTGCTGTCTGAGTAACCAGTGACCGTAGCCTGGGTTAGCGTCCTACTACCAGGCAAATGCCCTTTCCAGCTGTTAGACCTAGCGGTGACCACTCAACTCACTGGCCCATTGGATGTGCTGAACTGTGTCTAGACAGAGAAAATTAATTTAGGATAAAACAATTAAAATATTGTTTATTTCATTGTGTTTTGCTTTCAATTTCAATCTTGACTGCTTGAGAGGTAACAGGTCTCTGAGCCTAATGCATGAACTTATATCTCAGTTGCCAATGCTAAGATGGAAACCACCATTACTTTTGCTGTGTTGTATACACAGCTCATTCTGTTCGTGCTGTGATAGGCTGTAGCACACCACCAGTGCTAATACACACATTATTAATTGTATTAATGATACTTTAAAGTACACTTAGGACTTAGAGGGGTTGCTAAGTAGTGCTACAGCCCCTATTTTCTTTGCTGTTAACTAAGTCGCTAATTATAGATGTGATACAACCTTTCTGTTTGTTTGCCATTTTTGTTGTCGGCTTTTTGAACCAGTGCAGATGTTTTCAACCCAGAATGATATAGTCTAACCGTCTTAAAAAATGAGTGCTATAGCATTTTTCTTTTGTCTTCTTTCTTCTTGTCTTGTTTCAGAATTATAGGTATTAACATCCTCATACTTTTTTTGCATGTGACGTTTTTGAGATATCTTCCCCAGCAGTTTTGTTGTGCATTACATAACACCGGTAAATCGAAGATATGCCTCACAAATGCACGGAGTGAAAACAGCCTGGCAATGTAATGAAATCACATCATTTCACCTCTAAAAACCTTTGTTCCTTAACCTAAGCCAGCATTAATATAGAACCAAAGGTATTGTTTTGGATCAATTTCAGCTGCTCCTTGTTTGCCTAAAACCTCTCGATGATCTCAGTACTGACCCAAAGAGATCATTACTTTCAACCTGAGTCTTTTAAAGGCGAAGCTTTGACATGTATCCCTGCTCTTTTTTTAAGTCTTAACCTCCACAACTTGTCTCTACCCTGCTTTGAGGGCCTTAACATTGCCTCTGACCCTCTCCTGACCCCTTTTAAAAGGCTGAACCCTCAGCCTTTTGACTCCTTAGAGCTTCTTTCAACTTTTTCAATATGAAAGAGTTCTGGTAAGCTCCTTGTCCAAACTTGGTCTGACCTCGGTACTATTTCGACCCTTCTTTAAGGACTTAAGCATCACATGAGTGTCTGTCTTTGTTTCAGTATTTTTGTGCTTTTTTTTCTCTCCATGAGTCTAAGAGGCATTTATAAAATATGCAAAGGAAGAAGCCATCCATGCATTTTTGTTTGCAATTTTCAGTTTGATTCTAAAATACCAGCTCTTTTAAGTAACCTGCAGCATTGCTTTTTTATGTATCACCATCATGAGACAAAAAAAAAAAGAGTTGGTCAATGTGGATTAGCTGGTCAGAGAAAACTGGAAGTTGATAGCAGCCAGGAAAAGCTTAACCGGTACATCTCTAGTTACTGGTCTAAAAGGGATTTAATGTTTTTGTTGACTGTAATCTGTAAGTCATCACTGAACTATCTTGACTCCACACCCCATAGTTAATGCCATACCGTCCCACTACCCAGACAGGTTTGTGGTGGCCTGAATGAGGTGACAATCATGGATACAAGGGATCGTAGTCTTCATTGCTCTTGAATCATAAAAAAAAAAAATCAAAATCTCACTGTTGGCTCACAGCTAGAAAAGTAATGAAACCTAAAAATAGAATGGTATGGTTGACAGAGCTATAATGACACTGTGCATCCGGTGCTACTACAACACTTGAAAGCAGCATTTCTCTGAAGAATTTTGTTAAAAACGTTTAGTCACAATGAAAGCTACATATTTTATGCATAATTTAGTCTAAAATTGAGATATCACTTCATCTCACTATATTCACATTGAATGTTTTTTTTTTCTAATTGCTCCTACAGGGCCAGGTGCTGTTTTATAATATTACGATTAAGAGAGAAAGTCAGTATAAAGACCACAAGTTCAAATGTTTTTTCTGCAAAAGTGTTAATAGCATTTGAACTACTTTCCATTTTATCACTTTAAATTCTCAAATTTTAATATAGTTTAAAGGGATTTTGTGTGATAGACCAACACAACATTATTCATAACTAAAATGAAACGAAAAAGACGGTTTTTACATCTTTTAGAAACAAAAATCTGATAGGTGTTACATGCTTACATGCATTGAGCTCCCTTTAATCTGATATCGTGAAATAAGATGTGCCACTTTCCACTGGTTTATCGTCTAAAAATCCCAATAAAAGATTTTGATCTTGATGTTTCTGGTGGGGCCATGAGAAATATAAATACTAAACACAGAATTGCATAATGAGGGTTGCCTTAATTTTAACTCTAGAGCACAGTTTTTTTAAGGTAACACAATTTTAATATTTAGCAAAAAGCTTTTAAGACAGAAATACATTTTTATAACTTCTTGTGCAGGATAAAAAGTGTTGAACTCAAACTACACTGTCTATCACTGTCTTAAATGTAGCAGAGCACCAACTGCAACCTCTTGTATTATGGCATCAAACAAGGCCTGCTGTACATGATTAGCTCAATGGAGAATTTGTTAGTTTTTTCACATAAAACAAACAAAACTTTGTTAGACTGAATAGCATCATGAACTATTGGATATACCAGGTTATTTCTAGTAAAAAACTATGATGGCACTAACAAAAACTGTAAAATTGTTTGCTATTCTGTGTTTTAGTAATGTCAATGATACAAAGCAAACTGCTGAAACAGAATAAAAGCAACCTTTATTCATGGCCCTAAGTAAGTTAAACCGTTGGGCTAAACTGAAGAAAAGAGAGTAGATCCAGGACTCTGGATGATCTAGAGAGGGATTATGCAAAGAAGAATGGTCAAAGATCCCTCTGTCTGTATGCTCCAACCTTGCTAATTCTTTTCGGATGTTTTGCAGATCGTTTTGGCAAAAGGCATTTAAAAATAAATCTATTAATATGGGTGCCAACAAGTGTGGCAGCAGTCAACAGTTGTTTCTTAGCAGGGATTTATTTTTCCTCTCTGAATAAATGTGCTCAAATTCCAGAAATGATATTTCTTCTTTTTAAATTGAGATTAAGCTAGGGAATAAAGGAATAAAATCTGAATTTATTTATTTTTACATGCTGATATATGCTGTCATCTGTTTTGATCTAATATACACACCTTACCCGTTTTAATGTCTTTTTGGTATGCAGCCATGTAATTTCTGTACAGTTTTAGATCATTTCTATAACCGCCATCATCTGAGGTATTTGTGACATAAATGCTGATTCAGCATAGCTGTAGCTTTTGTTTCAAATGCAGTTTTGCATTGGTCAGGTTGGTGTAAAACATCAAACAGGCCTCTTCTATTGCCAATCAAATGACCAGGTTTAGAGCATCTTAAATAAGAGTTTGTTTTGTAGTGTTTCATGGTGACTGGAAAAAAGCTTTTTTTACTTATTCCCATTACAGCAGGACAACATTGACCGCTCCTCCAATCACCGACAGACTGACCTCATTCCTGCAGGCTTCCAGCAATCAACCAATCAGAGTTCTCCAAACCATCAAGGTTGGTGTTTCCTACCATAACAATATTTATGGATATGTACACTTAGTTACTGTATGTGTGGTAATCTTTGTGCTTAATAACTTTGGTATGAAACTTTGAATTGCTTATGACAAAGATACAAACGTGTTGTCTGAGTTTCATACTTTGGATTATGATCTTGCCACAGAAGGTGGGGGGAGGGAGTTGCTGTTCATTATTCTCTACAGTATGCCAGACCTGGGTCACCAGCTGTAATCTATATTTGGGTTTCTTTCACTGTAAACATTAAAGCTGTTCAAAGGCAGCACTGTGTGGACACAGGGTGCCAATTTAATTATGCTGTGTACCTAATTGTGCCATACAGGGTTCATCTATGACAATCGGAGCATGAGATTTAACTACAATATTGGCTCAGCATGAGAGGTACGGACGGGGAGTCTGAAGGCTCGAGCAGTGAATGAGAACGCTTGGTTTAGGCATGGGGAATAAATGGAGCAGAAATTAGATTGTCATTTTTCAGGATGAAGGGAGCTCACAGGCAGTGGAATACAGATGACTTTAATATAGCAATATTTCTGTGTAAACAGCACAATTTAAAAAGTGTACGTCTAAGGATTTAGTAATAATCTTGCACCTGTAAATAATTTATCCTTATTTCTTTATTCTTTCAAATGCATCACACAATGAAAATGAAGCAGTACCTATAGATTATCAAAATTTTTTAATATCAAAAGTAGAACTACACATAACAGAATTTTGGGATTTCCGATCTTCAGTTTTTCCAAAGCTTTAAACTGGTGATTAAACATTTTGGCTATTTCTGATTCCTTTTTAGAAAATATGAGAGGACAAAATATGTTTTATATTTATTATACATAATATTACGCAGTTGACATTTTAAATTGCCTTTGTCTTTAAAATTAGTGAGGTTACTGCAGCCTGCCTAACTAGCATAGCAAGCTCTGTTCCTTGTCCTTAAAGCAGGGGCGTCAAAATCCAGTCCCTGATACGTCTCCCTGGTCCAACAAATCTGAATCAAATGGCTGAATTACCTCCTCAGTATGCAGTCAAGTTCTCCAGAGTCCTGCTAATAACCTTATTATTTGACTCAGGTGTGTTGAAGCAGAGACCCTTCTGATAGTTGCAGGACACCAGCCCTCGAGGACAAGAGTTTGACACCCGTCTTCAAGGGTGGAGACAAGTACCTTGGCTCTCAAAGGCTGCCACCTCTTCTAAATCCAGCATGTTCCATGACAGATTTTTAAAGCCCAAATAGCATAAAGCAGAGTTTTACTTTACTTTGTTTAGCCTTTCTGTTATCTGCTGATAGTCTCTCTCTCTCTCTTTTTCTCTCTCTGTTCGCAATCTGAATGAACCACAGATAAGACGTGTTGTGGTTTCCTTTTAAATATCTTCTTACATTTCTGTACTTCCTCTGACTTCATTTTTAAACACCTTGTTAATGCTAAAGTTGTTTTTTGGAAACAACACATCTGTAATGTAAATGCTTCCAACTTGTTACTAAGCTTGACCACCTGCAAACATCTATTTTTGGAAACATGGTACAAATCCTACTTATTGCTGATATTGTTTGCCTCTAATTTAAGGACCTCGGAGGTTCCACTTATTTTCCTCTCACATTCGGATACATAAAATCTTTTAACCGAAAGGAAGGGTTCTTGTGTGGTAATCTAGATATTAAGTCTTGTGTTTCTTTTATGATATAACATATTCTTGATTGTAAAACCTGCTTGGCACTAATTTTAGTACGTTCTGACATGTAAAATGTTAGATTTAAAAAAAGGTGGTGTACTACTGTTTGCAGTGACTGTGGCTATAAACGTGTTAATCCACTGTGAGATAAAGCTATCTAAATGGCACTTTGTGAAGACTGGTTTTATTGGCCAGGGTCTTAGAATGGACACAGTGTTATGTTCTCAAGATATCTGTCTGAGATGAGGCGGTGACATCCTGTTCCTTATTGTAACACAGTCACTAATGATATCAGAATGTCCTACTTTGTTTATGTAAAATGATAGCTATAGCCTTTTCAGGACAAAGGGAAACTCCAGTGGATCCTTGCTACTGTCATGGATGTTAATATTTCTACTCGGGACGGAGACAAAGTGGCTTTACCAAACCCATTATCAAATAATATGTAAATGCAGAGCATTTTCAGGATTGTTTTTAACTTCTCCAGTATTTTTGATTTGAAAAGATTTGTTCAACATGCTACAATCATCCAATTACATATACATTCCTGCAGCACTTGCTCAAGAAATCTAGAGCCATATAAACCTGAATCATACCCTACAGGTGGGTAATAAGCTCTAAATGGACTGAAATGCTTCAAGCTGCTGTAATTACATTCACAGCAAGCAGCAGTGTAGCTTTTAGCTGAGCAGTGAGTGCAGGCATGCAACCAAAACAAAGAGTCGGTGCTAATTACCTAAGTACACTACAAGAATATGAATGTGTTGGAGGCTGCAAAGGGAAAGTCGATGTATCAGCATCATTGCAAAAACATAATTGCAAAAACATAATTGCTGGGGTATTTACAAGACGTTTTTCCAAATAAAGTCTCAGGTTCTAAATAATGGGAATTATCATTCTCACATGAGATGCAGGTTGTCTGTCCTGCCTATAGCACTTCATGAATTCATATTATTAATGTGAATATCTGACAGCCATATATTTCTGAAATGTATTGCGATACAATATTTACCCCGTTAAAAATATAAAAATGTGTTTATGTTCAAAGTAAACTATTGGTAATAATGTTATTATCGAATTTCTTTTCATTCGAAACTATTTATGTCGCTGTATCGATATAGTTAACAGCCTTTGCCGAATGTCTCTCCTTCTCTTTGCCCTCTTTCCTGTCTACCTATTGTCAAAAAAGTGGAAAATAAAGGCCTCTAGTGCCGCAAAAAAATATATACCGGTATATATAAAAAAAAATAAATAAATAAAATTTCTGAATAAATTTAACAGAAAGGGCTTTTATTTTGAACAATCAGGAAAGAAAATATATCAGCCAATCCTGTACTTTGAAGATAAGTCTATCTTATCTTATCTTATCTTATCTTATCCTATTTTGTCTTGTCTTGTCTTCAAAGTTGGATGGTGGTCTCAAGTTTGTAAGTGTCTTCTTTTTCCACCAAATGTAAAAAGCAGACACTTTTCATTATGGGCATTATGGGCAAACATTTGGGAAACTAAGGGCAAAAAATACTTTCATCTGACTGTAGGGCATGTCTCCAAAAATTATGGTATTTTTCACTAAGTGTATTTACAAACTGTAATCTGGATTTTAATGTTCCACTGGAAGTCAATGACTTCTTCCTCTTTGGGTGGCCATTCATCCCATGTTTTGTATTGGTTTCATTGTATTCAGCCAGCACTTTAACAAGATCTTTGCACAAAAACACATTAATCTCTGTGCATTTCTGAATTTAAAAACACAAATAAAAGATTTTTATTTATTTATTTCAATATATGATTTGGTAATGCTAAGGGTCTTTATCCCTATTCCCTCACGTTCTCATATCTTGATGTTTTTTTTTCCTATTCACATTCTACCTCAGCTCTCCCCTTTGACCCTCTCCCTCCCATCTGGAGGCTTGGCCCTCAGTGGGTGTGTGTGATGTCACCAAAGGTATTGTACTGAGCAATCTCGAGCCATGCTTTACATTGCACTTGCTCTGGCATTGCTCCCACAGATGCCTTTGGAAAAAAATCCCCTTTGCTAGGCTTGTATTCATAGGCAGTTGAATACAAGCCTGGCTATGCGTGCGTGCGTGCGTGCGTGTGTTCAGTTGATGTACTGTAAATGTATACCCCGTACTCTCCCCTTCTTTCTGCGGGAGGGAGTCCCCTCCTTTTTGTTATGAACTAGAGGGTACCAGTCCAAAATGCATAGTTTACATTCCGGGGTTGAGGAGGGCCATATGAGGCTGTCCTAGGCAACAATAGTCTTGTTTTTGGCAATCTCTCACACACTAATGAGGAAAAACATTTTCAGAAAACCCCAAATTCAGAGTCTCACCAGGCTCTTGTCCTTTACAGTATATCACTGTTATTTAGAGTGGCTTAGGTGGAAAATTGATATAGGCTGTGTTATTTATAAAACTTATTAACTGACTGTAGATGGTCAGAGGTGTAAGGAGGGGAATATTCTTCGAGAAAAAAGGCAGGCATAAAGGGATTCGACTTATGAGAGAAATAAAATAGTGTGGCAGCAAGGACTGTAATATAATTCCTATCTTATGAAAAGCCCAGGTTTTATATTTAGAACAGACTGGTACAGTGTTTCTAAAGTGAAACCGTGGCTGAAAAGATGGTGTACAATTACAGAACATTGTTCAATCTGTGGCTGCATGATATTAAAACAAATAATTGCAATATAGTTGTTGAAAAGTGAGACAAAACCCATGTTTTTGTGACTCTTTTCCTTGTTTTCTATCATCACTATTTCCTCACTACCTTCTGTGAGCATAAACATTTCGAATCGATATAAAATTTCTACATCAGGGACAATGGAAGTCTATTCAGTTGTCCAAATGTATTGTTTTATGTATTTTCCTTGAAACATAATAAAGTAAAACAAACATTGCAGCAAAGATGTTCTTATGGATTGTAAAATTAAACGAATTGCTATTGCCACTGGTAACTCTGGAGGAGATGTAGATATCCACAGCTCAGGTGGGAGAAGCTGTTTACTGAACAACAATGAGATGCTTATGCTTACTCCCCAAAACTGACCTTCATAGAAGACTGGCAATAAGAAATGGACAGTTGAAAGACAGCTGGAAGACGTCCACTGTGCTGTTTGTCACAACAATTTTAATATGTATATTTTAAATGTGTTTGGCATCTTAAAATGTCTATAATATTGGGAATCCACTTATTATGTTAATTATAGCTACATGAGTCAGAATTGTAGAGTTACTTCCTCATAAGTCCACTGTTTTTCAGATGATAGGATTTGGGTTAATCACACTTCTTACTACGAGAGATTTATTTAAATGAAGAATTTGCTGATGAGGCGTTTGTTTCTTGTTCTTATATCCATTTACTGCACAATCTGTTTCTCTGTTTATTATTTAGTTATTATTAACACCTTTGACCTTATGCTTCGGTTTCAATGATTCCCGCAACAACATTTAATGTGTTTAAAGATCTAATAACCAGCTTGAATACTGCAAATTTTCTGACTAGTCTTCTAATAAATATTGAAATCAATACGTGACCAGCCCTCCAGATTCCAAATCCTCATTGTTTTTAATCCTGTACATGCCTGACTATTCAAGGTGCATGCTTTCAGTGTCATCAAACTGTCTTACGGCAGGGAGGGTGAAGCATAGCTTTGTTTCTGTAATCGTGACATGCACTGGTGACTCCGATCGCACAAATGTTACATACCTGCGTTAGTTTAAGGGTTGAATTTCTTTGTGTGCAAACAGCGCTGCTAATCCAAAGGCCCTTGTCTTCGTTCAGTGTGGCTTTTTATGTACCATGTGTCTAGTGGTATGTAGCTCTTTAGCTCTCCAGGTTATCTATAAGTAGCTGCTCCAGCTTACCTGTTACTATTAATACCTAGAGATTACCCTGTGAGTCACAAGCACCTGTGATACGACTGTCTGACATGTTTTCAGGAAAATCTCCACTAAGATGACGCTGAAGGTTTCAAGGGCTAGCTTGAAACAGAGAACTTGGTTAGGAACACCATCTGCTTGGGTTCTGAGTCTCCACTCTTCTCCCAGGCTCTGTGACCTTGACTGTCAAATGAAATGCAAAATGTACTTTCATCTGGAAAGAGAACAGAGAAAATGCTTCTGACTTTTATCTGGTTCAGCAGTGGCTTAACACGAGGAATGTAACAGTTAGAGCCCATGTTCTGGATATCTCTGGTTTTGGTGACACTTATACCTCTGACTCTAGATGCAATCCACACCTTCTGACTCTCCCCCAAAATCTTGAATGGTCTTCCATTCCCAATTCTCTTATGTCTGGGATCATCCTTGTAGCCTGTGCATCTTTTTCTTCCACATTGTTTCCTTCCACTAAACCTTCCATAAAAATGCTTGGATACAGCAGTCTCTTAACAGTCAGTTTTGTAGCTCATTATGAAGGCCGTCAATGACTGCCTGCTGGACCACTTTCAAGATACCAAATTTTTAATTGGTCTTAGGTTAAATATTCTGAAAAACAGAATTTGGAGTTTTTTATTATCTGCAAAATAGAATTATACAAATTAGCTGAAATAGACACTTGAAATATAGCATTCTGTATGTACTGAGTTGTATTAAATCTGAGTATGTTTTCTTATTTATTTAGTGAAATGAACGAGCTATTTGATGAAAGTATAATTTATTCAAATGCATTCGTATATGTGACACATTTCATGATGCTTATGGCTGTCAGCTGTGCAAGGTTTATGTTAAAGAGGAGTTTTGCATTCCATTGTTTAAAGGAATTATTATGTGTAACATTGTGGTTTGTTCTGACTGTATTGTATTAGTTATTAAGGACATTCATATTATTTTCTTGTCTTGTGCGTCATTGTAATGCATTGACAAAAATTGCTCATTTCTGTAACATGTCAAACAAAGAAAGCATTCTGCATGTGTATGTTTTGTTCTGCAGCATAACAAACTAATCTCTGGGTTAGTTTTCATGTCCTGTTACTATTCTGGGGTTTCATGACTCTATGATTAGAGCTTGTCTCCCCCTAGTGGCATGCTCTATTTGAAATGGCATACTTGTGAAATGTGAATACGCCAGGTTCATGATGACGTTTTAAGATTTCTTTTCACAAAATGAATAATTAGTTAAAATATGAATCACCAGCACAGAATGTAATTTGAAATTGTGCAAAGTTAGACACCCACTTTACCCAGATGATTAAAGTTTTGTAGCGTAGAGCAATTCAATTAGAATTTCCCCCTCAGCTGAAATGACACTTCTTGAATTTCAATGTGCCTAGAGGTTTTCCAAGGGGCTTTGAGGATGGATTCTTCTCCTAGGGGAGAATTTATCCTCTTGCCTTATAAATACATTTAAAAGCTAGATGTTTGAAATGTGAATTAAAAGCTGATGCTGGTTCCTCGGCTGGCAGTTCCAGTGGTAAGGAGTTCAGAAGTGTAATGGGCAGGTTTGTGCCTGCACCTGATTTCTCTGGAGATTAGGTTCACTGGGCAGAACAATGTATGCAGACAAGACTGTCTTTCTGATAAAGCAACTGGGCAAAACTAGGTAACTATCAGTACGTCTGTGTGTTGTCTTCTGTGCGTGTATGGATATACATACACACCTACCAACGCAGATAGTGAAGATAGGGGAATAATAGGAACATATTTTAACTATAGTGCAATCCAAACATGCTCTTGTCTTTTTTTCTTTAAAAATGTCTTGTCAGATAGTGACTCAAAAAAATTTTTATACCCCTTTTATTTTCACAATTTGTCATTTTGCAGCCACAATGGGATTTTACTCGATAAACCGAAATAAAGTAGCAAATAATTGTGATGTGAAAGGGACTCAAAGCACTGTTTAACAAATAAATGCCAAAAATGTATCGTCCAAACTGTGTAGTGCATTCAGCCCTTTTTCTGAAAGAAATTTTAGTGCAGCCGGTAAATACAGCTGTTGTTTGATGGTCTCAGGTCTCAATAGAGAACATGTCAGGGATGTAGATGTAGAGAAGTCTAAATCAGGATTACAATATAAAACAATAAACAGAACATTGAGTATTTCACAGACCACTGTTCATTCCAACACCGGAAAACTGAAAGAATGTGGCACTGTCAACCTTCCAGGACATGTCCGTGTCCATCTAAACTGACACACTGAGAAAAGGAGAGCAGTAATCAGAGGAGTGGGCATGAATCCAATGGTAACTCTGGAGTAGGTGCAGAGAATCATAGCTCAAGTAGGTATATCTGGTGATAGGTCAACTATAAATTAAGTTACTATGCATCTTAGCTCTGAAACTAACTACCTGAAAACCTTAAATATGCTGAAAACATTCTTGCTCACAACAGCTTTTGACCAAAGGCTCTGAATAATGAACTCCTTGAAACATTTGTTTCTTTTTAGCCTTTAATATCTGTATTTTATCATATCTTCCTTTTATGCAATGCCTTTTTATTTTCCTTTTTTGATGTTCTTTAAAGCACTTTGAATTGCCTCTTGTATGAATAGCGCTATATAAATAAACTTGCCTTGCCTATAGATGTGCAAGCCATTTTGGAAGAGTGGCAAAGAGAATGCCATTGTTGAAAGAAATTCTTTCAGCTTTGCTTGACTCAGTGTAATCCTAGAGGAACCTTGAGACTGGGACGGGGGTTTAGCTTCGAGCAGGAAAACGACCCTAATCATACATCCAGAACTACAATAGTACAGTTTACATTAAATTCATATTCATTACAGCCCAGACCTAGATAACCATTTGGCAAGTCTTGAAAGGTTTGTTTCCCTGTAATTTGACTGAGCTTGAGCTATTTCAATCTGATATTCTTCACACTGATTTTTTATTATTTTGGAAAGAAAAATGGGCAGACGTTTTAGCCTCTAAATAGTCTAATTTGGAAAAGACATACCCCGTAAGACTTGCAGCTGTAATTAAAGTAAATGGTGGATTTTAGAGTATTAACTTGACTGGATGCCACATATGTATTCAGATTTTAATGTTGAAAACCATATATTATTTTACTTTCACTTCACAATTATCCACATCTGTGGGTTTGACACATAAAATCCCTATATATACTTTGAGGTTTATTGGTACTTGACAAAATGTGAAGTTTTAAACTAATGAAGACTTTGGAAGAGCACTCTATATTCCCACATTCCTTCACTGATGTGATCCATTTTTGTTTTTTGTTTGTCAGACGATGACGTGGACTTAGAGGCCCTGGTGAATGAAATGAACTCGTCTCTGGAGAGCCTTTACTCCACCTGCAGCGGTCAGCATACAGAGATAACCCCACTACTGCACAATGGACAGAACACTTGTTCACAACATCACCACCACCATCAACATCATCACATGCAGCACAACCAACCACGGCATCACCACTCCTCTCAGGTGTTGAACCATGCCTCTCCAGAGTCTCCATCCTCTGCCTCTTCAAATGTGGACCCCCCTCAGACTAAGCTTAGACGCTCACAGCCCATGCACATTCTTGCTGTCAGGTTAGTGTGAGACCTAAACTTTTCTTATTTTCTTAGAAATTAAATTTTTATGTTTACTTAATAAACTTCTTTATTAATTTATTATGAGGTTTTACGGCTGCCTGCATGCTTGCTAGCTATGAAGCTAATATTAGATCAAAAGCTGTAGAAACGAGGACTTTTTAGCTTGCATACTTTTGAGAAAAGCCTAAAAAAATGTATTCAGGTGAGTTGTATTGTTTGGGGGTTTTTAATTTTACTCTTTCATTGCGTTACTGTGTGTTCTTCCAGGATATCCCGAGCTTATGTTTAGGAAACAAATTTATCTGGATTTTTTTTTCTTATGAATCTTTACTGAAGGCTGAGTGATGAAGGTTTTTCCTTGACCAGTGTAAAAGTTTAAAAGTTAGTGCAGCTAATGGGTGATTGATGAAGCTCATTTATTTGTTAGTTTTAGGCCTTTAAATATAACAGATTATTGGCATTACAGATTAGATATTGATAAAGACAAGAAAAACACCAAATGGCTGTAACTTAGGGTTTAATGGAAGCCCACTACAGATAATTATACTCAAAGTTTTAGTGCTAATAAATGTATTACTTAGGTGTTATCATTTTGCCTGTAGAGACAAAATTGATTCTTTGAAAGTTAGTGTATATCTTTTTACAGAAAGGAAATCTTCTGTGGAGTTGAGTAACCTTCTGGTATGAAGTTAATTGAAAAAATGATGTAGTTTCAGTGAATTTTAGCTCAGTTTACGTCAGTAATTCATATAGTCTCAAATCACAACCAAAGTACTCTCTAGTCACTTTACATAAAAAGGAGGCCCAGTTCAAATCCAGTTACATTCATTTCAGTCACAGTTAGGTTCGTGTTGCATCCAAAAAGTTCAACAAGATGAAACCAGCAGATTGCATTGAATCTTGAGATCGCAACAATCCCCTATCTTAAGCAAATACGGGGCAACAGTGGGAGGGAACAGCTTCTTTTAAACAAGTAAAAATCATGACCAGAATCAGGATCACAGTTGGCGGTCTTCTGCCTTGACCAGCTTGCAGAAAATACATATAGACAAACATGGATGCTGTTGGCAATAAATACCTGCTTAGTGAAAGAAGAAAAACAGAGTTAAAAATAAAAAGTGGTTGACATCAGGAGTTAATGGGAAAGAAAAGGTGCTAATCCACTCTTCTAGCAGCTACGGCCCATAGCAGCAGAATTGACAGCATGTTTAACTTGAATCAGACAGGGTTTTAGCCTAGCCTTGAAAGTAAACAGAATGTCTGTCTCCCTGTTTTAAGCTTGGAGCTGATTCCACAAGAGAGGAGCCCGATTACTAAAAACTGTGCTTTTCATGCTACTGTTAGAAACTTTAGCAGCCCCAAGTAAACCTGCAGTCTGACAGAGACAATTGCTCTGTAGGGAATATAAGAAACTGATAGAGCTTGGTCATTCAGAGCTTTATAATTAAGAGCAAAGACCACCTTAAGATAAACTAAGACTAGAGAAATGTGATCTCTCCTTCTACCTTAAATCAGAACTTCTGCTGCAGCATTTTGGACTTTTATAGTCCAAAATCCGCTAATTATTTGCCCCAGATTGTCTAGTTGAAATGTACATTTCTACCATCCCCTTAAACCTGAAAACTCTGGGAAAGGTTAAAACATCTCTGTAATAAATATCCTAAAGTGCTGTTGTGTTTTCTAACCTTTATAGCTTGGGTTATTAGAGTTATTCTATGCTTTACATCAATGTTATGGGCAAACAATTTAAACCTTGTCTATACAGATCAGAACAATTAGCATATTGCAATCTGAGTTTCATTCAGGTACACTTGGACGAACTCTCAGGGGACTCACCTTTCAGTTAATAGCGATTTTGTCCAACCACTCCACCAAAAAGACGTTCACCGCAATTAAAGGTAATTTATCTTTACTCTATTGTTAATTAACTTTTATTTATGATGAAGTCCTTTTGTTCCAGGTTAGTCAGTTTAACTAAGCAGCCAATGCTAGAGTTATAGTTTATACCAGTTTTCTACAACTCACCAAGCTGATGAATATTTCATAAGCTGCAGAAACATCACATGTTATTCTGGATTTGTTGCAACGTTTATCTGCAGTTTGAACCTTGTGACTTTGTTGTGACTGGGAGACAGACAGAATCTGTGAGCCTTCTTAATGACGTCCAAAGATTTCTCTTAAGCACAAGTGGATTCCAGTCAAGGTTGTCAGATATGTGGTTAAAATCAAAAGATCCCTGACAAATCCCTTGAGAGAGACATAACAAAGACACAGGGAAATTAGGGAAATTACACATAACATCTTACCAAGTAGTTCTGTCTCATTTACATTGTAAAGTCTTATATGCAGATTGGTTGATAAATAAATGTTGAATCCATTTTGATTAATACAATAGGAGGGGTCCGCAACTTGTATTTACCTTCTTCATTTAGATAGATTTGTTTTTGGACAATAATGGGGGAAAGTGTGTCTTTTGGAGTTTAACACATTTTGTGTTATTTTGCATGCAAAAATATGTGGGCTTGCCAAAAGTTAATGGCAGATAGATACAACCAATTAAAGACTTTCTTGAATAAATAAAATAACAATAATTTTAAGTGTATTAAAACCACAAATTTTGAAAAACAGCCAAAAGTTACAAAAAATTTAGAATTCTCCAGATGGACCAAATATATCTATGAATAAAACCCAACTAAAATGAATTAATTTATCTTTACACTCTTTTTTTTTGCACACCATAAAATATTTTATGTTTCTGTAAAATAATTCAAAAACAAATAACTGTGATCTCCAACTTAATAGTTATGAGGGAGACATTAAATAATTTGTACATTTATTGCATCAATTAAGAGGACAGGCGTGGTTAGCATTGCTAACAGCAGTCCCTTTGTGGATTCCCTGTGGAGTAAGTAGACCTATCTGGGATATCTTAAAAACTTTCCAAATCAAGCATCTTCTGTGTTAGACAGAATTGGACTATTCAAAAGAACAAAACAGAGAAACTTTGCTGTAAAATGTTCAGCTGTTTAGATTTCTTAAGCCGCAGATTTACCTTTGCACGCCAGATGTCTTGAGAAGAATGTCCCTTTGACTTTGATTCTGTTCTTAAGGTTCACAGTATTTACTGCAGTTCCGAACGTAAACAGTGGGTGTCACTCTAGATCAAATCTCACTTGGTCGCAGAATAAGAATCTATAGAGGAAGTGTATTTCTTCCTTTCTGTTTAAACTAACTTTATTGAACAATTTCACATTTTTGGGTTTCTAGATCATGTTCATCTATAACACGGAGACGTTTCTTAGCATTTGCATTTTCTAGTACTTTAAAGGCTTTTACATAAGATAGAAACTTTTTTTTTTTGGACTTCTGTATATTTCCCAAGAATTAGAAGAGTGTTCATCAAGTCAGACTTTTTTTTAACTTTTGGAAATAAGTCCATATATTATATCCTTCTGACAGATTTCCTTCAGCTGAGAAACTCTTGGGTGCAACCACAAAAAATGCCAAAAAGCTTAAGAAAACATACAATTAAAAAATAGTCTATAGATTCAATATTATTGTCACAAAATTAACAACAGTTGGTCTCAACTCATAGCGCAGGAAGTGCTTTTCCACTATAGCTCCAGCTACAAAGCTTGTTAATTTTTAGCCATTTAAAAAGGTTTTGCAACACGTTACAATGAATTAAATCTGTTTTTGCTTGTAAAAACTAATTTGCTTTTGGACTACCTTGATGCTCTTCCTGTCTGGCGAGTAGTCTGATACAAAAATGGGTGATCTGCACGACTGGCCAAAATGATAGGATGCGCCCCCTACAGATGGTGCATGACCGTGGACTTTTGTGGCGAGACACAGTTCGGCAGGACAGAAAAGGCTGGTTTAAACCAGGTGTAGCTCATTTTTGTGGCAGCTTGAATGAACAGCCAACATGCCCCCAAATAAAATACAGCTTCCATTCTGAAGGTTCTTAAACCTTTTGTGCTTTGTCTGACTTCATTTAGAAAAGCCTCACTGAAAGGGAAAATGCCTATCTCTGAATCAATAAGTGACTTCCACACCACAGAGTTTTGTTGATGCTTATATATACATGGGCCCGTATTCACAAAGATTATCAGAGTCCTCTCAGAGAGCTCCCAACTTAGCCTAAGAATTCCTGGCAAGGAGTCCTAACTTAAGAGTGATTCATCGAGCTGCTGATAGCAATTCTGAGCGAGGAGGGAACAGAAACCTTTATCTTAGCGAGGAGGTGTGGTTGATCCCGTTGCAAGATGTGACGCTGTCTTCTAAGAGCTCATATTGGTTGTTACAAAAAAAACAAATATTTTAAGAAAAAACTAATTTACATGCTCATCATTATTTAAATTTGCTTATTGTTATGCTGGTCATTTTCCTACTTCATCTGTTTAAAATTAATGCGCACATTCACCTGTCAGAATTTACTGGGATTGCGTTCTTGTATATGTCAAGTCAAGTTTATTTATACAGCGCTTTTCAGCAACAAGGCACTCAAAGCGCTCTATAAAGCATTAAGATTTGGAAAAACTACCAAGACAAGATTGAGAATAAAAGTTTGGGAAAACCGAACTGGATAGAGGAGTAGAGCCTGATGTTGGCACAGCGTGGAAAAGAGAATAGAGTGTTGAAAAGTAAAATTGGTTCCAAGATCACAATGCGAACAAAGAGGCAGGCTTGGGAGTGCACTGCCAAGTAGAGCAAAGCGTCGTTCACTCTGCATTTTCGCAGCAACCTGGAATGTGAGAATTGCTGGTACCTGCTGCAATCAGAAGCTACAGATGAGATTGCAGCACCCAAGCAAGCTTCTCTGCAGACAGAGGAGCATTGTAGATAACCATTTAGGCTTAGCAAATACTTATTCATCTCTCTCTTTGCATCTTCCCTGTATGTATATAGTGATTAGATTATTTTTATCTTGTGTATTTATGTATATGTTTTTCAACTTTTTGAAAGCATTTTACGGTCTGTAAATAATATTTAGGTTCTTCTGTACTATGTTGTTTGTATATTTTTCACTTATTATTCATGGTTATTTATTAATGTTTCTATTATTTATTTATCCTTTCCTAGATCACCTTACTAGAGGAGGTTGTTCTGCTACTGAAACTATTTAATTTCCCCCTAGGGGGATTATAAAGTTGATCTTATCTCTATATTAATAATTGTATGATTCTTATAGACGCTCATTTACTCAGGTGTTTAGGGGGTGGATCCAAGCAGGATTGAGCTGGCATTGTCTTATTAATTCACAGTTGCTCATTGTACAAAGAAAATCTCTGCTTTCTTTCTTAAAATTCATCAGATTCCAAGATATGGCTTTTAAAGACGTCACTAGGAGCTTTTATTTTTTAGTTTTATCAATCAGGGCAGGGTGCGTCTAAAATAGTCTGATTCTGATGACCAGACTGTTTCTCTGCCCATTTAGGTAGTTGTTAGGAAAAGAAGGTTTATCACAAAAATATCGGGTAATGTTTCTGTGTGGGATTTTTGCTTTCAGAACTAAACAGTCTAAAACTGTAACTGTCATCGGAGTATACAGCTGGAAGGACAGAAAGGAGAAAAGAAGAGCAATTCCAAGTCTAAATAGTGATTCATTTATACCTGTGGGGGAAAAGAAAATACGGCAGCAAACTTCAAGCTGACACTGCCTTCAGTGCGCATGCATAACCACACACTGATGCAAAGCTCAAGCCGTTTTTTCTCTCCTCATTTAAGAATAAAGCTTTTTCTGCACACTATCACCCTTTCACATCCTCTTTATAATTGGGTATAACATTTCTTCGCTGTTTCTAGTCTGTAACCTTTGAATGACCCGTTCCTCCTTGTCACTCCTCCTTTGCCTCAGACTACACCAGCAGGGGGAGAAAGTAAAAACTCTCAATTTGTTTGAGTTCTCCTTACTTGTGTGCATTCAAACGCACACACAACCACACACAAACACACACACATCCAGGCTGCAGAACGATAGCTTCACGCATACATTACACACAAACAGCTTCAAAGCAAAGCTGGTGTCAATTCCTATTTTTCGCCCTCGGACTGTATGAGAGAAACAGAGTGGGATGATCAGGTAATGTAGTATTCTTTCTTATGAGTTCTCTCTCTCTCTTTCTCTCTTTCTGTGTCTCAAACACACACCCACACATATGCTGGCTCCGAAGTTCCTATTATACAGGACTGACCTCTGGATAACCCTACTCTCAGGCTCATATGGGACGACATCAAAAGGCCTGATCCCTTTTGAACTTGCTGGGTTCTATAGATTGACAAAGAGAATTGCAGAAAAGGGCTGTTACAATGTATTTTTAACTTCCGATCTAAAATATTACTATCTGACCTGCTCATTTGGAAAAGAAAAAAATTAAACCCATCTGTCATATAGCCCTTTGCGGCTCACGCTGCATCTATTTTATTCAAAAAATCAGCTTTAATGTGATGTCTTGATTTGTGATAAATATTTCAAGAAATTAGCACGTAAGCTATGGGAGGATATGATTTCCACTTGCTTTGGGACCGCTCATTACGGCCAGATCAGACAGAAACACAGATGAGACTGTGCTGCAGTGGGTCTCTCCAGCTCTAATTTTCTATGTTTCAGCAACTCGTTCGAAACTTTTTCTATTTCACTCTTTTTCAGAGACACCTCAAGGTCATACTTTTGGCTTTGGTTTATGCTGCTTAAATTACAAGGAAAATACTGCTAACTTCACAAAGAAAGATAAAATATAAAGGTCTATGTTCTGTTTTTGGGTGTTCAGGAAGTTGCAGGAGGAGGAGCAGCAGTTCAGGACGTCGTCTCTCCCAGCCATTCCCAACCCCTTCCCTGAGCTCTGCAGCCTGGCGAGCTCCCCGGTCCTCAGTCCTGGGTCACTACCTCCTGGAGAACCTACTTCAGGCAACCATGTGAGTCAAACATCACACATTAAGGAGGTTAAAAAAGATCTTAATATGTTTATCTGCATTACACAGAAAACACTGTCCTCGTTAGTACAGTACCTTGCAATGGTATTCACACCCCTTCAAACTTTTTCACATTTTTTCATGTTAACCACAAACTGCATTTTTAATACATTTTTTAAAACACTCAAAATTGCACATTTGTATTAAGCCCTCTTTTAATCTGACACCCCTAAAGAAAATCCAGTGTAACCAATTGCTTTCTGAATTCACTTAGTTGGTAAATAGATTATCCCTGTTAAATTTCAGTATTAATCCAGCTGTTCTGTGAAGGCCTTTGAGGTTTGTTAGGGAACATCAGTGAACAAATGGCATCTTGAAGACCAAAGAAAACATCAAACAGGTCAGGGAGAAATATGTGGAGAACTTTACTGTGTTTTAAAACAATATACCAAGCTTTGGACATCTCACAGAGCACTGTTCAATCTTGTACCTAAAAATAGACTGAAACAAAAAAGAAAAACGATTTATCTCCACCTAAACTGAGGCACCAGCCAATGAGATCCATAATAAAAGAAGCTGCCAAGGGGTCCACAGTAACTCTGGATGGGCTGCAGAGATCCACAGATCAGGTGGATGAATCTGTTGATGGGAACTATTAGTCATAGACTAAGTGTGTCAGGAAGAAAGCCATTGTTGCAAACTAGTCATACAAAGTCCTTCTTTTAGTTTGCCATGATCAATGAAAGGGACACAGCAAATGTATGGAAAAAGGTGCTCTGGCCAAATGAAACCAGAACTAAGCTTTTTTGTTTACATGTACAATACCATTTATGGTGGAAAGGTAACACTGCAAATCACCCTGAACACACCAATTTCCACGGTGAAACATGATAGTGGCAGCTTCACGGTGTGGTAAATTGTTTTCTCTAGTTAATACAAATGAGCTAGTCAGGGCTGATAGGAAGATGGACAGAGCAAAATGCAGGGCAATCCTGGAAGATGATTATGCATTTCTTTTTGTCGGTCTATCACAAAAAGTTCAGGGGTTTATGAATACTCTGTTATTGACCTGTTTTGGGTGTCTTAACTTAGCCGACAGGAGTTGCAGTTGGTGTGGTTTTCTGCTGCTGTAGCTCATTTGCTTTAATGTGATGTGCATTCATAGATGGCATTATGTATACCTTGAATTGTTGCCATATAATTAACTAAGGGGCTGTTTTTGATCACATACAGTTGCACAGGTGTGCCTAATAAAGTGGCAGTTGGGTGTTTACATAGGATCACTTGATTGTATTCTTTATTTTTTCTTAGTGGAAAAACAAAAGAAGTGAGGAGCTCAGTGTGTTTTTATGTACATACCTACCTGCACACACGTCTGCGCTTCTGCTGTCCTATCTGTTAATTGGAAGTCAGATCCCCCCACCCCCAGTCATGTCGTTAATGGTCCTCATATGGAAGCAGCCAATTCTGGTTACGGCAACATAGAGGTTTACCGTAATATGAGGGCAGACAGTTTCTCATAAATACTCCCCCTGGCTGGGATCTGGGGCTTTTCTTTTCAAGGCTTCTACTACTGCTACAGAATCACACACTGCAGTTCCTGCTAATTCATTTCAAGCCAAAACACAAGTCTGACTTTAATATGTGCTGCTTTTTCCATCTTAGATGTCATCTCAGTTTTCACTTCGTGGATTGATGAACCCTCTTCATCCACTTAGCACCAAAACATGGAGATGTTTGGGTTTGAATTACCATCAGTTACATAAGTTAACGGTACTCGTTATTGCGGGAAGAAGCTTTGGAAGCTTCAGTTTGTTTTGCTGGCTTTTAGTGGGAATGTTTTGGGTTTTTTGTCTTTAGAGACTGTTTTAAACTCGAATTACAAGCTGTGGTACAAACTCTGCAGCTCAGGTTGTTCTTATGGTAAATAGGTCAACATTTACTGTAGTACAAAGTTGTTGTGAATTTAATGACTTGCTGTGCCCCGGTTGTAAATAAGCAAAAGCAGGCTAGGCTTGTAAATAATTAGACGCCAGTTTATTGTAGCTTGTGGCTCAAGATTGGGAATGTCATTCTCACATGGCCTGTTAGTAGCACAGTAAAAACCAGGGACTGAACCAGACAGTCAAAGGATGTGGAGGGGAAGTACTAGCAGAAGTAACTAACTTGCAGGATCTTTCAGTAATCACACCCTATTATTATTCATGGCATGGCTCCAGGATACATATGAAGGCAATATATATGACTAACTTTTCTTGTTTGGATCTTTTCACTTTTATGTGGCATGGGCACATGATCATGCTGTAAAATGGCAGAGAGAAAATTAGACAGTTAGTAAAGGCTTATAATCACAAATCAGTTTTTTTTCTTCTGTCTTACCAGTTTTAGATTAATGCTTATGTCTGTTTAGAGTTTGCAGTTAAATGGTATATACATTGTTTTTTCTGCTCCAGGCTGAAGAAGTCTTAGCAGGCTGCATTAATTTCTATAATGAAACTAAATATTTATGCGCCTTCCACCTGAATGCTGTCATTCGTGCAAATTTCCTTTCTGTGTGTCTGGTTCACCTTCATTATGCGATCCTGCTCCATTGTAACACATTCAAAGCTGATGAAGATTTGGTTTCTTTAAATTTCCTCGCCATAGCTAATTATTGAAATACTGAAATGTTTATTGTATAGTTTGTTAATTGAAAAAGAGGAAAATTGGAATTGATAAAAAAACTCATCTTATCTGATTGCAGGGAGTGAAATTAAACAAAACAAAACGGTTTACTACTCCACTTTTAGAAATGGATGAGCAGCAGTTCTACATGTTTGGTAGATCACTCATCTATCGTATCTGGTATTAAAAACCCTCAAGCTAAACCTAATAACAGTCATCATAATTTCCACCCAAGAATTTGTGATAACTGGCAATGAGTCTAATGCATCGCTTGCCGACTCTTCTTTTCAGAACTGTGTTAGTATAGGTTAATTGGAGGGTTTTCAAGCATAGATGCCCTGTTTAAGGTCATACCTCAGCATCTCAATTGGATTTAAGTCCAGTCTTTGACTATGATACTCTAAAATCTTCATATGTGTTTTTTAGTCATTCAGTGGGTGACTTGTTTCTGAGCTTCTAATCATTGTTCTGCTGTATAACCCAAGTTAAATTGGGCTTAATGTCAAAATTGATGGCTGGCCCTTCCCCTTGAGTATTTTCTGACAAAAAGAGGACTTAATGGTGCCATCAATTGTAGCAAGTCATGAAGATCATGAAACAGCAAAGCAGCCCAGACCATCACACTATCACCACCATGTTTGACTCTTGGTATGCTGTTCTTTTATGCTGTTAGTTTTACTCCAGATCTAAAGGGACAAACACTTTCCAAAAAAAATCCTTTTATGATAAATTGCTTTTATTTTTTCATTCCGCTGAGTATATACCAAAATGTCTTGGGGATCATCAAGATGTTTTTTGGGACAGGCTTTAGTGTTGTTTTGGATAGCAGTGGATTTGGCCTCGGAACACTCCCATGGATGCCATTTAGCTATTCTTATTGTTAAATCATGAGATCTTTTGGTCTTCTTCAAGTTGTCAAACATGTTCTATCTTAGTGAATTCTTGATTCTATGGCCCTGTTTACACAGCAATGTTTTCTTGTGAAAACAGAAAGGTTTAGCTGCGTTTCTACTGTTTGTTCCCAAAACAATGGCGCACATTTTCTCTGAAAACGGGTGTAACGGGTTGCAGAGTGTAATGGTTTGGCAACGGCGTGGTCTCTGTTGTTGTGTAGACGGGAAAAATTTAATCTTTCTAATGGGGAAGCCCTGACTCATGCACAGTATGACAGAAATCTGTAGAGGTGGGTAGAGGCAGCGTGGTAAATATAAATGTTTCAGCTGGCAGGTGGTAGCACTTGCAGGCATAGACATGAATAGCCATGGTCAAGAATTAACCGTAAAGGATAGACATGGCAAAGCGAACAGTCATGGACAGGCATGGCATGGCAAACAGGATTCTCCAGCAAGGAATGAGCAGAACAGAAGAGTACATATAGGGCAGGGCACAGGTGGAAACAGTGAGATGGATGGGCATTTAGCAGGTGGGCCGAATGAAGCTGATTATGGTCTGACAGTAGCAGGGAACCAAAACATGACAGGAACTAAACACAATCTAACCACGGGAAAATCTTGCAAATGTAACAGAACATAAAATGCACCATACACAGAACATATAAGAAACAAAACCTAAAGGAATAAACTGAAGCACCACCTGAAAAACATAATCAGGATCAGACAACCTCCCCCCCAAAAAAACTTAAACACCTACAATTAATGCCAGATATCAACCATAAAAATGGTGGATTTCAATGTACTGAGCTGTGCTAGATGTGTTAACAGAAACAGAAAATACAGTTTTAAATGGATCGTTGTCGTGTAAGCAGGGCCTATAAGTCTGGCATTAATGAGGCCTAGATGTGGCTGGCACTGCACAGCTACAGTCTTCAGTAAGGTATATTCACATCTTGTTGCTGCTGCTGCTGCTGATGTTTTGATTCAGTGAAGTTAGCTGAAGAGCTAGACTAATGCTAAATTTTTTTCTCTGTTTGTATGTGACTTGTTGATCATTTGGCTCCTAACATTTATCAGGGTGGTTCCAGTTAATCAAAATCTGCATAATAAGTTATTCTCCTGATTTCAAAAATGTAATCTTTGCTATCAACACCCTAAAATTTAATGAGCAGTGTTATGTTTGCTATGCATGCCACCTGATACAGACACACAGGAATATGCACCAGCCAATATAGTCTCTCTTTCTCTGTGTACATCATTGTAAAGGGTGACTATTACATTCTTTGGTAAAACTCAGACTCCTCAGATTGACAAAATAATGCACACAGCCTGTAAAATAGCTCTGCAAGCCATGTTTAAAGTTCAACTGGAATTGAGCTTTAAACATGCTGTTCAAATAAAACATGGTTTCCTGGGTGTACTGCTGATAAAATCACTTACTATACCTCAACAACAGGTATCAGGAGTTTAATCAGGGAATTCAGTATTGTTTAAAAAACCTTGACAAGCTGATAATTGGTATTGGAACAGAACACAATAACTGCCAGTTGTGATTAACTTTAATTTATTTATTTTTATTTAATTATTAATAATTAGTTTTACTAAGTATAATAAAACCATAATTTTTACGTAAATCATAAATAAGTCTTACACCATGTGATTAAATATCATCAAAACTGCTTAGAATGCATAAAGCCTAAAGAAGAGAAAAATTCTCTATTGATCTCACAATGCCCAGGAACCCAGAGTGGCAGGCTGTGAGATTTGAACCAGGGTACTTGTGGCATCTCCATGACGCAAATGCCCTGCTCTCTGACCACAAGGACACCAATCCCCCAAAAACATACTAAGGGTGATGAACTTTTCCTCCATAGATTTTCCAAACTACCGAAAAAGAACAATGACGTGGAAAGCAATGGAAATTTTAATTGATTGTTTGTGTGCATACACACTGTATACAAACTCATGTAAACTCATGTGAGAATGCTGCACATCCATACATGCATTCGAGTGTTAGTCATTTAGATACATGTGTGTTTACATTCGCAAGCCCCTTTATGAGCTCTGCAAACTATTTACATCACTGGCAGTGTCTCTCTGTTGTTGATGGCAATGGAAAGTATATCTCACTGTAGCTTTTCTTCAGTGGAAATTCAACTCAGCACCTTTTTCCACAAAGAACTCTCCCAAGGAGCGTTCTCACACTCAAATCTCCACATGTCCAACTTTAGAGACACACGGAGCACTAACTTTAAAACAAAATGATCTGCTTTCCAGTGGTTAGGATCCATAAAGGAGACAGTGATTTGTTTTAGGTTTGACAAGAGGGATCTGAAGAAGGTAAATTATGTGCACACTCTCAAAGACCTCTGACCTTCATCATTAGAACCACATGTGCCCTATTTAGTGCCTCTTTTTTCCCTTTCTGTTTATCTTCTTCTCACCGTCTTTTTGTCTTTTCTGTGTCTATCCGTCTTGCTGCCCTCCAAATATCCACTGCCAAATTGCTTTTCAGTTTCTCTGTTTAAGTTTAATGAATTTTCCAACCTCCCGGCACTTTCTGACAGAATCTAATGCTTGTCGCTCTCCTTGCTTCATTCCTTGGCCTCTGTGAGGGAGACATGGAGGATGTAGTGCGGGGCTGTCAGGAATTGCTGGCCAAGATGTTTGACATGACCATATGATTCCCAGTTACCAACCCCCACCCCTGTCTTCCCTCATTTCTCAAGTCTCAGGCCTCATCTCCCCAGCTTGCCCTTCTCACTGTACACTCTGGCTGGACAGGATTTCAAGCTCTGCAGGACTTGAATGCCAGTCTTAAAGTAGAAGTTGTTTTCTGTTCTTTAAATGTAGACTCAATGAAATGTGCAGCGGTTTATTTGGATGTTTTTTAACATCTACAGGATGTTTAAGAACATTAAACTGAGTATCTGTCATTTATAAGAACTGACAGTAGTCCACTGTGGTATGTGTGAAAAGCTGCACAAATTCTTTAAAAGCTGACTTCCTCTCTCTGCTTAGGGTCAATACCAACATCACTTTAGGTATGTGTCATGTTCAAATGTCTAAATGGAAAAAGAATGCACAGATCGTGGCATGCTAAAGTGAAAAACAGCAATAACTATGGATAAAAACTCGTCAGATTTAGCAGATTTAATGGAAGTGACTTTGTCATGTATTGAGAGTTAAATTACTTTGCAGAAATCATCAGCATGTTACCATAAATATATGATATGTAAATGATGAGCATAGATTGGTCCCTCCTTGCTGCAGTGAAACGTGTTATTTTGTTGCTGTTACCATTTTGAGAATAGTGTGTGTCAAAGGGCAGATTTTTCCACTGTAAAAGATTGGAATGCTATCAGTGGCCAAACTGTTGGCGTCGATGTGTGAGAACATCTGTTGCCATGTGCATGAGTGTGTGTATTTAAAAGCGAGGCTGTGCCTATGAACCGGTTCTGGTTTGTGTATTCTGTGTGTGCATTCGACTTTATGAGCAGAAAAGCTTTCGCGTGAACCCCTGCACGGGTGCCTGCACGGTGTGTTTATGTCTGTGCGAGCTCTGCTTCTCGTTGCAGAGTTGATGCATTCTGCAAGCTGCGTTGTGCAGAAATCAAAGGTGAGGCGGTGGCAGAAATCTGCTGGCTCACTCATCCAGCAGCCTGCTTGCTTTTCAATGGACCTAAAGTGAAATGAAAAACACACATACAGGCACCTGTGCAATTTCATCACAGGATAGCAAAGCTTATGTGATTCTGGCAGCACATACTAGTCTGATTAAAAGAATATTTGTCACTTAGATTCTTTATTTCTTTTTGATTTGCACATATAAAAACATAAATAATACGCTTAAACAACGTTTCATTGAATTTGTGCATGTGTGCGTTCATGTGTATTCATTTAAACCATGCATGGCTTGTTGGCCCCATTATTCCCAATATTGTGTCTAGTCTTACACACAGTCAGTTCTTCGTTTGCATGCTTTGTAGCAGTGGTAAAAAGAGCATGCCGGCACTACAGAAACCTTTTGTCAGTAAACGTAGCACTGCTTTCCTCTACTCTCAGACACAAGCAAACCAGTTTACACACAGGTCATTGCGACCGAGTGAATTTGCAGCTTTCACTGTTGTGAAATACAAATTGTTTCACTGCTGTTGAACAAATCTGACTTGGAGGGGAGCCAGACAGGTTGCGGTTTAGTCTGGAACATTTCATGTTTCAGCGCCATATTCTTCTCAAGCTGTTATATGGAAACATGCTGGGACCTGTGAGCTAGCTAGGACAACTCACTAGTTTCAACATCAGGGAAAGACAGGTTGAGTTGATTGATTCATTTCTATTATTGAAATTATTTTGTGTTGCCGAATTTAAGCTGTTACTGACCCCTGCAAAGCGTTACTAATTAAAGAAAGCATATACAATTCTAGTTAAATCGTGGACATTCAATTATTTGAGTCACCGTATTTTTTGGTTTTTCATTGGTGGTAAAAAGTCTTGTTGCCTGGTTCCAAGATATTTTAGGAGGTTTTTATAGGTTGCCTTAGCCAAGTTTGTTAAAACAGCACCATTGGGACTCGTGCCGAGCCGCTAAAATCAACCTAGCCCATATACCAAGAGCCAGTTGTAAAATTAGGGAATGAGCAGCTGTGAACAGTTGAAGAAGGGCAAGACTTTTGTATGAAGGCTGTCAGAGGCTAGACGAGTCATTTCCCGACACCAGCTTAAACAGAACTTTCAGTAAACCTGCTTAGTAAGACCTTTCAGGTTTGGGGAAGTCCGGACTCATTGGATGGAGAGCTGGTTTGAGCAATCCCTTTAGACATAGGGAAGTAGGAGGGAGGGGTTAGCTCATCGGACAATGAAAGGTGGCGCTCGAACAGGGACCCTGACAATCTGCCACTGCCCCACTGCAACAGAGACGCTAACACAAACAGCCACAAACACATGTTCTTTTTAGAACTACTGTAAGCCAAGATGATTAGTCTGAGGAAAGGGTTGGTTTAAAAAAATGGGCTTGTTAAACTGCCATTAGACAAAGGTCGTTTGAATCAGGGCAGCAGATCCTAGCTAGTGCAAATTCCATTGCAAAATGTTCATCACCTGTCACTAAGACCTACCTCATTACTGCAGAGTCGAAAACTACATGCACAGGAGCTGGATCGAATGATTAAAAAGAATTTAGAATCATTATGAATTATTTAGGTGCTTATATTTGGACATTTTAAGCTTCTGTATAAGTTAAATATGTGATGTATGTAAACTTTTTTATAATCATTGCTGTGCTCAAGAGTTTACATACAGCTTTGAAAATGCAAATCTCTGTGTTTGCTTGTGTTCTGTCGTTGCACAAAGACAGCTATGTGTTGCTGCCTGTAGCTATTTTATCTGGCCAGAACTGAACACAGCTTCCAGACTCATGTAGGTCATGGAGACTGCATTTCCCTATCTTTTAGACCTTCTCCCCATCCTCTCTCTCTCTCTCTCTCTCTCTGGTTTGCTCCTTCTATGTCTCTCTCACTGTGTCTGGAAAAAGTAGGACAACTCAGATCTCTGAAACTGCTGCTGTGAATGGGTAGAAAAGAAGGTAGGATGTAGGAATTAGCAGAATGGGATAGGAGGTGATCCAATGAAGGGAACAAAGATGGGGAAAATTCTTGTCAAATTGTAGGACTTATTTAAAGACTTATAACTGAGAAATTCTGATGCTACAATTCACATTTTCTGTTATAAGTTGCATTTACAGTAAAGTGCAAAGAGTCAAGTGAAAATAAATTTACATTTGTTATTGGTTTAAGTTAGTTACAACATTTTTAGTCAGAAACATTTCAGGCATCGCAGTGTGGTAAAAAAAAGAAAAGGAAAAGGGTTTGTTAATTTTATAATGTTTTTAGAGTGTGGCCCCTTGCATTGCTTTAAAATGTAATCAACACATTTTAATGTACAGGTCCTTCTCAAAATATTAGCATATTGTGATAAAGTTCATTATTTTCCATAATGTCATGATGAAAATTTAACATTCATATATTTTAGATTCATTGCACACTAACTGAAATATTTCAGGTCTTTTATTGTCTTAATATGGATGATTGTGGCATACAGCTCATGAAAACCCAAAATTCCTATCTCACAAAATTAGCATATCATTAAAAGGGTCTCTAAATGAGCTATGAACCTAATCATTTGAATCAACGAGTTAACTCTAAACACCTGCAAAAGATTCCTGAGGCCTTTAAAACTCCCAGCCTGGTTCATCACTCAAAACCCCAATCATGGGTAAGACTGCCGACCTGACTGCTGTCCAGAAGGCCACTATTGACACCCTCAAGCAAGAGGGTAAGACACAGAAAGAAATTTCTGAACAAATAGGCTGTTCCCAGAGTGCTGTATCAAGGCACCTCAGTGGGAAGTCTGTGGGAAGGAAAAAGTGTGGCAGAAAACGCTGCACAACGAGAAGAGGTGACCGGACCCTGAGGAAGATTGTGGAGAAGGGCCGATTCCAGACCTTGGGGGACCTGCGGAAGCAGTGGACTGAGTCTGGAGTAGAAACATCCAGAGCCACCGTCCACAGGCGTGTGCAGGAAATGGGCTACAGGTGCCGCATTCCCCGGACCTGGGCTACAGAGAAGCAGCACTGGACAGTTGCTCAGTGGTCCAAAGTACTTTTTTCGGATGAAAGCAAATTCTGCATGTCTTTCGGAAATCAAGGTGCCAGAGTCTGGAGGAAGACTGGGGAGAAGGAAATGCCAAAATGCCAGAAGTCCAGTGTCAAGTACCCACAGTCAGTGATGGTCTGGGGTGCCGTGTCAGCTGCTGGTGTTGGTCCACTGTGTTTTATCAAGGGCAGGGTCAATGCAGCTAGCTATCAGGAGATTTTGAAGCACTTCATGCTTCCATCTGCTGAAAAGCTTTATGGAGATGAAGATTTCATTTTTCAGCACGAACTGGCACCTGCTCACAGTGCCAAAACCACTGGTAAATGGTTTACTGACCATGGTATCACTGTGCTCAATTGGCCTGCCAACTCTCCTGACCTGAACCCCATAGAGAATCTGTGGGATATTGTGGGTCTTGAGTCTCTCAACGTTCTCTTCACAACACTCTGGATGAGCTAAAGGCCGCTATCGAAGCATCCTGGGCCTCCATAAGACCTCAGCAGTGCCACAGGCTGATTGCCTCCATGCCACGCCGCATTGAAGCAGTCATTTCTGCAAAAGGATTCCCGACCAAGTATTGAGTGCATAACTGTACATGATTATTTGAAGGTTGACGTTTTTTGTATTAAAAACACTTTTCTTTTATGGGTCGGATGAAGTATGCTAATTTTGTGAGATAGGAATTTTGGGTTTTCATGAGCTGTATGCCAAAATCATCCGTATTAAGACAATAAAAGACCTGAAATATTTCAGTTAGTGTGCAATGAATCTAAAATATATGAATGTTAAATTTTCATCATGACATTATGGAAAATAATGAACTTTATCACAATATGCTAATATTTTGAGAAGGACCTGTAACTGAAATAATAGGTAGCAACATGAAAAAAAACTGTAACTAAATATGTTTTTGCTATTATCAAAAAACTTTCAACTTTTAAAAATATGTTTTAAAATTATGTATTTATGAAGATTTTTATTTTGC
The DNA here is from genome assembly GCF_021462225.1 of Girardinichthys multiradiatus. Classification (NCBI taxonomy): domain Eukaryota; kingdom Metazoa; phylum Chordata; class Actinopteri; order Cyprinodontiformes; family Goodeidae; genus Girardinichthys; species Girardinichthys multiradiatus. The sequence goes on from NC_061796.1 coordinate 11,774,405, forward strand.
TTAAAATATTTCTTTCATTTCCCTTTTACAACTGGATTTTTCTCTTTTTATATAATCTGAAATCTTTGTCTCATCAAATAAAGGAAATATGAACATCCAGAATATATTTTGAGCTTGTTAAGGTTAAATTAAATCTGTGACCACACAGCAACTGCTAGGCCTTGCCATAAAGCAAGTGGACCATCTCCATGCTATTCATAAAATCCAGTCAGTGTTGTCCCTCTTTGTCTGCTCTGTCCTTTTGCTCCATCCCTGCTGTAATTGGACAGTGGCTTGAGATCAGCAGTGGTCTGAGAGAACATTTGCTGGCGGGGGTTTGCTGGCAGTTAGTGAAAGAAAGGCTTTACTCCCGTTAATATATGTTGGTAAACTATCTATCATGTGTATATCCTCTCTGATTTCAAACACTTGCATATGTTAGGTCAGAGGTGAAACAGATCTAAAATTGGTTGCTGTTCATCTGAAGCTCCTATTTGAGTCCACAACACCTCAGACTCAAATAAAACATTTTGATTTTTTTGTGTTTTCACAAATAAAATAGAATAGGTTTTTTACACAAAAACACAGTTTATTACAATAACTGTGTTTTTGTAAGAAACTGTGTTCATTGTAGAATTATTAATTTGAAGTTTGATCGGTCTTAGTATTTAATTTTGAACTAGAGAAGATCACATGCTATGAAATAGCCCTTTAGTTTAGCACCATCAGGAAGGTCTGTAGCATCATTAGCGGCTAAATGTTTGCGAGACAGAGTGATTTTGCAGTGTTTCACTCTGTCTGTTTTCTCTACAGATTTGCCAAAATGATATTGTGCAAATGATTTAATGGTCTAATCAGGCTACAACTCAAGAGCTATATATTTTCTTCAAAATAAGAATCTCTCACTAAGAAATTGGGGCTCAAGCCTAAAAGCACACAGCTTTATATTCTGGGCTCCTAATGAATTACATAAAAGCTGACAGCATCCTCTGCATGCCTCATGTGACAAACTTCACTTTGAAGAGAAATATTGTGCAGTTTTAATATACTCAGCCCTTGTGCCTCAGGCTCTGATTACAGCCCTTGTATATAACGTTTGTCTGAATGTCTGACCTTCATTTTTCTGGCATATCCTGGATTGAGAATTTAATTTGACCTTTCTCATTTCCATAAATCTCCAGCCAATGTCTGGTAGTTAGGAAGCCAAGTTTTTTTTTGACAGAGCAGGTAACTTGGGCTAGAGGCCTCCTCTGAGATACAGCATGCAATGAATGCATACTGGCATGGTGGCTGCTGTACTCTTAAATCCATTTTTCCACATATTTTCTGAACTGTCAACCTCTAACTTTCTACTTCCTTCAAACCTATTTACTGACTCTTTCTAATGATAATTATAATTAGTGGTACAGAGTAGGGATGGGAAACCGTTTGATGGAACGTTAAGGAAAAAACAAATCCCTTTATTTAATCAACACATGAATAAGGACCTCACTAAACTAACTTTAGCTTTTTCTGGTTCTCAGACAGGCTTCTGTTACTAGATGATGGGACAGTTTACCAAGTCTTCCTCATGAGTCAGCAGAGTTTTCTTGGCCCGTGCTTCCCACTCTTGCTGACTGCAGGTGCTAAGTGGGGACAGCCAATTGTCCAAGGCCCATTCAGGTTTTTGTCTCTCCATCTCATCATCTGGGACACTTCCAGGGGCAGCCCAGACCACACACAGCACAGCATGACAGTCAGAGAGGGCTTTTGTGGAGGTTACTTGTTAGCTGGAACTTTGGGGCCAACGTGAGTCCTGTGTGCCAAATCCAGCAATCAAGGGTTCCAGTTCTTCTCTGGAAACATGCAGAAGTTTGGAGAAGCAGGCCCAGCGGGTTGAGCTAAATGTTCACTGTGCCGCCCTTGCAAGACTGACAATTGTTTAAAATCTGAATGAGTAATGACAAGAGAACAAAACCAAAGACTGGATTTTCAATAAAGAAAAAAATAGAAGGACTAAACGTACAGATAGAATCTATCTATGGATACAGATAAGAGAGTATATGGTTCTTGATTGTTTCTTAAAGAGTAATTGTGTCATATTATTTTTGGTATGAATATAGCTAGTGTAATCAGCAATTTAATGTTTTATGTATTTGTTTCTTTTTCTTGCATAAATAAAAAAAAATGATAGAGATGCTCAAATCCAGGATTTTTGGGATCCGACAATAAGATTAGCGTTGTCTTTGTTGTTGTATAGGGAGATATTCACACACCTTCAATTGCATTTATACAGGTCCTTCTCAAAATATTAGCATATTGTGATAAAGTTCATTATTTTCCATAATGTCATGATGAAAATTTAACATTCATATATTTTAGATTCATTGCACACTAACTGAAATATTTCAGGTCTTTTATTGTCTTAATACGGATGATTTTGGCATACAGCTCATGAAAACCCAAAATTCCTATCTCACAAAATTAGCATATCATTAAAAGGGTCTCTAAATAAGCTATGAACCTAATCATTTGAATCAACAAGTTAACTCTAAACACCTGCAAAAGATTCCTGAGGCCTTTAAAACTCCCAGCCTGGTTCATCACTCAAAACCCCAATCATGGGTAAGACTGCCGACCTGACTGCTGTCCAGAAGGCCACTATTGACACCCTCAAGCAAGAGGGTAAGACACAGAAAGACATTTCTGAACGAATAGGCTGTTCCCAGAGTGCTGTATCAAGGCACCTCAGTGGGAAGTCTGTGGGAAGGAAAAAGTGTGGCAGAAAACGCTGCACAACGAGAAGAGGTGACCGGACCTTGAGGAAGATTGTGGAGAAGGGCCGATTCCAGACCTTGGGGGACCTGCGGAAGCAGTAGACTGAGTCTGGAGTAGAAACATCCAGAGCCACCGTCCACAGGCGTGTGCAGGAAATGGGCTACAGGTGCCGCATTCCCCAGACCTGGGCTACAGAGAAGCAGCACTGGACAGTTGCTCAGTGGTCCAAAGTACTTTTTCCGTATGAAAGCAAATTCTGCATGTCTTTCGGAAATCAAGGTGCCAGAGTCTGGAGGAAGACTTGGGAGAAGGAAATGCCAAAATGCCAGAAGTCCAGTGTCAAGTACCCACAGTCAGTGATGGTCTGGGGTGCCGTGTCAGCTGCTGGTGTTGGTCCACTGTGTTTTATCAAGGGCAGGGTCAATGCAGCTAGCTATCAGGAGATTTTGGAGCACTTCATGCTTCCATCTGCTGAAAAGCTTTATGGAGATGAAGATTTCATTTTTCAGCACGAACTGGCACCTGCTCACAGTGCCAAAACCACTGGTAAATGGTTTACTGACCATGGTATCACTGTGCTCAATTGGCCTGCCAACTCTCCTGACCTGAACCCCATAGAGAATCTGTGGGATATTGTGGGTCTTGAGTCTCTCAACGTTGTGAAGAGAACGTTGAGAGACTCAAGACCCAACACTCTGGATGAGCTAAAGGCTGCTATCGAAGCATCCTGGGCCTCCATAAGACCTCAGCAGTGCCACAGGCTGATTACCTCCATGCCACGCCGCATTGAAGCAGTCATTTCTGCAAAAGGATTCCCGACCAAGTATTGAGTGCATAACTGTACATGATTATTTGAAGGTTGACGTTTTTTGTATTAAAAACACTTTTCTTTTGTGGGTCGGATGAAATATGCTAATTTTGTGAGATAGGAATTTTGGGTTTTCATGAGCTATATGCCACAATCATCCGTATTAAGACAATAAAAGACCTGAAATATTTCAGTTAGTGTGCAATGAATCTAAAATATATGAATGTTAAATTTTCATCATGACATTATGGAAAATAATGAACTTTATCACAATATGCTAATATTTTGAGAAGGACCTGTACATCAGAAAGATCCATTTATGCATATATTTATATTTCTGTCATCTTAAGAGCTGTTAAATCTGAAAACTGACTGCTGAAAGAAGTTTTAAAAATTGCTGATGTCAACTCTGAATTAATTGGGGTGTAAAATGTTGCCTCTATATCTAGCTACAAAATACTTGGCAATAACCAAGTATTATAATGACCTTTCTGCCAATTATGTCTTTAATTGTTCATGAGTGGGGGTGATGTACCACCGTGTTTACATGCTAAAGAAAAGTAACACAAAACAGCATAACAAAATTGGACATTACTATTTCAGAGAAACAAAGTCAAAAAGATATGATGTTGACATTTCTAAACTGTTTTAAACAATTTTTATCAGTGATTTCCAAAGTTAGGGCACTTAGCATTTCTAATTGTATCCTTTCATTATATTTTCTAGTTTGTAAATATTCCTTCCTTGTGTCACAGTCTTCCAACTGGCTGCCAACACTTCCAGTTCCAAAATGCTCCATGTCTAGTGGTGGTTAATAGCTCAATAGAATAAAATAAGGTAGCATTATCTATTCCAGTTAGCCTTTGTGTTGCTGCTAAAGCTCATTTTTGATGCGCTGTAGACTTCTGGAGTTTTCTTCTTAGTTAATATTACTGTTACAATCCAACATAACTGAGACTAGTCCACATGGTTGCACAAAACACACAGCATGTATGTTAAGGCTTAGGGATAGTATTCTAAAATCAGCCAAAATAGAATCTGCAGCAACACATGACCATGGAGTCTGGATCAGTGATCTCATTCCAATATCTGATCCAACAATGATGTCAGTTTTGGGTCAGATATCAATCCCTGATAAGATTGGACTCCCCAATGACATCCCCTCATCCAACTGCTAACTTCCTTTCTATAACAATTTAGTCCAGGTTTTACCAGTCCAGATATTGCATTTTCCTGTCTCAGTATAAGGTGGTTCAAATAGTAAAGAAGCATAAAAAAATACTTAGTTTGTATTAAGGCCTTTAGCATGTTAATATTGATTAATTAACTGCAAAATTATACACAATTATTCACTCTGTAAAATGTAAACCAAAATGCCATCTGAACTACTGTGAGTAAATATCAGATGTCCGAGTGCAAGTGAATGCAGCACAGAATCATCTGGGAGGTACAGGGGTTGGACAATGAAACTGAAACACCTGGTTTTAAACCACAATAATTTATTAGTATGGTGAAGGGCCTCCTTTTGCGGCCAATACAGCGTCAATTCCTCTTGGGAATGACATATACAAGTCCTGCACAGTGGTCAGAGGGACTTTAAGCCATTCTTCTTGCAGGATAGTGGCCAGGTCACTACGTGATACTGGTGGAGGAAAACGTTTCCTGACTCGCTCCTCCAAAACACCCCAAAGTGGCTCAATAATATTTAGATCTGGTGACTGTGCAGGCCATGGGAGATGTTCAACTTCACTTTCATGTTCATCAAACCAATCTGTCACCAGTCTTGCTGTGTGTATTGGTGCATTGTCATCCTGATACACGGCACCACCTTCAGGATACAATGTTTGAACCATTGGATGCACATGGTCCTCAAGAATGGTTCGGTAGTCCTTGGCAGTGACGCGCCCATCTAGCACGAGTATTGGGCCAAGGGAATGCCATGATATAGCAGCCCGGACCATCACTGATCCACCCCCATGCTTCACTCTGGGCATGCAACAGTCTGGGTGGTACGCTTCTTTGGGGCTTCTACACACTGTAACTCTCCCGGATGTGGGGAAAACAGTAAAGGTGGACTCATCAGAGAACAATACATGTTTCACATTGTCCACAGCCCAAGATTTGTGCTCCTCTAACCATTGAAACTGACGTTTGGCATTGGCATGAGTGACCAAAGGTTTGGCTATAGCAGCCCGGCCGTGTATATTAACCCTGTGGAGCTCCCGACGGACAGTTCTGGTGGAAACAGGAGAGTTGAGGTGCACATTTAATTCTGCTGTGATTTGGGCAGCCGTGGTTTTATGTTTTTTGGATACAATCCGGGTTAGCACCCAAACATCCCTTTCAGACAGCTTCCTCTTGCGTCCACAGTTAATCCTGTTGGATGTGGTTGGTCCTTCTTGGTGGTATGCTGACATTACCCTGGATACCGTGGCTCTTGATACATCACAAAAACCTGCTGTCTTGGTCACAGATGCCGCAGCAAGACGTGCACCAACAATTTGTCCTCTTTTGAACTCTGGTATGTCACCCATAATGTTGTGTACATTTCAATATTTCGAGGAAAACTGTGCTCTTACCCTGCTAATTGAACCTTCACACTCTGCTCTTACTGGTGCAATGTGCAATCAATGAAGACTGGCTACCAGGCTGGTCCAATTTAGCAATGAAACCTCCCACACTAAAATGACAGGTGTTTCAGTTTCATTGTCCAACCCCTGTATGTCCCTCTCCCTCATGTGTTTGGCTGGTGGCCAGGTTAGAGTAATTAAATAGATAGCACTTGATAACAGCGGTACAAGTAAGTTAAGGAATGTTGTTGAGACTAAACAGATGACTCTGTAGTAATAATCTCAGATGATTATTACTACAGAGCCCCTACACATAAAATTGAATGAGACACCCTGAGGAGGTTAGGAAGAATGAATAGCTGAACATGCGTTTGTGTTACTATTTCAGCATGCTTTTAATCTAGAAGGGTATTCGGTTTTACATTGTTCCCTATTGGTGCAGCGTTCAGACTGGAGGGTATGGAGTTAAGAAAAACACATTTGATGTGGAGGATTTAAAAATCACTTTTTCACTTAAATGCAGTGACTGTAGAGAGTTACACAGAAAGGTTCAAGACTTATGAATTTACAACTTTAAAGACAGAAATCCTGTTTTGTAAAATCTAAAAATGTTGCACTTTTTCCCCGAAACAGTTGAAAGATTTTGAGGAGTGTTAAATGTAAAGTTGATGGTTTTACTACTAAGACATTTTGAATTACCTGGATCTGCATGGTTAAATGAACCACAGCATGAAAGACACTGCATTCTAGTTTCCACGAAATCAATGTAATAATTGCTGTATATCATCACAACACAAATTGTTTGTTTATTTATTGTTTTAGCTATTAAGCAAAAAATATTGGATTTAAAATATTTGGCCTATTGTGCCAAATATAGCTTTTGATTCTTTGGTGGTTATTGACAAACCTTCTGATTAATTGAAGAAATGTTAAACTCTGTCCCACCACCAGTTTTTGTAATTTAAAAAATGTAATAAAGCTCTTCATATCCAGTGCTCATAATAATAGCTCATGAGACAGACTTTACTTTCACGAGAAATGTGTGTTTTAATTTACAGGATCTTGTGCCACCCGTTACACCCCTAGTCTCCACCAAGCAGATGTTTTGGTTATATGCAGCTATGGTTCATTTCAGGTCTGTGTTTATGATTAGGGCAGGCCAGAAATAGACTAAACTGAAAGCCTATCTCGTGGTGAGAAAGTCCCTAAAATATAATTCCTCTTTTATTTCACTTTTCCAGAAAAGGTCATACTGGAGTTGGCATCAGTGCTGAATTTGAATATGACTGTGTGACTGGACACTAGATACTCTATCTAAAATGTCTATTTTTGGCTCCAAGTGTGGTTTGGAGTGTTTTTTTTTTTTTTTCTTATCCCTCCAATGTTTTGCCAACAGAGACTCATCTCACTAACACAGCTGTTCTCCAGGTTGCTTTCAAATACTTCACATCATTTGTGTCAACTGGCTCCTGAAAAGTATGCCTAATGGCTAATAGTCTTGTAGTAACTCCTATCTAATGTATTGGCTTGTAATGTGAACGTAATACTAGTGGAGCTATTTATATAGCCAGAGACAAAGACTTTGATGTGTATGTAAGTTGGCTGCTGGACGTGAGTACACATGCAACAGTATCTCTTTGTCTATTTGTGCTTTTTCTCCACCAGCCCTGCTGTGTCATTTCTGTGTCAATGTGAGGAATGTACAGGGGTTGGACAATGAAACTGAAACACCTGTCATTTTAGTGTGGGAGGTTTCATGGCTAAATTGGACCAGCCTGGTAGCCAGTCTTCATTGATTGCACATTGCACCAGTAAGAGCAGAGTGTGAAGTTTCAATTAGCAGGGTAAGAGCACAGTTTTGCTCAAAATATTGAAATGCACACAACATTATGGGTGACATACCAGAGTTCAAAAGAGGACAAATTGTTGGTGCATGTCTTGCTGGCGCATCTGTGACCAAGACAGCAAGTCTTTGTGATGTATCAAGAGCCACGGTATCCAGGGTAATGTCAGCATACCACCAAGAAGGACGAACCACATCCAACAGGATTAACTGTGGACGCAAGAGGAAGCTGTCTGAAAGGGATGTTCGGGTGCTAACCCGGATTGTATCCAAAAAACATAAAACCACGGCTGCCCAAATCACGGCAGAATTAAATGTGCACCTTAACTCTCCTGTTTCCACCAGAACTGTCCGTCGGGAGCTCCACAGGGTCAATATACACGGCCGGGCTGCTATAGCCAAACCTTTGGTCACTCATGCCAATGCCAAACGTTGGTTTCAATGGTGCAAGGAGCACAAATCTTGGGCTGTGGACAATGTGAAACATGTATTGTTCTCTTATGAGTCCACTTTACTGTTTTCCCCACATCCGGGAGAGTTACGGTGTGGAGAAGCCCCAAAGAAGCGTACCACCCAGACTGTTGCATGCTGAGAGTGAAGAATGGGGGTGGATCAGTGATGGTTTGGGCTGCCATATCATGGCATTCCCTTGGCCCAATACTTGGTTTGATGAACATGAAAGTGAAGTTGAACATCTCCCATGGCCTGCACAGTCACCAGATCTAAATATTATTGAGCCACTTTGTGGTGTTTTGGAGGAGCGAGTCAGGAAACGTTTTCCTCCACCAGTATCACGTAGTGACCTGGCCACTATCCTGCAAGAAGAATGGCTTAAAATCCTTCTGACCACTGTGCAGGACTTGTATATGTCATTCCCAAGACGAATTGACACTGTATTGGCCGCAAAAGGAGGCCCTACACCATACTATTAAATTATTGTGGTCTAAAACCAGGTGTTTCAGTTTCATTGTCCAACCCCTGTATAAGTATGTGCAGAAGCTAAAATGTAGTTTAACTCTCCAGTGTAAGTGGGTCTATTTACCTTAAAAGTGTTGATGTGTGAGTTTGCACGTCTGGGTGCCTGCGTGTCTGATGAGTTGGTGTGTTTGTGTGTGTGTCTGTGCTTCCTGAAGCTTTCAGTTTCTCCCTGAGGCATTACATCACAGGGCAGTGATCAGACCTGAGTCATCAGAGTGGTTGAGTCGCCCTGCTCTGTTCCTACAGTTAAATGAGGACTTGTTCTAAAGCACCAAATTATCTTTCCTTTCTTGCTCACTTGCTTGCCTGTGTGCAGGAATGTGGTCATCAATTTTTTTTTTCTTCCCTTGCAAAGAAACCCAGTGACGCATGTATATGCATGGAATAATTTTTTTTTTGGTAGATAAATGTTTGATATCTTATCTCGACCTTTTAGGGATTACAAATTGTGTCAGATTTCGCATGGCTGTTTCTTTAGTGACTACTTAATACTGGCCTGAAAAAAGTTTCAACACTAAAACGCAACATTAAAAGAAATAAGTCTCTATAAGCTCCAACGTTATAGTTTCTGCCTTTGGAATCGGATTAACACAACAAAACTTACTTCTTCAAATTCAAGATTTCTACATTTAAATTGTTTACATTTTTACAGAAGAAAATCCATACATTGCAGATGTATGCAGTAGACAGTCATAAAGACACTCAGAGAACCAACACAGAGAAGTGTGTTTTAGCTTTCAGCACAATCAGTGTTGAAAATAGACATTGCAAAAAGTACCAAAAAAGTTTTTTTTTCATCCACCTGTCAAGCTGGGCCTGTTCCACTTACCTGCCTCAGGGCATCTTTACTCAAAACATGTTTCTTCAGTAAAATTAACATTAATATCAAACTTCTGTAAACCTTTTTTCAGTTTGTTTTATACATGTTGAATGGTTACATTTCCCGCATTTGTGACTTTTTTCTCCTTTTTTTTTCTTTAAATACTTTTATTGTTTCTTTCTTTTCTTTGAATGTTCGAGAATAAAAAATAAAAACAAAAAAGAAAAAGTTAATTTTCACAGGCATGACAACTGTCTAAAATTGACTTTTTCTGCAAAATTAGCCCTGAAAATGCTTTTATACCAACCCGTGGGTGACTTCATGGTGCCAATTACATCTTTTATGTGCTGCTCACTCCTACCGCCTGCTGCCTACACTCTGTCCTGATTTTTCCATCCACCGCTCATGTCTCTATTTGCCAGCTTCATCTCTTGCTTTTTGCATTACAGTTACATAATCTGTATTTCAACAGTATTACATTTTTACATAGTGCCCAAGAAATGAAATTGCTTATTATTTCAGCTACAGTATGCCTGTCTGTTATAGAAACTCATGTTAAACCTGTTGAGCCTGGTCTCAAGTCATATGTATTTCTTTCTTTCATCAGAACAGCATAAAGGCTTGTGAATGAACCTCTGCTGCACCGTCTTCCATGCAGTCTTGTTTGGGCTTTCCCCTTTTCCTAAGAACCGGTGACTAAGACCTGGGATTGTACGTGTGTGTGGGTGTTTGTGTGTGTGTGTTCGAGTGCGAGTGCTGTGGCAGAGAGGGGGTGGGCAGGAACGCAGCTGTGCAGGCTAGATATGTGGTTAACAGCGGACAGCATTCATGCTCCACATTTTGCTGCAGTGTGTCACCAGACTACTTCTCTTGCTCACACTTCCCTCTGCTTCCCACTCGTTTTGCTTCATTTCTCACATCCGTCTGTGTCAGTCTCCCCCCTGTCCCACAGACACACAAACACACACATACATACACCCACTCATAGATGCCTCTGTCCATGTGCATTCTTATAGGCTTCTCTCTCTTAGCCTCGGACCCTTGCTGTTTCTACCTCCATCCTTCTAAAACACACTTCTCTGTATAAGTTTGTTCCAGACATGGCACGTCAAGACTTCGGACCAACTGCTTTCAGAGTTTTAAAAATTTGAGTTTAAAGGACGGAAAGATGGATTTGAAGAAGTACTCGTACTCTCCAGAACTCTTTCACATTTTTTCACATTGCAACCAAACATTTTATTTAATTGGGATTCTGTGTGACAGACCAACATAAAATTGCACATATTGTGATTGTGACAACGATACATGCTTTTTCAAATTTTTAGAAGTAGAAATCTGAAAAGTGTGGCGTGCATTTGTGTTGTATACCCCTGAGTCAATACTGTGTGGAGGCGGCTTTTGCTGCAATTACAGGGTTAGGGTTAATCGTTTCAGGTAGATTTCTACCAGCTTTGTCGTCTACAGACTGAAATGTCTTCAGTGCAAAGTAGCTCAAACTCGGACATCTTGATTGGATGGCGTCAGTGAGCATCAATTTTCAGGCTATACATTCTTAATAGTATTTGGGTCTGGACTTTTAACCAGTAAGCATGTTTGATCTAAGCCAGAGGTTTGCAACCTTTACAATCCAAAGGGCCTTTTTGCCCTCAGTCCAACTAAATAAAACTCGTTTAAAGCTGCGAATAATACACTAACGTTTGAAGAAGACTTATAATTTTTTGTAAATTTCTTCTATAGGAAATCAGTTGTCACTTTTATCGAACAACCATTTTATTTCTATTTTTACATCTTAAAAGTAAATAAGGAAAAACATAGAAAGAGAAGAGGATGGATGCATTTTCTTCTATGAGGTGTATATATTTGTGGAAAATTAGGTAAAAAATCTTAATGAAAAAACCATCTTGATGACAAGAAAAATAGATCTAAAATACTTTTGTGAAAATTCAATGCAATTATTCTATGAAAAAAACTGAAAAATATCTTTATTTAAAAACATTAGTTGGTTCTTTATCATTGTTAGCCTAAGTTATTAAGAGCCATTGTGAAAGTTCTATGGAGACACAGGCAGCTCCTTAGCCACAGGTTGCAGACCCCTGGTCTAAACTATTCCATTGTAGCGCTAGGTGTGGTTATCGTCATTGTTCTGCTGGAAGATGAACCTCCACCCCAGTCTCAGGTTTTCCTCTCCGATTGCTCTGTGTTTAACTCTATCTTCCCATCAATTCTGACCACCTTCACTGTCCTAGCTGAAGAAAAGCATCCCCACACCATGATGCTGCCACCACCATGCTTCATGATGAGAATAGTATGTTCAGGTGTGATGTGCAGTGATAGTTTTTTGGTCACAAAGTGTTTTGCTGGTAGGACAAGTCAAAAAGATCAGTTTTTGTCTCATCTGACAAGAGCACCTCCTTCCGTACTATATGTTTACTGAATTTCCTACATGGCTGGGGGTAATTCCAAATGGGACTTCTTTTGCTTTTCTTTTAACAGTGACTTTCTTTTTACCACATTTGTGCAGTGCACAATTCCTTAATTGTCCTGCCAAGAAATTCTTCAGCCTCAGCTCCGGATCGCTGCTGTTAACATTGGCCTCTAAGCTGTTTCTCTGGTAAATGTTCTCCTTTTTTCCCTGCTGAATTGTATTTAGGGGTAGCTACGTAAAGGGACATCTGTTTGAACTCCACGCTTTTCAGATTTTTATTTGTGAACATGTTTTAAAACTATGTATAATTTTCCTTTCACTTCACAGGACCATGATGCTTTGTGTTGATCTATCACAAAAATCCTAATAAAATATCTTGCCTTTTGTGGTGAAAGAGTGACCAAATGTAAAAAACAAAAAAACCTTTAGGATGTACGAATACACTGTGTGTGTGTTGTGCTCCACTTTAGTTTAATGTTATTTGCTTTGAGTCAAAAGTTAAACAGCAGGAAGGGAAGAATGGACAGACTGGGGAGAAAAGGAGATGTGAAGATTATACAGGCCAAGAACTACTCACTTAAAAAACTTGGAGGCAGGAGGAGCAACAAACTTTTCCCTCTCGTTCCTTCCTTCTTCCTCTCCCAGCTGCTTCTCTCTGCCCCACGCCCTTCTCAAATGATCCCTCATGCATCAAGGTCTAAAAAGAAACCAAGGCAGAGAGCTCGAAGGGGGCTCTGAAAAAGTCGGCTGTGTCTGTGCATGACTGTGCGTCTGTGTGTCTGCTGGAGTGTGCATGCCTCTCAGGGAGGGTTGGCGTGTGTGTGTATATAAGAGTGTGTGTGTGCCTCTGTGTGCTCAGGTCTGTGTGGGAATGATTACATCAGCCCGCTGGAGCTTTATGATTGGTTGGTGAGTGTGTGGTTTGATTCGGTGTGCCTCGGAGCCCGTGGCTGAGGCTGTAACCCTTTGTGAGGGGGAGGGAGCGGGAAGGAAGGAGAGGAAGAGCGATAGTTGTCAGACTGAGCCGGCACTGGGAGCTCTGCACTGTACCTGCTGCCATCCAGCCGCTGACTGTTACTGCCTGTGCTCTGTGTGCTGCACACACACGGTGGCTTTACTTCAATCAGACTGTTTTTCATCTTTTTTTCCCCTCCGTTCTTGATACAGCAAGCGGCCTTGGGATACACTAAGGTATTAGCTGTAACATAGGCAGCGCAGCTGTCAGCTGCTTAGATTTAAATTTCTTCTCGTCTCTGGAGGGAAAAGCGGCAATATATATCAGTCTAAGGGGGGCTGTGTGTGTGAGTTTACGAAGACAGACTCACTCCAAAAATGCCTTCGTGTTCCCCGGACTGCTGCCTGCTGCGGGCCGTGGAGGTAAGACCACTCTCTCTCTGCGTTTACCTCTTTCCTTCAGGTGGCTCTGCCTCTCTTTGCTTCCCGTCTTATCTTCTTTTACAATCTATCTGTTTCTCTTTGAGGTACATCCATGCTTAATTGGAGGCAATTGGTTTATTACTTTGATTGCCTATTTTCACTTTTTTCTTCAAAGATGTGAGCAGAACAATAAAATAAATAATCACAAATTTTAGGAGCTGAAAGACTGAGGCATTTTTTTTTATATAAAGGAGACAGCCTCGGGCTTGGTTTCTACAGACTGGGATGCTTTTACTTAGGAAAAGGAGAACATTTGTTTGCCATGACATATTACTGAAGAAGCATTTCTAGTTTTCATGTGAAGGCTTGGGAGTCTGAATATTTTTATGGACTAACGAGCCAAGTTTCATTTACAGTTCCAGTTTTTGTTTTGTTTTTTTTTCTTTATGCCATTGGATGTGAGTATTTTGTCACTGCATGTCATCCTTTTTGAAAAATACCCGTTGGACACGTAATTGAAATACATTTAGAACCGTTAACCACAAAATGTTGGGCAGTTGCATTTCCTGGATTATGTGGAGGAAAAAAAAAAAACTTGTGAAGTTGCCCTCTTCAATACCTGACATCTTGCTAGATGTCAGGTATTGAAGAGGGCAACTTTTACACATAAAGTGGGCAGCGGTTGATACGTCAGCTGCAAAAATTCATTACATTGTATTAATAGAAAAGTGTGTCAGCGTGTGTGTTTTTTAAGTCAGTTTTTTTAATGGATATAAAAAGTTCTAATTGTAAAGGGGAAACAGGTTCTCCACATTTAAGCCTTTTCCTTAAATCGAACCAAACATTTTGTTTAGAGGCTGTAATTGTGTGTGTATATACAGGCTATATAGTCATTTAGACCTTGTGTTGAAAAGAGTAGATGCTTGTTATGCACTATGGTATATTTGTCCCTGTATTACAGTAAGAAGATGGCTTAGGAGATACTTGTCTGGGATTTCTAACACCATAATTGCTACATAGTGTCGAATATCTGTTCTTTTCCATTGTTTATTGTAATGACAAGCCTGTGTATTGTGTGCCATAGTTCATGAAAGTTTAAGGGATGCTTTTTTTGCCTATGTTGGGGAAAAAATTGCCTTCTTTGCCCAACTATTTGGCTGGTTTCACTAAATTTCTTGATGTTTTATTTTTTTATAATTCCAAAAATGTAAGTTGAAATGAATTAAATGTTTATTTATTAGCTCAATTGAACCTTTGCTTTTGTTATTTTTTGCCTTATTTTCCAACCCATGTCACTAAAACACTCTATTTCAACTTATCCTAACTCTGCTTTCTTTTTTTAGATTGTGAAGATTTTCAGCGAGGACGGGATCAGCAAAGTTGTGGAGATTCCAGCCGACATGACAGCTAGGGATCTGTGCCAGCTTCTGGTTTATAAAAGCCACTGTGTGGATGACAACAGTTGGGCACTTGTTGAACACCACCCACTGCTAGGACTAGGTAAGAGGCCTGAAACTGTGCTCAACCCCCCTTGGGAGGGTTAAGAGCAGTGTTATCACTAACTTACAGAAGTACATTCCTCTTCGTGCGCCCTATTCACGCACAGAATCATTGCTGCATACTTGGGTAGGCAGTATAGGTGCATATTCTCACACAGGCATTTATTGAAGCATGAATGTGTGAGCATATAATAGAGCATAAGCGCACACAGCCATAATGTCGAATGATCTAATCAAGGGCAACATATGGGTTGTGTAAAAGGTTGCATTGAGTAAAGTTAATGTAGCTCAGACACTCTATTTCCTCTTTATGTAAGAAAAGGATTTTAACAAAAGCACATTGCATGAGCTATATGTAAAGTCGCATGAGCTATATGTAAAGTCACTCAGGTCTGACCAGCTGATTTTGGATTTGATCGATTAACTTTTTTCTTATTATTCGACTATAAAACATAAAAGATAATTTGCTACATGTTCTTTGATAGAGATGGTAGTCTTAAACCAACAGAAAATATAAGGTTAATACAAGAAATGTAGGATTTTGTCCATATGTCCTTTATGTGATTTTTTGTTTTGTACAAAAAATTGCATTGAAATAAATTTTTCATACATTGATAATGCTGGTGACTCATAGTTTTGATGCATTTAATAAACACAGAGAAATATGTAGATCTTTGTTCAGTATTTGAATTACTAATCAGAGCCAATCAATGGGAAAATTGGCCAGTTGATTGATTGGTGCATTTCTAATTTTATTGCATATTTTTTAGTTGGAATCATAAAGGTTTAACTGATAAAATTCACTTAATAAATTAATTTCCAAACTATTTCATGAATGTGCTTACTCAACAAAATTAACAAAATTTGAACAAATTCTTAAGAATTACTCAAACGGATTAATTTTGGTTTGTGAGGAGGAGGCATATATGTTACTGAAACAGTAGTAAGCTTTTTGATTCCCTTTTAGCAAGGCGACATGTAATCCTTTTTGCCTGACAACCCCAGCTAAGATGTCCCATGCATTGGCAGCAAGTGCCTCAGGGTTAAGAAGCTCAGCTTGCTAGCATGTCTGATTTTTGCGTTAGTGCTGTTGCTAACCTGGCTAAAGCTGGATATAAACTTAAATTCCTGCTTCAACACATAAAACTTTCTGACCACAAGTCTTATGACATTTCTACTACTAGTATGTATTTCTAATGCAGCACTTTTAAATATATCAGCCCTAACATCCTCTGCTGGACACTGTATATGACAAGTGTGAATAGCTAACAGTGGTCTGAGCTTAATTGTAAAAACAGTGGTCAGATAGGATTTGTTACCAAATATTCAATTCAATTCAGTTTTATTTATATAGCAACAATTCACAACACATGTTATAAATATAAGTAGTTGATGTTGTTGGGGTTTACCTAATACTCAATATTACACGACAAAGTAACATTATTGATTTCAATTAAAATACCTTTAAAAGTCAATTTTAAATGCCCTCCAAACTTCCTTTGTACTGTGTCAGTTCCTTTGTTTCAAGTTAACTGAATGAAACACAATGTTGTTATATGCAGAGGTATTTGTAGAAGATCCACACATTAACAGATGGTTCCAAATCACTGAAAAAATACAAACTTTGAATTTGAAATCTGCAGTTTATTATTTTTTTCTGAGCATTATAAGGTAAGGTGATAGGCTGTGGGACCAGAGAGTTATAATTAATGGTTATGGATCACAGGATGTGATGTATCTGATGAGTATTTTAACAAAACCTTTCTTGACTTTCCCCTTGGTGTCAGAGTCCTTGTAACGTTATAGCTCCAGCACTGTAATTGACACTGGAGCTAGGTGATGATTGATGACAGGTTTTAAACCCTTTCTTTCACATTAGAGGTTTCTTTAGTTCTGCACTGTAGCCTGCAAATAGAAGTACCTAGTGCATCAGCGTGAATGTAGTGCAAAAAACGTAAAAATGTAGAAAAAAAGGTAGAAACATCACCTGAAGATTATTCTTCAGAATGTTTTCTCACTTTGCATTTGCCTCAGGATAGATCTTGTTAATTACGGGACTGTGAAATAGCCCCAAAAAGTTTCAGGCTTCATTTTAAAAACCAAGCCTCCCCTTGAGGGGAGGGCGATAAAGCACTTATGGAGGACAAGTTGAGCCCGTGGCCTCTGCTCATGTCTGGACAGTTCACCAGATGTTAGAAACAAGGGGTGTAATTTTAAATAGAGCTGTGTTTCTGGGAGTGAAACACTCTGCCCAAGGACACATGGTGTAAAAAACATTTCATTTCTGCTGCTTCAACTGACAACTCACGTCTGAGAGCTTTTCTGTGCGGGCTGCTGTGCTTGTCAGGCAAGGAAACTCGTAGAAAATATATTGCATTATTCAAAGTGTGGCTCCCAAAACTCTAACCTAATATTTTACCATCCATCATGATCTGCTTACTTTTCTCATCGCTGCTGCCAACCCAGTGCTGTCAGATAAAGTTGGTTTCTAGTGAATGACATCATTCTTGGCTCAGTCTCTCTCGGTTCTATTATAGTCCTTATTATGTTTTAAAGCACCTGTTCTGCAACTGTATTCTTTTCTTGCCCAGAATAACTGCTTATATCATTCAGTGTTTAGAGGTTTCTGTAAATGACATAGAAAGAAGCAGCGGCATGTTTACTTACTGTTAAAAGTAATTTTGCATCAGACTCAAAAAGTAAGTCTGTTGACTGCAGCAAGTAAGATCATAATAATCATTTCATGTGTAGTTCTATTACGTTTTAGTTAACTCTAACTGGTGTTTATACACAGCAGCCTCCATGGTACATACATATACTGTGTGTATGTATATATATATATATATATATATAGATATAGATAGATAGATAGATAGATATTCATTCCAGCTTCTCCATGTTTTTCGTTGGCCCTGAGCATTTGCGTGTCTTTTTGGTCAGTGTTTCCTTATTGAGTAGTAGGATGAGATGAGAATAAATGAACATTACGCCGTTTAAAGGGAGAGTCGTGTTCTTCTGGGTCGCAGCCCACTTCTGATATGCAGCTGAATAGGATGAAATGGCCCTTAGGGATAAGTAACATTGACCTTTACGTGTCAGATTAAAAAAGGTAAACTATGGTAGAGGGAGTTGAAGCTGCCAGGGTGAGTCACAGCTGCAAACATGGCTGACTCATGGGGCGACAGGCTGAAATGGAGAGAAGAAAAGTAGTTGTGACAGTGTGCAGAGATCGTGACAGAGGGCATGAAAGGCAGTGGACACACAGAATAGGAAAATGAAGTTTGGGCACCTCACACCACATCTTACTTCTGTTTGTTACACTTGAAAATAAATCATACAGTTTAAATAAGTGGTGTCCAAACCTTTTGCACCGCGGGCCAAAATCGCCAAGTTGAAAGTACTCAGGGACCATCTTTTTTTGTTTTTTCAATGAAAACAGCAAAATAATTTTTAGTGTGTATTTTCTTTTCATCTGCTCAGCACTGAAACAAAAGTAGAGAAAAAACAATTTTTGTAGGTCTGAAAAGGATCTCAGACATTCGAATAAAAGGAAGGTGTACAGTTTCCTAACTTTTTGGTTCAGATGTTTTTCTGTTACCCGTTACCCTGTTCCCTGCAACAAAAACGAGAACTTTCTTTGAAAGCCCTTACTATGTTCAACCAAACTCAATGACTGGGTGTGCCCAAGCCTAAATTTGAGTAAAAAGTCATTGTATGTTTTTGGCCCCACTTCCTATGATTTTATAAAGAAAGCAAAAAAAAACTATCGCTAATAAAATAAAAATATATTGCATTGTGCCTAACATTTTCAATTTAAAAATATATACATTTGACATTGTATATCTCATCCTAAGAAATTCTTACTGTATGTATCAGCTACATTTGTTGGAGCACTAAATGTGTACCATTCTTGAAAATTATTTCACGCAAATGGCCCCACCGGGCCATACTTTTGGCACCCCGGAATTATATAATCTGTGAAAGAAAGGAAGTCCGCAATTAAAGTAATGACAGAACGAGAGACTGGTAAAGCTTTGTGACTCACTTTCAGTTTCACAGTCAGAAATGAATAAAAACAGAAAAATCCCCACATTTGTGACAACATCCATATAAGATCAGACTTTGACCTGAATCACAGCTTTATTTAAACTCACAAGTTTTTCAAAGTCTTGGTTTCAGTATTAGCAATTATAGTTGTTTAAGAAGGTCTTTTTAGCAACTGTAATGACAATATTCTGGTTTAATTCAGATTGTTTTTGACCTCTGTGTTTCACTTCATTATTGCCTAAAATTGATTAAGTTGCAAGTATGCTAAACCTGTTCTTTTATTCATTCATAACACTTGTTCCATTTAATGTGCAAATGAGTAGCGGTGCAACACGACCATTCAGCTTCTAAAGGAGAACTAACAAGGCAGTTTCATTATGTAGATTTCCTGGAATTGCTCTGTCTGTCTGAGAATAAATCCCAATGACTTTCTGTTAATAATGAAACTTTTTTCTGTGACGTTGTCAGTGTATTTGTGAGTATAAATGTGTGTTCACTTTTATCTTCATATGAGACACTGTTTATGTTTTGATTCATAGAAAAATAATAAAATCTGTTGAAAAGTAATTAGTAATTGTCAATTAGTCAATTAGTAATAAAAAGTAATTGTTTTCTGTTTCAGAACGTTGTCTAGAAGACCATGAATTGGTGGTTCAGGTTCAAGCCTCCATGAGCAGCGACAGTAGATTCCTCTTCAGGAAGAACTATGCCAAATATGAATTCTTCAGAAACCCTCTGGTTAGTGCTTTTTTTCCCTCAGATATTAATTCATCAACAATATCATTTTTGACAGATCCTTGTTAAATTATGTTAAAAAAGACCTGAGGCAACATCTCAGGCTGTTTCCACTATTATTGGTTAAACAAGGTATTATGGGTATCTTTATCAAACCACAGCCAGCTCCAAAAAAATCTGATGTGACTGTATTTATTTTCTGTGTAGTGCGACCTGTTGTGACAGGTCTGTTTCTTGATAAACTCTCTTTTGTTACCCTTGTGAAACATTATGACAGCTGACTGAACTAATGACATTTGCATGACGTCTGTTGCTGTCACAACACCTCCGCCCTATAATTATTGTCACAGTCTTTGACAAGTCCCCTTCCCTCTCCTCCGCCAGACATTTTTCCCAGAGCACATGGTTGCGTGGTGCCAGGAAAGCAATCATACAATTCCACCATCTCAACTCCTTCAGGTACGAAGCTTTCTCTCTCTCTCTCTGTCTCTAACTGTCAATCCACCTCTACCTCCTCTTGACACACACACAGTTTTGTTTAGCTCAGAACCACCACCTGCTGCATACTGTACAATCAAGCTGACACACCTCTCCCCTGACCCTTAACAGCATGTCTCACCAGAGGCAGCAGTAATAACTACTGTTGATCCTCTGTTGACACATAACTGTCTCGATACACACACCACAGCCCAACCACCTGTGATGGATGAAATCAGGCCTATGGAAACACAAAGACTACCCTGCAATGCAAGAATATTCTAAATCTTTAAACTATTCCACGTTTTGTAAAGTTACCACCGCAATCTTAATTGTATTTTATTCTAAATTTATGTGAAGCATCCACACAAAGTGACAAATAATTGTGAAGTGGAAGCAAACCTTTTTTATTATTATTATTATTATTATTATTATTATTACAAAGCCACGCCCAACACGTCAGGGAAAAGGTTGTGGATCAGTTTAAGGAAGGTTTAAGTTCTCAAACAAAATCTAGAGCTTTGAACATCTCATAGAGCAATGTTCAATGGCACAACTGCAAATCTACCAAAAGATTTCCACAACTGAGGTGTTTCAATGTGTTAAGGCTAATAGTAGTTGTGCACTTACAAATATGGCCTTGAAGTAGGGCTGGGCGATATGGCTTAAAAATAAAATCTCTGATTTTTTTATACCAAATCCGATTAATCGATTTAGGATATTTTGACGATTTTTGACGCGTACCCCATCTAGTTGGGGACTCTGTTATTAGTTGATGCAGGGGTAGACCAAGCTCAGCCTGTACTTCACTCAGTTCTCTTCGTTTTTTACAACTGGAAGAAAAGGCAGCAGTAGCCTTTTTACAAACCCCTATGGCACGTTCAATCTGTGGGTCCTTCACACCATTCTCTGTATAATAATGAAAACACAAATGCATCAGGTTTACTGTTATAATAAGCTACAATTAACTTACTGGTCAATTTTTACTTTTTTCTCTGATATTATTTTACAGATGTAGGGACAGACAAACACATACTCACATGGTACATGTACATACCATCATGATAAATCTTGATGGTATGTACATACATTTTGTATAAATATGTATTATTTGATGAAAATACATTAATTGCTTATGCATTAAGTGTGCTGTGTATTTTCTGTGGGAAAATGGCCATGAATGCATGTCAAATGACAAAAAAGACGCTATGTATGACATGTATATAAAATACAAAATAAGATTTATGAAATATATATAGATTTGATTCTTACGTATGGCATTATGTAGTTTATGTCCAAAGCACTGGAGGTTTGGCCACCCGATGTCTTTCAGAGCTTTAATAATGTTGGTGCCGCTGTCTGTTGTCATACAGATGAGTCGGACTTCTGAAAGGTTCCAGGAGTCCTTTTAACCCCTCGGCAATGACCTGACTTTTGTGATCATCGGGAAAGTAAGCTGTTTGTAGGCAGACACTTCGTAGAGCCCAGTCATCGTCGACAAGATGCGCAGTCAAACTCATATATGGCTCCATTGTCCAACTGGACCACAAGTCTGTTATGGCAGAGTAAAAACTTACAGCCGCCAGCTCTGTTGCAATCCTTTCACATGTGCAGTTGTACAGGTGGGGCAAGGCAACTTCAGCAAAATATTTCCGGCTAGGTAGTACATACCTTGCGTCTAAAGTTTTCAGCAGGTGAATGAAGCCAGACTTTTCCACTGTATAAATAGGCACAGTATCTTTGGCAATAAACAACGCGACAGCGTCCGTGATCGCTTTCCATCGGGCCCCAGTCTTTTCGTAGGGAACACTGTATGAAAATGATTCCCCTAAGGTGGGTTGTCTCTTGGCAGGGATTTCTGGTCTGTTGCTGTCCTGAGCTTTTCGTAGAGAGCAGCATTTCTCCCACTCCACTGAGTGCTTCAGTTTCAAGTGTTGAAATAAATTCGTAGTGCTTCCACCTTTAGTAGCAACAGGCTTTAAACAGATTTTACAACGTGCTGTGTGTTGCTCCACGTCCGTGGTCGCGAAACCGAACCAGTTCCATATAATTGATGAAGTCGTGCCTTTTTTGGGAACAAGGTCTTCCTTGCTAGATGCCATTTTCGGTGTTTCTGCGAGAGACAGGTCTACTGATGTCACTCAGCTACAGAGGCCCGAGGAGTTCACTGGCGCGACAGAAAACAATTCCGATTTCCCAAAAATTAAATCTTCATTAATTGCAAATTCGAATTAATCGATAAAATCGATTTATCGCCCAGCCCTACCTTGAAGAGTGGCAAGAAGAAAGAGATTACTGAAAGAAAGCCCTAAGAAGTCCCCTGTGAAGTGTGACCTCAGGTCAAATAGGAGACACCACAAGCATAAGGAGGAAGGTGATCTGTTCACATAATACCAAAATGTAACTTTTTGTCATAAATGCAAAATGTTATGTCTTCAGACCCTCTACATTTAGCCTGACTTCAAATTATTTAGATGTGCAAAGCTGGTAGAGACCAAAGACTTGCAGCAACATATGCATTTAAATATCGACTCAGGGGGGGGGGGTGATTACAATTGCATCTTAGACTTTTCAGATTTTTAATCAAGCAATTTGAATAACCAAATTCATTACTTTCTGTTTGTCTATGTATACAGTATAAATGTCTACAAAAACAATTTTAAGTCTTTGGTGACAAAGCGTGCAAAAGGGATTTGAATACTTTTGTAAGGCACTGTAGTTCCTTACTTTTCGTGAAGTTTGCACAGCACAGGTCTGAATGTGTGAAGGAGCTGCATGCATTTCCCTCTCGGTTCTTGTGAACTTGGGGAGCTTTGGTCCTAAAAAATAAATGCAGGTTTATAAGCTGCCGGGCTGTGTCTTTTAGAGCTGTCAGAAACAGATCTTTCTGTTCATCCTCTGCACTCACAGAAAGCTGTTAGCCCTCCTTCTGATTATAGAGATGTGGCACTCGGCATATATTAGGAATTGGAGTGAGCTGGAGCTGTGTCAGGAATTCCCTTTGTTTGACTTCTGCTAAATCCCTGATCTTTTCGCTCAATTAGAGCGCAGTACAAAGCAAGGAGCTCTCTGAACTGAGTTCATCCAGGTGGTTGTAATAATCCAGATGACACAAGAAACATTTGTCAGTGTGAAGTCAAGCGCATGAAGGTGCTGTGGCTCCAAAACAAAGTTGTTTTGAGATATCATTGCGTGTGAATGTGTGCTTTGAGAGTGTTGGAAAATGCATGAGGCCCATGATGATATTCTTTTTCCAAAACACTGCGGAACATGTGCTTCAAATATTGAAGAGGCTTCTGGAACAGTTTGTCTTTAGCCCCAAATCACAGTTCCAAATCAGATTTATTAACTCAAGCTGTCACTTTATTTATTAACTTAACTTGCTTCACCATCTGGTCTCTCAAATTCACACCCTTTGCACGGATGTAGCATGTCACAAAGATAGAAGAACTTTGGATCACATAAAGCTTCTTTACATTTCTCAGCAGTCTCGTGTCATGCTTTTGTTGTCAAATAAAAGATTTCACACCAGTTGAACTTTTTTTAAGATTTTGACACATGTCAACCGAAAACTTAATTGTGTTAACTGGGATTTTATCTTACAGACCAACACAAAGTAACCCATACCCCCCAAATTAAAACGTTGTAGTACCACCTTTAGCTGTAAATACAGCTGCAAGTCTTTTTGTGATATGTCTGTCTCAGATTTGCACTTTTAGAGACTGAAATCTTTGTCGATTCTTATTTGCAAACTGACTCATAAAGATTGAAAGAGAGTATCTTTGAACAACAATCTTCCCATCTAGATAAACATTTTCAATTGGATTTAGGTCTAGGCTTGGACCGTTTTAACATATGACCTTGCTTTGATTGAAGTGCCATCTTCCATATGACTGTTTCTTACCTATTGGGGACTTCCTTTGGCTTCCTTCTTATCATGCCGCATTTGTGCACAACTAACAGTTGTTCTGCCAAGAGATTTTCAAGAGATCTCTCCAGCTCCTTCTTCCTCAGAATTAAACATAGTTTGTGTTGGTCTCTCACATAAAACCTTAAAAAAAATACATTGAAGCTTTTGATTGTAACGTGATAAACAGAGAAAAGTACTTCCGCAAGGCAATGTCATGCTAAGCAACAAACTGGGCTAAAGGACTGGAAACAGGGCTTTCAACAAATGATATTGAGCGGACTGTCACGTACGAAGGTGTCAGGAGTGTTTGGAGTGCAGAAACCTACCAGTCTGTGGTTACCAGTCCTATCAGCTGTCCTGTGGGACCGTCATCTGTGCCAAAGATATTACCAGTACCAATAAATGTATTCATAGAGCCAACTAAATAATTAGAGTCATCCTATAGATATTTGGGTCAGAGCAAGATGGGAAGTTTCTAAATAACGGCTCTGGTCTATAGATAATATTTCACCCCCCCTGGTATTACAACAACAGCAGAGCACATTCAACTGTCATGAAGAAGGCCCCAGAAAATCATTCATATCATTCAACATTGCAGTACACTACAGCTAAGCATGGGCTGCCGGGAGGTTCTAATAATATTATAACCTTAATTACAAATGCCACAGTTTTACAGTATTTACACAAAAATGTATATCATGATCAAATTGCTTTGATTTATTTGTTATTTTGAGGTTGATAAATAAACTTAAGCGTAAATATAGAATAAAAACTTGCCAAATTTATTTTTAGATTGAATTAAACATGCCTGTTGCACAGAATATTATGCCTTTTAATTAACAGAATATAACAAACTGATATTAGCTGGTTAAGGAGTTGCTTAAGTACAGCCTTTAGTGCTTTGTTTTCCAGATGTTGCCTGTAGTTTGCCAGCTGTAGTTTTAAACCAGCATGAAGTATATAAGTGGAGGGGTGGCGCTCCACACCACAAGTGTCTGTTTTTACAACTGGAGATAATTTTACCCAATAAAATGTGTCTTATTTTGTAGGAGCCTAGTTTACCCCAGATTTCCCTCTGTTCTTCCTGTCTATTTTACCGCTACAGCTAACAAGGAGGCTTCAGATGTGGAGTAATTCATCATGGATTCAAACAATAAACATCTTCCTCTTTCCTCTTTCAGAACTTCCTTTCACCCAGCACCTGCCCAGAAATCCAGGGTTATTTGTACATGAAAGAGGTGGGCAGGAAGTCGTGGAAGAAGGTTTACATGTTCCTGCGCCGCTCAGGACTCTACTGCTCTACGAAAGGGACCTCAAAGGTAAATGCAGATTTTTCTTATTATGGGGAGACAAGACTATTGATGATGGTGTCAGTCTCACTGATGCCTCAGGCTGATTCTCGCTTTCATGTTTTGACTGATCAACTCTCTCTGTGTCTAGGAGCCCAGGCATTTACAGTTACTAGCAGACCTGGAGGAAAGCAGTATATTCACTGTCATCACAGGCAAAAAGCAGCATGGTGCACCCACAGACTACACCTTCTGTATCAAAGTGAGTGTCAGATATCGCAAGTCCGATGAAGCTGATTTCATCTCGTAATGGAAAATGATGAAATGTCATGAGTTGAGAAAAGATCCATATCCAGTTAATTACCTTGTCTCAGTAAAGCAATGTCAACGTACACATGTCTCTTCTTAATGATTTTAAATATGCTTTAACTAGGTCTTCTTGTTTCATGAATAACGTTTATCAATATTTAAGGCACGTGTTAGAAATAGGGGTAAACCATGCCATAAGCCCGATCTTTATTCAAACTCTACATATTGGTGATTGGCAGCCCAATAAAGCCAGAGGGGAAATGAAGGAGCTGAGGATGCTGTGTGCAGAGGACGAGCAAAGCAGGACCTGTTGGATGACTGCTTTCCGTATCTTTAAGGTACTTCACCATTACTGTCTAAGATGTAATCCTACTACCACCTTTGTATAATTTGAGGATGGGAAGAGTTTCTGGAACAAGAAAGTAATTCAAAGTGTGTATTTAGGAAATGAAAAGGTTGCTCCCATATGATTATCATGCCAAGTGGAATATGTTTAATATCTCAATGTCAATTTTATTTATATAGCACATTTAACAACAACACTTAATGTTGACCAAAGTGCTTCACATGAAGGTAAATACCAATGAAATAATTACAGATGACAGACATATAGAAATGCACCAGTCAAACAGCTAGAGATCAGAATTGGCCAATTTTCTCTTAATCAGTTCTAATCGGTGATAAGTATTTTTTCTTCCCTTTTTATTAAATGGATCAACACTAAGAACCTTCACCACATTGAGGTTATGTATCGCATCAGTCAGCAGCATATACTTTGATCTGCTTTTTTGAGTTTCATAAAAATCTTGTTAGGTATTAGGACATATGCTTTGATGCACACCTAAGAATATTTCTTTTATTTTCTGTTGAAGTCCAAACCTTTTCATAAACCTACAGGGCATTGTTTCTCTTTTATGTGTTATAGACCATAGGTAAAAAAGACCAAAACTGGACCTCAAATAAAACAGAAAATTAGTACTGACCAGGAAGGGCCTGATCAGTGCATCTGTAGTTTATAGATAACATCGTAGCATTGGATTACATTTTCATCTCTTTTTCTTTACAGTATGGGATTGTACTGTACCAGAACTACAAGGTACCTCAACAAAGAAAAACGTTGCTTTCACACTTCTCAGCTCCTGTGGTAAGTTTTTTTTGGGGGGGCTAAATACTTGTATTATGTGTGTAGTAATATCAAATAAACATACATAGGGTCACATTTCATAAATTAGAATATGAGACCGTTGAGGCTCATTTGTCACATTAAAAGAACATTTTGAAAGAGCATTTAAACAGATATTAAATATACTTTTCATTAAGCCCACATTTCTGTATGAAAAATGTCTGATGTAAACTTTTAATCTTAAATTTCATGTTTTCATTAGCTGTAAGTGGAAAATCATAATAATTAACAGAAGTAAAGGCTTGAAGACACTATTCTCTGTGTAATTAATTTATATAATGTGTATAATCTAACTTAGTGATGTAAGTTCTGAAAAAAATACGTTTTCATAATATTCTAATTTGATAAATATGACATGCAAACAGCATTGTACAGAACCAGTACAGGGTAGAATTTGCCACAATAAAAAAAAGTAGGCCAATGAATGCATTATTAATTTTAGAATTTCAATAAAACAGAAGATAAATACATTAAATAAATAAATGAGCATGATATAATTATTCAGATGTGTGAAGAATATATATATATATATATAAATATATTCAGTACATGTTGAATTATAATTTTTTATTTTGTGAAGGGGATTGGTCTGAATTTGACTCGCTGTGCAGGTTAACCAATCTGAGATTGACTCTTTGACAAGCCAAACGAACAATTCTATTTATTTCATGATGTGCTGCAGCACAGTGACTATTAAAATAATTGAGTAAATACCACAATAATCCTTTGTGATTGGAACGTACAATGATGACTTCTACCTTTGTATATGTTGTGTAATTTTGAAATATTTGGCACTCGGTAGGCCAGCATGTCTTGGGAATAAACTGGTTTCACATTCATAACTGTGTCTGCATCCTTTTTTTTAACTGCTGTGTGTCTCTGGCTCCCCCTAGAGGAGTGTGTCAGAAAACTCCCTCGTGGCAATGGATTTCTCAGGGAGGATAGGCCGGGTGATTGATAACCCAGTCGAAGCTCAGAGTGCTGCCATGGAGGAGGGACATGTGTGGCGGGTGAGAAACAGGCTCAGTTTCAGTTTTGCTACAGAATCATCTCTGTTCTGTTTACATATTCAGAAAATAGATGCATTGCTTAAAAAAAGTGCTTCACAATGAATACTGGATGTAATTGAATTTTTAAAGTGATTTTTGAAAGTTGAGATGTCTCGACTGTTTTTTGTCATGCATTTAGAGCTTAAGATGAATTTACCAGCTTCATTAATGTTTTATTGCATTTACTCACTGTATTTCAATGTATTATTTTTAAATTTAAAAAAATAAATTTTCTGCTAACAAAACCAAACTTTAGTTTCATGTGTATAGAATTACTAGAAATGTCTTCATTGCATTACACAAAGTAATGGCTGCTGTTTTCTGGTTCTGTGGCATTTTCTTCAGAAGAGAAATCGAGTGAATGCTTTAGGTTCCCACAGTCCCTTGCACCAACCTTCGCTAAGCTCAGGTAAATCTCCAGAAACATAGAGAGTGAATAATCTGGTATATTCCATGAGACCTTTTTTACACTGAAATGTTGTTTGATCAACATTTTCTGCATTCTGTGCAGTCATCCACATAGCTCAGCTGTGGTTTTACGGCAAGATAACCAGAGAGGAGTCCCATCGCATTATTCACCAGCAGGGACAAGTAGATGGGTGAGTAAGCTGAAATGAGAGGATTGAAACATTCTCTTGTATATTTCACTGCAGTTTCTCACACACATTTTCCCTTTTTTTTTTACTGTGAAGGTTGTTTCTGCTGAGAGTCAGTCAGAGTAACCCGAAAGCATTTGTACTCACATTGTGCCATCATCAGAAAATCAAACATTTTCAAATCCTACCGGTAAGCATTTCTTATAATGATGTCTTCCTCCTACAAGATTCCATCCAAAAAAAACCCGTGTCAAGATTTAACTACATAAAGGGTTCCTACATAGTGTGAAAAGTCTAGAATTTCAATATATTTGTATGTACATAAAACGACAATAGAGTATGGGAATAAATGGTGTTTTCAGCCTTTATTCCCTATGTGATGGTCTAAAATTTAAATTCATTCAATCATCTATCTATCTATCTATCTATCTATCTATCTATCTATCTATCTATCTATCTATCCATCTATCCATCTATCCATCTATCCATCCATCCATCCATCCATCCATCCATCCATCCATCCATCCATCCATCCATCCATCTATCCATCTATCCATCCATCCATCCATCCATCCATCCATCCATCCATCCATCCATCCATCCATCTATCCATCTATCCATCTATCCATCTATCCATCCATCCATCCATCCATCCATCCATCCATCCATCCATCCATCTATCCATCTATCCATCCATCCATCCGAACAAAATAAATCGGCAAAAGTCTTTCGGTTATGTTGTTAATTACGGTTATAAGTACAGTTTTTTGTTTTTTTTTAAATCTATAGAAGTAAGTCTAACTGTTTTTTTTCTTGTGCCACGTGGTGGGCTTGCATTTACTCAGTGTGAAGAGGACGGCCAGGTCTTCCTCAGCCTCGATGACGGCGTAACCAAATTCACAGACTTGATTCAGCTGGTGGAGTTCTACCAGCTCAACAGAGGGGTCCTGCCTTCTAAACTGAAACACCCATGCACCGTTGTGGCCTTATGACACCTTCAGACGATGTGACTGTCTGAAAATTTACCTGACTCTGCTGAAAAAAACTATCAAAGCAGAGAGGATCTCTCTTTTTCTGCTTGGCTGTTGTCTTTTTCTATTGTGAGTCTGCTGGAGACTGCTGACTGACTGGATTTTTTCCCCCCACTTTTTTCTTGGAAGTTTTGTAGGGGCTGATGCACGACTTGTTTTTGGGGTTCCACTTTTAAGAAACAAAAACGCAGATAAAGGATATGAACACTGCCATTAAGTGTCATCAGTGTTACGAAATGCTCCATGAGATGCCAACAATATTCATCAGTAAGCTTGGGGGCCTCAAGGTCTTTACTCAGAGCTCAAGAACAGACCTTATTTCCATTAAACTGGACAATCAGCAGGACAGTTAAAGCTATTGTGTGGACCACTCTGTTTCCTTCCAACAAACTGCAGTGTCATTCAAGCTATTGATGAAACATTTTAAAAGTATAAACCACAGATGAAGACTCTATTTTCTGTTGGTTTTGAACTCACTCGAGGTGCATATGGTCTTTACTGGTGCATGGCATCTCTTCTGGTGCATAACTCAGCTAGACATCGTGACACCATTCTATGTTATTAATATGAATGGACATGTCTAAAATTTACTGTAAATTAGATCTGAATGCACCTGGAGGTCCTGCATTAAATTCTTTTCAGTTTGTTAAATCTGCACTGTCTACCTTTTTAGACATTCTTTTACAGTATGGTTTCTTTTTTTAAGGAGGCATCAGTTTCCTAAATAATTCAGTTTTAATGTCTAGTTTTCTCCACCGCCTGAATGTTTGCAGATCACTATTAGTCACAACAGATCACTTGGTGATTATCATTCTGGCTTATAAGTCCATCTTCCGAGATTTTTGCTTGGAAATATCCACAAAACAGATGCATTAATTAATGAATGAATTAAGTCATTCAGGTTAAAGTAATCAGCAGCAAAGTCAGAGCAGCTTTACTCAGACAGACAGCTGATTGTATTGTTGAATTTTTAAATTCAGGTAAAGTGATATGAGACTGGGACTGAGACTATCCTTTTTATTTTACTGCATTCATACAGATTTTGCCATTTGAATAAACAGGCACATTTAAAGCCTAGGTTAGCATAACTGCAGGTGAGCATGACTTCTACCATTCATTAAAGAGTTTCCGACAAACATCTGTAAGACCCATTTCACACTTGGCTACAACCGCAATGCAATAATAAAAATTGGTCTTTGCAGGTTACTGGAAAGGTCTGCAATGTTCGTCCATAATAAATGTGATGGATTGTGAAATTTGAGCAGAAGGGTTAAGATTGTGGTGGTTCATAAAGTAAGTGGTTCATAAACCACAGGCTACAGCCTCATTATGACTACGTTGGGCTGGGGAGAAGCAACCACACCTACAAACTGTGCATATAAGTATTTGTTAGGAAACCGGGGGGAGGAGGTTGTGAGCTTTTCAATCTGCATTTCAAATGGGAAATAGATTTGTAAGAGAAGCCTTGGCATCATATTTAGACACTAGAAGGGGAAAAGGGAGCAGGAGGAAGAAAAAGTGCAGACATTGCCTCATATTGTTTATAATGTAATATAACTGGATGTTGTTTATAATCTAATTTTGCAATAGATAACTCATGAAAGAGCAATTTTAGGCTTCAGCCCCACAGTGTGATCAGCTCATCAGAAGATCTCTGGGTCTGTCGTGGGTCCAGGGGGGCAGGTCTGTGGCTCCTCTCACTCACTATTGCATATTTTTATGGAGAAACCTTTTATACACAAGCAAGCTTACACTTACACCCACAGGTGTTTGGATTCAGGTGTTAACAGATACACATATGTTCCATATTGAGCTGCAGTTGCCACTAAATACATCTTGCATTCATTAGTACTCTGTACTTTTTGGTAATATTTCTGTTATATGTTTCTGCAGGTGTAGAAGTAGTCTTCTAGAGTGTTATCTTGTATTCCTCTCATCCTCCTTTCTCTCTTCTCTCCCTTTTTCCTTTTTGCCCGACCTCTCTCTCTTTCTCGCTCCTTTTTTTTCCCTTTTCGTTTCCATCTCCGTATCCATTGCAGTTGAAATAATCCCAAAGCAGTTTCTAATAAAGTTTTTTTTTTATGTATATCAAGCGGAGCATTAAAGCATTAGCTGTAATGCTCCACTTGTGAAATTAAATCTTTGGGCTACTTCTTGTCACTCAGACAACAATTCTGAGCGCTACTCTACTGGGCAGGACAGATAAGAAAAAGGAATGATGGCACGCTTGCTTGTGCATAGTACTTTGTAGAGAAACCCCCTTCAGGAGAATCCCCTCATGCTGCTGATAAGCTGACCAAGGTGCGGTATTGTCTTCTTCTCCAAATCAAGGCAGACACTGATGGTGGAGGTGGAGAAATCTCTCATTTACATAGGAAAAATTATCGATTATAAGGAAAGTAGTTGTAATATGGAGGCAATGTTGTGTGATAGCTGGAAAGGCAGAAGGTCAAACCTATTTGCTGAGTACTAGGAGTGCAGAAGCATCAGGATTGTCTTCAACATTTAAATGTTTTTTCTTTTCAATAGTTTTAACAACTCATACAGATCCTGGGGACTGTCAGCTGCTCTTTATCCAGTGTGAAACGGGCCTTACCAACTCACGGGAAACTCAAACAGAATGCTGTAGATTGTGTGAGCAACATTAATCCCTTATTGTTGCCTAATTTTTACCTTTGTTCCGGCCAGCTGAGAAATATGGCTAGTGTCCTCCATTTTCCATAAAGTGTGGCCTTTTTCCCCCCTTTGGCTTACTTGTACGCAAACAATGTCAAATACCTCCTCAACAGCGCGCTCCTTCTATCATCAAATGGCAAAATCTATGGAAGCTGCTGGTAAATGTGAATGGTATCTGTAAAAACCGAAGCACATTTAAAATACATTTATAACAAAGGGTGTAGACCTTCTCTGCCTCTTTTTCTTATTACATTTTATGTAGCCTGCTTTTGAATGTTGCAAATAGGAAATGGATTGATTAAGATATCAGTGGGGTCTATTTTAATTAATTCAAGTAATATCTGTTTATTTCTCACACTCAGAACATCAGCCTGTAACAGCAGGTCCAGTTGTTGGAAATGTTTGCTTAAAAGGTTTCTGACTTGATTTCTTTTTGTGATTGGCCAAGACTATGTTTCTGTTATTAACTATAGATAAAGGAGAGCTTTCTATAAACAGGAAACCAGATGAATAGCAAAACCCATTTCACCATAAACTCAACATGTAAGCTTAAAAGTTCTTTCTTTTTGTCACTTCACACAAGCTGCTGCCAATGTTTAGACTATCCTGCTGTGAAATGGCCCACATGAATAGTAGTCTTTTTTATTCATTTGTACTCCTGAAATCTCTTGATTTTTCTCTTTGTTGTCTTTAGTTCAGGGCTTTTTTTGTTGTTGCCTTGTTTAGCTAAGTAGTCAGCAGAGTTTTAGGTTTATGTTCTTTTGTACATCGACAGCCATCTTTTATTGACCAGCAGGTTGTTAAAGAATTTATGTTTATGAACTGAGATGCAGAATAGCAGCACAATGTGTGCGAGTTCACCATAATTTATCTAAGATGCAATGACATTTTTATTTTTTTTATTTGTTTGTCTGGTTTTTGTGTATTTATTTATCTGGATGTGACTGATTACTTGAAAATCTTAGATTTGTTTTGTTCTTTACTGTCTTCGCTTGTCATTACCATGAAATCATTGTGACTATTATAATTGTAACGACATTACCAGAAGTGATGTTTTCCTTTTTGCTTTGAATATCCAAAACATTCTAGATACGCCAGTCAGAATTTTGTGGCCAGTTTTCTATCTCCCATTTTTGTATGAATGTTTTGACCTTCAAATATTGATTTTAGCCTATTCCATTTCATCTTTCAAAAATATAGGATAAGCAGATATATCAAGCGCTATGTGAGAGAGCAATCACTGTGAAACTGTTATATTTTCTAACAAAGATAAAATGATTATGGGGTTCACATTTTAAACTTGCTTTACAATCATTAGTGATTAGCATAATTAGATATACTAAAACAGCAGTAATATTTAAAACAAAGACAAGATGATTATGGGAATAACATTATAAGTTGGTTTTAACATTGTACATTGTCCTTTTTAAGAATTACTAAAACAGCAGTCTCCTTGTGTATTTTCTACAGAATGTAGAATTCCTAAGAGATTCCTAACATTTCCAAATCCTTCGTGATCCAGGACAGAGGTTAAGAGCTAAAAATAATAAATGTGGCTCTACTCTGTTTTTGACTTTGTTATCTGCTGAAAGTCTCACTCTCTCTCACTCTCTTGCAGCCTAAATTAACCACAGGCATGTCTCATCATGTGATTAAAAAAGCTCAGTTCCTTTCTAAATAGCTTACATATCTGCACTTCTTTTGACTTTTATTCTAAACACCTTATTGAAAGATGTTATCTAAAAATAGATAACATCAATTTTTCTTCCCTCAATAACTGTTTCCACCCCAAAAAGTATAATTTTCAGTGCCACCGGGTAGTGTTTGGTATGGTTGGTTCATTGACTTGAAAAATAGGTTTCCACCAGCTGGTCAGGGGTCCAGACTGATCAAGCTGAAAATCTGCCCAGTTTGGTCACCAGACCATGTCTCGGTGGATATCTTAAAATGTAGATTTAAACAACAAGTGTTAAAAGGTGATGTTTAAAGCACACTGACAATAACAATGTCAAATGTGACCTCCAGAATGGATGACAAGATGAATGTTATGAAACTGAAAAAACACAAAGAAAAATAACAGTGTTTCCTACCACAAATATCGTTAAATATTTTTAAACCACCTCTTTCTTCAACCCTCCCCCACCAAAAAGTTGGTTAAAGGTGTAACTTAAGAAAACCACTAGATGTCACAATAGAGGATCTTATAACTAAAGATAGAAAGTGACAACAGAAACCTAATTCAAAGCTCATCACTCATCCCTAAAACCTCTGTCTATATGGATGGCATAAACTGGCCTTAATGGACACAGAAGGTATCTTTCGGTTGGAGCCTTTTTACCTCAAAGTTGCTAAGTCAGTGGAGAATAACAACAGGGCTTAGGAAGTTTAGAGAATTGCATGCAAACACAAGCAGCCTTAACAAACTTTGAAAACAAGTGCTTGAAAACATGCAAGAGCAGATAGTAACTGGCAACTGGGTAAGAACATCAGTACACGGCTGTAACCTTGCACAGCAATTAGCTGTTTGTGACTTCCTAAGGATTTATTATAATAGTTTAAAAGACAATTTCAATTCAAACCAACTGCCTCCTTTTTTTTTAAATAACATTTTATTTAGAATTTAAATAATAGTAAGTAAACCACCTAAAAAATCAGAGAATAACCCCAAGGCCTTAAAGGCAGAATTTTAGAGGTAGATATAGATATAGAGTAAAACATAATCACAATATACAGTTTAAAATACTAGGATTAGACTCATTAGTGTATATAAGCCCTCCAACTGACACTATAAAACATTCTGCACATTTTATTCATATAAAACAGCCTAAATGTGGAACTAGAGCTCAATTTGTGAAATTCAGCCATTCAAACTGTCCATGGAGATATTTGAGTGATGATAAAACTAATGAATGGAATCTTCTGAAACCTGGGAAACACATTTTTAAATATCATGCATCAATCTTTAACTGACAACAAGTAAAAAACAACAGATCTAATGTATGGTTAAGTTTAGGTGAGCCTCTAGGTTCATGACCATGAATTTGACCATAATCACTTTCATTTCATCAAGCAAAATGTTAAGAACTCTCAGCCTGAATCAGTCACCTGCAGTGTTTGACTTTAGCTCTCATATTGAGGTAAAACTACAACAGTTCAAAATATGCAATTAAAAATGTATGTACTTGTATGTTTGATTGCTTTAATTTATAAGAAATCTGAACAGAACATTTTTTTTCTATTTAAAAATAAAATATATATATAAAAAAAAACCACCAATAGTCAGCTTTTTATGTACTTTATAAATAACATTTATAAAGTACATAAAAAGTAATTTGAAGTAGGGCAAAATGGCCTTCAAATCTGGTTAAAATTTAAAAACAACCGGGAACATATTTCCAGCTTTTTTTCTTTTTGAGTGAGTTTAAATTAATTTGTATTTTTACAGCTGTCTCAGAGCAAGATAATCTGGTTGCACAAATGGGTAGGGTGAAAACAAAATCCATATAAACTATTATGCATTTCAGGGAATGTAAACAGGAAAACAGTAACTTCGCTTTTTTTGTTAATATTCATGTGCTTTGCTTCAGTCTGTAAATAGTTGGTTGGCTTATTGTAATCTTTTCAGGTATTTTTGTAAAAAAATAAGGGACTGATATATTCTGTTTATTGATATTAGAATAAAATGCTAATACCTTGATACAAAAAAATGTTAAATGTGTTTTTATTTGCTGTTCTGGGCTGAGGGTTGTATAAACTCATCATCTGCATGAAACTGATTTTGGACTTTTAATGATGCATTTGAACTGTTCTTTCTCTAGGGTGAACTGATGATAGAACCAACAATTTATTAAATTTGAAACACAAGTTTGAATTTATAAATTTTTTTTCGACTCCACAGAGTGTCAAAAATTATACCTAGTGGTGTGGTGTAAGGTACATCCATAATAATTTTTGGTTGACTGGTGTTAAGCAATTCTTACCTCAACCACACTCGCTGTGTATTCATCACAAAGCATTTGGCTTCATTTCTCCAGGATATTTGTCCACTTCTTTTTTTTTTTTAAATGGTCAAGCTCAATTAAAATGGTTTGTGTTCCGGCACAGACAATGCTTTTCTATATAGTTGAGATCAGCGCTGGTGTGAGGCTTTTTGGGAAGCCTAATGGCAGTAATGGTGATTTAAACAACAGGGGTAGAATAATGAATGATGCATTAGTTGGAATTTTCAGACTTTTCCACATTTTTATCCTTTAGCAAAAGTCAAAGTTTTCAAAGGGTTTGCAAAGGATCACAATGATTGTACAACAGTATCAGTCTGAAGAATGTTACAATAACTTCCAGAGCATTATATAGCAGGACACATTAAAGGGAGTCATTGGATAAATCTAAACTTTCAAAATGTTCAGTTAGCTCAAAAACCAAACAACTCACCATCAAAGAACACCACATACACAGTGAAAAATTGTAGTGGCAGAATAATGCTCTTGGGGTTCTTTTTTCCAGATGAAACTAGGGTTTTGTTTGTTTCAGATGAAACTTGAGTTTCTTTTTTTTCAGTTGAAATTCCGTTTTATTTTTTTCAGACGGTATTGGGGTTTTATCAGGGTGGATAAAATTATGTACAGTTCCAGAAATTATGAACAGTTTTTGCTGTGTTAGAACTTATTCTACATGATGTGGTGCATCTGGTAACTTTAAAGGTCAAATTCTACAGGAACAGAGATTATCCACTAGATGGTGCTGTGCTACAAAAAGGTTTAATGGAAACCAAAATGGAATAGAGGCACTGAAAGTTTTCATTCTGTGAACATACTCAAGAAAAGTCTACCTCCAGCAAATGACTAACTGTGAAATTTATAGGTAGTGATCTTGTGAATAGCTGGTAAATGTGGTAAATGTGTAGCATGCTTTAGAAACTGACCTTTTGACACCAGCTGGGTGTCACAACACTCGGTTTATCAGTCTTGCAAACATCTGACTGCACTGTTCAATGGTTAGGATTAATTGGAATGTATGAACCTAACGTTTGTGAAGTGCCTTGAGACAACATGTGTTGTGAATTGGCGCTATATAAATAAACTGAATTGAATAGCTGGTTTAATTGTTATTGTGCATAAAGATGTTGACAAAGATTAGCATTTCTGTAGACACATTACCTCCGTAAATACACAACCATGTGTATAACTATGTCGGCATTTCACCAGAAAGGGATTTAATTACTTTTGAAAAACCTTTGGCTACATTTGAAGGTTCAAATCATCTGGAAGAGTATTAGGGTCACTGAAAAACAAAATCACAATTTTGACTTTGACTGGAAGCAACTAGGAGCAACCAGCTTCAATGACATAGATGTGAGTTGTGCAGGAGAACAACTAACTTTATGCAGGAAATGGCCAGGGGGTCCCCAAAGACGTACGAATGAACAATTTATTTCAGACACATACATAAACACACACATATATATATATATATATATATATGTGTGTGTATATAAATGTACACACACATATACACACACATATATATATGTTTGTGTATATAAATGTACACACACATATATATATATATATATATATATATATATACACACACAAACACACACATATATATATACACACACACACATATATATATATATATATATATATATATATATATATATATATATATATATATATATATTTATATATATACATACACACACACACACACACACACACATACAGTTCAGACCAAAAGTTTGGACACACCTTCTCATTCAAAGAGTTCTCTTTATTTTTATGACTATGAATATTGTAGCTTCACACTGAAGGCATCAAAACTATGAATTAACACATGTGGAATTATATACTGAACAAAAAAGTGTGAAACAACTGAAAATATGTCTTATATTCTAGGTTTTTCAAAATAGCCACCTTTTGCTTTGATCACTGCTCCACACACTCTTGACATTCTGTTGATGAGCTTCAAGAGGTAGTCACCTGAAATGGTTTTCACTTCACTTTCACTTCACAGGTGTGCCCTGTCAGGTTTAATAAGTGGGATTTCAAGCCTTATAAATGGGGTTGGGATCATCAGTTGTGTTGTGCAGGAGGTGTATACAGTACACAGCTGATAGTCCTACTGAATAGACTGTTAGAATTTGTATTATGGCAAGAGAAAAGCAGCTAAGTAAAGAAAAACGAGTGGCCATCATTACTTTAAGAAATGAAGGTCAGTCAGTCCGAACAATTGGGAAAACTTTGAAAGTGTCCCCAAGTGCAGTTGCAAAAACTATCAAGCGCTACAAAGAAACTGGCTCACATTAGGACCGCCCCAGGAAAGGAAAACCAAGAGTCACCTCTGCTGCAGACGATAAGTTCATCCGAGTCACCAGTCTCAGAAATTGCAGGTTAACAGCAGCTCAGATTAGAGAACAGGTCAATGCCACACAGAGTTCTATCAGCAGACACATCTCTAGAACAACTGTTAAGAGGAGACTGTGTGATTCAGGCCTTCATGGTAAAATAGCTGCTAGGAAACCACTGCTGAGGACAGGCAACAAACAGAAGAGACTTGTTTGTGATAAAGAACACAAGGACTGGACATTAGACCAGTGGAAATCGGTGCTTTGGTCTGATGAGTCCAAGTTTGAGATCTTTGGTTCCAACTACCGTGTCTTTGTGCGGCGCAGAAGAGGTGAACGAATGGACTCTACATGCCTGGTTCCCACCGTGAAGCATGGAGGAGGAGGTGTGATGGTGTGGGGGTGCTTTGCTGGTGACATTGTTGGGGATTTATTCAAAATTGAAGGCATACTGAACCAGCATGGCTACCACAGCATCTTGCAGCGGCATGCTATTCCATCCGGTTTGCGTTTAGTTGGACCATCATTTATTTTTCAACAGGACAATGACCCCAAACACACCTCCAGGCTGTTTAAGGGCTATTTGACCAAGAAGGAGAGTGATGGGGTGCTGCGCCAGAGGACCTGGCCTCCACAGTCACCGGACCTGAACCCAATTGAGATGGTTTGGGGTGAGCTGGACTGCAGAGTGAAGGCAAAAGGGCCAACAAGTGCTAAGCATCTCTGGGAACTCCTTCAAGACTGTTGGAAAACCATTTCAGGTGACTACCTCTTGAAGCTCATCAACAGAATGCCAAGAGTGTGTGGAGCAGTAATCAAAGCAAAAGGTGGCTACTTTGAAGAACCTAGAATATAAGACATTTTCAGTTGTTCCACACTTTTTGTTCAGTATATAATTCCACATGTGTTAATTCAAAGTTTTGATGCTTTCAGTGTGAAGCTACCGTATTTATAGTCATGAAAATAAAGACAACTCTTTGAATGAGAAGGTGTGTCCAAACGTTGGTCTGTAATGTATATATATACAGGGGTTGGACAATGAAACTGAAACACCTGGTTTTAGACCACAATAATTTATTAGTATGGTGTAGGGCCTCCTTTTGCAGCCAATACAGCATCAATTCGTCTTGGGAATGACATATACAAGTCCTGCACAGTGGTCAGAGGGATTTTAAGCCATTCTTCTTGCAGTATAGTGGCCAGGTCACTACGTGATACTGGTGGAGGAAAACGTTTCCTGACTCGCTCCTCCAAAACACCACAAAGTGGCTCAATAATATTTAGATCTGGTGACTGTGCAGGCCATGGGAGATGTTCAACTTCACTTTCATGTTCATCAAACCAATCTTTCACCAGTCTTGCTGTGTGTATTGGTGCATTGTCATCCTGATACACGGCACCGCCTTCAGGATACAATGTTTGAACCATTGGATGCACATGGTCCTCAAGAATGGTTCGGTAGTCCTTGGCAGTGATGCACCCATCTAGCACAAGTATTGGGCCAAGGGAATGCCATGATATGGCAGCCCAGACCATCATTGATCCACCCCCATGCTTCACTCTGGGCATGCAACAGTCTGGGTGGTACGCTTCTTTGGGGCTTCTCCACACCGTAACTCTCCCGGATGTGTGGAAAACAGTAAAGGTGGACTCATCAGAGAACAATACATGTTTCACATTGTCCACAGCCCAAGATTTGCGCTCCTTGCACCATTGAAACCAACGTTTGGCATTGGCATGAGTGACCAAAGGTTTGGCTATAGCAGCCCGGCCGTGTATATTGACCCCGTGGAGCTCCCGACGGACAGTTCTGGTGGAAACAGGAGAGTTGAGGTGCACATTTAATTCTGCCGTGATTTGGGCAGCCGTGGTTTTATGTTTTTTGGATACAATCCGGGTTAGCACCCGAACATCCCTTTCAGACAGCTTCCTCTTGCATCCACAGTTAATCCTGTTGGATGTGGTTCGTCCTTCTTGGTGGTATGCTGACATTACCCTGGATACCGTGGCTCTTGATACATCACAAAGACTTGCTGTCTTGGTCACAGATGCGCCAGCAAGACGTGCACCACACTAAAATGACAGGTGTTTCAGTTTTGCTGTCCAACCCCTGGCAACAATATAGACAAAAATATATATATTAACAAATATATATGTATAACACATACATGCATGCAACCTAGATACAAATAAACCAATTTAGTAAACCCGAAAAACCCATTAAATACATCTGTCAGAATAGTTACACATATACACATATGCACACTCAAAATATGCCACCATAGTTATGTGAAAATCTGTGAAAATATGTATGAGGAAGTAAAACCTATTTAATCATTCCCCTTCACCTTCCTGTAGTCCTTAACACGAATGCACTTCTTGTTTCCAAAAAGTGATAATATTACATATTATATCACACACATAGTGATATGTTTCAAGTCTTTATTTCTTTAATACTAATTACATGAAACCACTAAAAATGATTTAAATATGTAATTTGGACCCACTGAAGAAATATATGCATGTATACTCTATAGTATATGCACTAGTTCTTTTGCTCAAATTAAGGGTTAGGGTTAGAGTTAAAAATGTATTACAGTAAACAAGAGTAAGGTGTTAAGGAAGTCCAGGTTGCTTTAATAACAGCCTTCAGCTTGTCTGATGTCTCCCATTGTCCTTTTGACCAAAGAGTTGTAAACTCTATATGAGGGTTTAGGATGGATGGATGGATGGATGGATGTGGATGGATGGATGGATGGATGGATGGATGGATGGATGGATGGATGGATGGATGGATGGATGGATGGATGGATTGGATTGGATTGGATTGGATTGGATTGGATTGGATTGGAATGGAATGGAATGGAATGGAATGGAATGGAATGGAATGGAATGGAAAGGAAAGGAAAGGAAAGGAAAGGAAAGGAAAGGAAAGGAAAGGAAAGGAAAGGAAAGGAAAGGAAAGGAAAGGAAAGGAAAGGAAAGGAAAGGAAATTAGCATCTCCAAAATTGTCAGCAGAAGGAAATATGAGGGCCTCTAAAACTTTAGACTTAAGAAAGTCAGTGGACTGACACCAACAGATGACTTTATTTCCCAAATCTCCTGTTGAAACAAACACTGGACCTTGACCAATTTGGAGTCTGTGCCTCAGTATCTTTCTTTCAGACTTTGCAATCTTGATTTCTAAACAAAATGCTAATTTTATTTTCTCTGAAAAGAGACAGAATTTTGCACTTTATCAGCTGTAAGTCAAATATATCAAAATCAAAAAAATGAAAGCTTGAAATGTATCATTTTGTGTAATTAATCTATATAATATACTTTTTGAATTGAGATACAGATATTTTGTTTCATAGAGATGTAGCTGTATTAATGTTTTTTGTATCTGTATGTGTGTCTAGTGATATCTATGTATTCTTATCTACAGTATGAAGAAAAACAAAAATGTTTAGGTGTGCAGAAATGAACATGAACAGTGTCCACCTTTGCTCTTTAGGTATTATCAGAGCACTCAGTTCTTCTCATAAAACTAGAGCCCCTGTGCATAAAATAACAAAGCTTGTGTTCTTTTACTAATGAAATATCATGCAACTTAGGTAAGAGGTTAGAGGTGAAAATGAGAGTTTCGAGATAGTTCTCCTTTTTGTCATTATGCGTACTGTCTACAAAGCCCCCGTACCACAGGCCTACCCCCACTGTGTTTGAAAATTGGTATAGTGATTTTACATTTAAAAGACTTGCCTTCACTCATTCAAACATTCTTCTTCTCATTGCGTCTAAACAACTCAAACTTTGCCTTGTCTAAGCATACGTGTTTTTCTCCAGTAGGGCATTTGGGTCGTTCATGTGTGAAGCTGCAAAGTTAAGTCGAGCTTGTAAACCTTTCTTGGTCTGCATCCTCTCTGTCCATGTTTATTTTAAACTCTCTTCTCTGTGGACACTGATGTTCCAACATCTTCCAGTTATGATGAAAGGATTGAACCTTTGAGGATCCTTGGTAGTTCCTACACATCCTGGTCATTTTCCCTTTATCAGAGTGAGCAGTTTGAAAAGTGGTTGCAATCTGATGTACCAACAGAACAATGATCCAAAACAAACATCAAAACTAAATCAGCTTAATATAAAGATTCTAGAATAGCCTTGTTCCTAACCTTTTTGAAAATGTACAGACTTTTCTCAAAAGGTGTGTCTGTAGTTGGAAACCAACCATATTCAATGAACTCTAATGTTCCTGCCGGGAAGAGTTCCCAACAGGACGAATTATGCTAGGACCTTGTTGATGGCTAGTAAAACTGTGTGGTTTTGATAAAACCTGCTATGAGACAGTTAAACAAGTATAAATGTTGGCATATACATATATTTGAGTCTGTGTGTTAAATTTATACCTGTATGGAGTAGAGAAAATGAAAATGAAATTCAAAAGTGTGCATCCACGTCTTTTTAAAAGCTCCAAATTAATATGACATTCATGCCATTAACAAGGTTATTTAAATTTCTTACTTTTATTGAATAACTACATGTAATGTTTTTTTGTTTTTTTTTCGTGTGCAATCAGATCATGTATATTTTTTGTCCCCTTCATATGTGTGCGCTCTGGGTTAGGAACACCTTATGAATCACTGTACCTTGCGTTGGCCATGAGCCCCTTTCCCATTGGCTGGCGTCGTGGGGGTTGGTGAGGTGGGGGTGGTAAGAGCAAGATAAAAGGAGCAAATATCTCCTGTTCTGCTTACACACACAAACGAACTCAACACGTGCCTAGCTGTCCGTCTGACTGGTTGTGGACGTGAAAAAAGGAGACGAGGTTTCACTATTCAAACACTGCTGCTGGAGCTCTCTGGATCTGAAAGTGTGAGTACACACACACACACCCACACACAAACACACACACACACACACACACATCCATATAGCATG
This sequence comes from Girardinichthys multiradiatus, assembly GCF_021462225.1. Taxonomy (NCBI): domain Eukaryota; kingdom Metazoa; phylum Chordata; class Actinopteri; order Cyprinodontiformes; family Goodeidae; genus Girardinichthys; species Girardinichthys multiradiatus. The sequence goes on from NC_061796.1 coordinate 11,818,027, forward strand.
TCTAATCCTATTTGAGATAAGGCTTCGGATAAGGGCTCTGCTGCTCAACAAGAATAAAGACCTACTCTGTAACACTTGTTGAATGATAAGGCAATGGCGTTGTGCAGGGGGCAATGTTCATATGGTATTATACTGTTTGAAGAGGTGGTGCAACAGAAATGTGCATGAGAATAAGGTCCAACCTTTTCTCCCACCATTAAAATAAATAGTCAATGTGATGCTGTATATCATTTACCCTCAAGAAAGTCAGGACTTAAATGAAGTATGCTGGGAGAAACGTTTGCAGAGCCCCTAAAGTCAGATCACAGTGAAAGAAAAACAGAGTGGCTAAAGACTCAATACGGAGGTCAATATTTCATAAAACATTTGCATGCCTAATCAAACTGTAAGTATAATCTCGTAGACTCACTGTCTTAGCACTTCATAACAGTCAAAGCAGGACACAGAAGAGGAGAGCAAGACTGGATAAATACACAAGAAATAAAATCTTTACTAAAACAATGGGTACAAGCCATAAAACCAAAACAATCTAGACTTAAAAATATCTGTTAAATCCATTAAAATACAGTGTGGCAGTATAATTGCAGCTTGATAAGTTCAGTAACAGCAGTCGGAACAAAGCTGTTATTAAAATGTCTGTTCCTACATTTAGAAGAATCTTCTTCCAGAGGGAAGAAGCTGAAACTTCTTGTGAAGGGGATGAAAGTCTGTTTTATTTTAAACAGAAGAGGCTATTCGCTGTACCTTCCTGCTCTACCGGGATATGACTGACCATTGGGCCTCTCCGATCAGTTTAGATGGCAGTTTTACAACCTGCTGAAGGGAACTCTTCTCTTTCATTGTTGCATGACCAAACTATGATACCAAGGAAAATGATAAAACTGATTCAATAAAAGCATGATAAAAAAGGATCATTATGGTTCAGTCAGTATTAATATTGCAGAGTTTCCTCAACCAGAAGAGGCGCTGATTTTTTGCTAAAACAGTCCTGTTAATAAGATAAATGATTTCCGTGTTAATTGAGCTGCTTTATTGTCATTTTTAAATGCACTGTAACTATAGTAACCATTTATTTTCTGGACTATTTATTTTCCTTGCTTATATAAAGAAAAATCTGTATTAATATTTTCTTTATTTTTGCCCTTGGAATGTGAATGCTTTTCTTTACAAATATTTATTCTAAGCACAAGATTAGATTGGGTGGTTAAAAATATGCAACCTGTAGATGTTTTAATACGATTAAACTGTTTCTTTTCCTTTTTAGCAAATTTGTCTGATTAAAGGCTTAAGATTTATAAACGTTTATGGCAAAAAATCTATTAGATTAGTTTATGTACTATATCCTTAATAATTATTGGCATCCCTGATGAAGATGTGGTTTTTTTATTGCTGTGGAAAATCTGAATGTAGAAAATACAAACCTTACATTTCTAAGGGTTGAGTCAGTCTTGCTACAACACACAGCAAGGAGGAAGGTAAAAGAAATCTCACGGGCTTACTGTTCAAGAACAGCAGCAAAGAGTGACATCTTGAAGTTAAAAGGCTCCCAAAAGAACCATTAGATACCATCTACATGCCAGCTGGTTGCTTCCCATGAAAAAGGCATTTCTGTCCTACAGTAACTAAGGCATAAGTATGGTGTTCGCCTATTCCACTGGGACTTAAACTGAAACCATGCATTTTGGTCAAATCAGATGATGATTGAATTTTTTAACATCAATCACGTCAGATGGGTCTGACTTAAATTTAAATTATGGTTATGGAGCAAAGCACTTGCTGCTTACTAATAAGAATGGAGGAGGAGCTCTGATGGATAGGGCCTTTTTCTATTTTAAAGACCAGTAGGGAACCTCGTTACTGTATATGCCATGAAAGTGCTAGGATGTTTTACATGCAGAAATTTGCAGACCCATCCAAAAAACAGAAAGTAGACCATTTTTGGATCTTTCAGCAGGTAAAGAATCTAAACATTTGGCAAAACCAACACAGAAACAGACAAAGAAAACCTTCTTGCATGGCCATATCTAGACCTAAATCCTAAATCCTCTTTTTGTTTGTTTCAACCTTTAAACATTTCACAGGGAATTTCTAAATGCAGTTCTATAGGCAAAAGGCAGTTGTACAAATCATTAACGGGCATGCTGGTAAGTGTGGCAGGGATTGTTCCCCTGCTCTTTAATCAATGTAATGTGTGATTATTTTACTGGAATAAAATAATTTTAAAAGCTTTTCTAGCATCTTTTCCAGGGTGTGAATAAAAGGGGACAACACTGTTTCTATGTGTGCAAGACTGGTAGTGCCAGAGGTTGTGACTTTTATATACTATTTAGTTTTATTAACAAATATGTTCCTAAGCCATTCTTGGTGTCAAACAGGTGGTTAACTCTGTAATGTTCAGTCCCTGCACCACCAGTAGAGCAAAGGTTAATCTTGAGAGTTAATGTGTGCATTTTCTTTAATAAATTGTCAGAATCCCAAAAAAGTCACATCCAGCCCCTTGAAACACTAAGAACACCTGCTGCCAAGTTCATAATTTGTATTGTTTTCCAGTTATATCATGGATGCTGCAGAATTTCGACGCAGAGGCAAGGAGATGGTTGACTATGTGGCCGACTACTTGGAAAACATAGAACAGCGACCAGTGTACCCGGATCTGGAACCAGGATATCTCCGTTCTTTAATCCCCACTGAGGCCCCACTTGAGCCTGAGAGTTATGAGGAAATAATGCACGACGTGGAGAGGGTCATAATGCCAGGGGTAAGGTGATACCATTTGCTTTTTTATTGGTTAACACAATGTTACATGACCCTAATTACTCTACTATTTACAAGGTTTTTTCAAATCTTTACTTCACACAAAAAAACTATAAATTTCAATTGAAGCAGCAAATATATAACTCTTATACCACCTTGTAGGTAGAACCATAAACGTAGTAGATATAATTCAAAAATGTTTGGGCCAGCGTTTTGGCTTAGAGTACAATGCAGTTTTGCTTATGTGTGTTATTAAAACACCCAGCTTGTCCAAAGTTTAGTATTCTAAGAAATTTCAAGCAAATTTACTGTAACTTACAAATGTAACGATTCTGACAAGAATTCAGTATTATACATCAGTATGAGTATCAGTCTCAATGTGCAATTTAATTTAATTCAATTCAGATTATTTATATAGCGCCAATTCACAACACATGTTGTCTCAAGGTACTTCACAAAAGTCAGGTACATACATTCCAATTAATCCTAACCATTGAACAGTGCAGTCAGATTCAGTTATTTATTCAAATTGGATAAAAAGTTTTTCTATCTAAGGAAACCCAGCAGATTGCATCGAGATTTTTAGCATTCACTCCTCCTGGATGAGCATGTAGAGACAGTGGACAGTCACTGGCGTTGACTTTGCAGCAAACCCTCATACTGAGCATGCATGTAGCGACAGTGGAGAGGAAAAACTCCCTTTTAACAGGAAGGAACCCCCAGCAGAACCAGGCTCAGTGTGAGCGGCCATCTGCCACGACTGAAACCTCAGTCAATTGCCAAATCTAGAAGAGAGAAAGGGTTAAACACTGAATGACAGGGCCAAGTGGATCATCTGTAAAAGGTGAGCATTAAGTTGTTGACAGCAGAAGTTTGGGCAATGCCCCTCTCCAGAAAGGTGTCACAGGTAGACACAGAATCAGGCCAGGTGTAGCTTCTAGGAAGAGAAAAGAGAGAGAACATAAAGTTAAAAACTGAAATAACAGCAAATAATGCAAAATTGGAGAGTAATGTGAGAATGTAGTGAAGAGGGTGAAAGTGGTCCTTATGTCGTCCAGCAGCCTAAGCCTAAAGCAGCATAACTACAGAGATAGTTTCTGTTTCAGTTTATATATTTATATAGCACTTATTTACAACAATGTCATCTCAAGGCACCCCACAAATGGTCCGGAACGGTGCGGGGCCGCCTTGCAGGCCAGACCAAACCACCGAGTGTCAGAGCCCGGCCACCCCAGAACAGGCCACGTGTAGGGGCACTAAGTAAAATAATAAACTGATAAAGTTCGAGATCGGGATACCTCTCTTTGTCTGACTGATTATAACCATTGGAAAAGAGAAGGGGTAATACAGGTAGCAGAAATGGAGGGTGTGTTTGCAGCTCAACCATAACTGAGCCGGTTTAGGCTAAACTGACTCCTCCTTACTCCATCCAACAGGGAGGGAGGAAGACGGTGGTAAAACATAAGTAAGATAGCCTAAGCCACTCTAACTATAAGTTTTATCAAAAAGGAAAGTTTTAAGCCTAGCCTTAAAAGTAAACAGGGTGTCTGCATCACGGACCAAAACTGGCAGCTGGTTCCACAGGAGAGGAGCTCAATAACTAAAGGATCTGCCTCCCATTCTACTTCTAGAGACTCTAGGAACCACCAGTAAACCTGCAGTCTGAGAACGAAGTGCTCTGTTAGGAACATATGGAACAATCAGATCTCTGATGTATGATGGAGCTAGATCATTAAAGGCTTTATATGTGAGGAGGAGAATTTTAAATTCTATTCTGGATTTAACAGGGAGCCAATGAAGGGAAGCTAAAATAGGAGAAATATAATCCCTCTTTTTAATTTTCATCAGAACTCTTGCTGCAGCATTTTGAATGAGCTGAAGGCTTTTAACTGCATTTTGTGAACATCCTGATAGTAAAGAATTACAATAATCCAGCCTTGAAGTAACAAATGCATGGACTAGATTTTCAGCATCACTCCTGGACAGGATATTTCTAATTTTAGCAATGTTCTGGAGATGAAAGAAGGAAATCCTAGAAACCTGTTTAATATGGGATTTAAATGACATGTCCTGGTCAAAAATAACACCAAGGTTTTTTACTTTATTACCGGAGGTCAATTTAATGCCATCCAGGTTAAGTGATTGACTAAGCAGTTTCTTTTTTAAAGACTCCGGTCCAAAGACGACAACTTCTGTCTTGTCTGAATTTAGAAGCAGAAAATGTAAAGTCATCCAAGTTTTTATGTCTTCAAGACATGCTTGTAGTCTATCTAACAGGTTGGGCTCATCAGGATTTATGAATAAGTAAAGCTGAGTATCATCAGCGTAACAGTGAAAATTTATCCCATGCTGCCTGATAATTTTACCTATTGGAAGCATATATATAGTAAAGAGAATTGGCCCAAGTACTGAACCCTGTGGTACCAATTAACCCTGGAGTTTAAAGATGATTTATCATTTACATGAACAAACTGGAATCTGTCAGACAAATAAGATTTAAACCAGCCTAGTGCTGTTCCCCTGATCCCTACAGGATATTCCAGCCTTTCCAAGAGAATATTGTGATCGACTGTATCAAATGCAGCACTGAGATTTAACAGAACCGGTACAGACACAAGCCCATTATGTGGGCTGTTTCAGTGCTGTGATGAGCTCTGAAGCCTGACCGAAACTCTTCAAACAAATCATTGCTGTGTAAATGCTCACACATTTGATTAGCAACAATTTTCTCAAGAATTTTAGATAGGAATGGAAGATTGGATATAGGTCTGTAATTTTTCAAGTCATCTCGATCAAACGAAGGTTTCTTAAGTAAAGGTTTAATTACAGCTACCTTAAAAGCCTGTGGTACATATCCTTTTACTAAGGATAGATTAATCAAATCTAAAATAGGGCTGGTAATCAGAGGGAACACTTCCTTAAATAATTTGGTTGGGATTGGGTCTAACATACAAGTTGAAGGTTTAGATGAAGCTAATACAGGTCCTTCTCAAAATATTAGCAAATTGTGATACAGGTAATTATTTTCCATAATGTCATGATGAAAATTTAACATTCATATATTTTAGATTCATTGCACACTAACTGAAATATTTCAGGTCTTTTATTGTCTTAATACGGATGATTTTGGCATACAGCTCATGAAAAACCAAAATTCCTATCTCACAAAATTAGCATATTTCATCCGACCAATAAAAGAAAAGTGTTTTTAAAACAAAAAACGTCAACCTTCAAATAATCATGTACAGTTATGCACTCAATACTTGGTCGGGAATAGAGGCAATCAGCTTGTGGCACTGCTGAGGTCTTATGGAGGCCCAGGATGCTTCGATAGCGGCCTTTAGCTCATCCAGAGTGTTGGGTCTTGAGTCTCTCAACGTTCTCTTCACAATATCCCACAGATTCTCTATGGGGTTCAGGTCAGGAGAGTTGGCAGGCCAATTGAGCACAGTGATACCATGGTCAGTAAACCCTTTACCAGTGGTTTTGGCACTGTGAGCAGGTGCCAGGTCGTGCTGAAAAATGAAATCTTCATCTCCATAAAGCTTTTCAGCAGATGGAAGCATGAAGTGCTCCAAAATCTCCTGATAGCTAGCTGCATTGACCCTGCCCTTGATAAAACACAGTGGACCAACACCAGCAGCTGACACGGCACCCCAGACCATCACTGACTGTGGGTACTTGACACTGGACTTCTGGCATTTTGGCATTTCCTTCTCCCCAGTCTTCCTCCAGACTCTGGCACCTTGATTTCCGAATGATATGCAGAATTTGCTTTCATCCGAAAAAAGTACTTTGGACCACTGAGCAACAGTCCAGTGCTGCTTCTCTGTAGCCCAGGTCAGGCGCTTCTGCCGCTGTTTCTGGTTCAAAAGTGGCTTGACCTGGGGAATGCGGCACCTGTAGCCCATTTCCTGCACACGCCTGTGCACGGTGGCTCTGGATGTTTCTACTCCAGACTCAGTCCACTGCTTCCGCAGGTCCCCCAAGGTCTGGAATCGGCCCTACTCCACAATCTTCCTCAGGGTCCGGTCACCTCTTCTCGTTGTGCAGCGTTTTCTGCCACACATTTTCCTTCCCACAGACTTCCCCCTGAGGTGCCTTGATACAGCACTCTGGGAACAGCCTATTCATTAAGAAATTTCTTTCTGTGTCTTACCCTCTTACTTGAGGGTGTCAATAGTGGCCTTCTGGACAGCAGTCAGGTCGGCAGTCTTACCCATTATTGGGGTTTTGAGTGATGAACCAGGCTGGGAGTTTTAAAGGCCTCAGGAATCTTTTGCAGGTGTTTAGAGTTAACTCGTTGATTCAGATGATTAGGTTCATAGCTCGTTTAGAGACCCTTTTAATGATATGCTAATTTTGTGAGATAGGAATTTTGGGTTTTCATGAGCTGTATGCCAAAATCATCCGTATTAAGACAATAAAAGACCTGAAATATTTCAGTTAGTGTGCAATGAATCTAAAATATATGAATGTTAAATTTTCATCATGACATTATGGAAAATAATTAACTTTATCACAATATGCTAATATTTTGAGAAGGACCTGTATTTCTGATAACTCAGGAAGCTCCACAGGATCAAAACAGTCCAAACACAGATCCGGTTCTACAGTTACTTCCAATGTTGTCTCACTTGGATGAAGTAATCATCTTCGGGAGTATGTCAAAGATTTTATTTTTAATAGAATCAATTCTATTTAAGAAGAATTCCATAAAGTCATGACTGCTAAGAGCTAAGGGAATGGATGGCTCAACACAGCAATGACTCTGTGTAAGTTTAGCAACTGTACTAAAGAGAAACCTAGGATTATTCTTGTTCTCTTCTATTAATGATGAGAAATAAGCTGTTCTGGCTTGGCGAAGTGTCTTTTTATACAACAATAGGCTATTTTTCCAGATTAAGTAGGAATCCACTAGGTGTGTAGAGCGCCATTTTCTCTCCAATTTTCTAACATTGTGCTTTAAAGTACACAGATCTAAATTAAACCAAGGAGCTAGCCTCCTATGAATGATCACCTTCTTTTTCAAGGGGGCTGCATTGTCTAATGCACCACGCAATGATGAAGTAACACTGAACAAGAGAATGAATTTGTAAAGGGGCAGAAACAGAATTATTGCCCTCCACTGTGTTTTTCTGTGATAATAAGGAAATTAAAAGTGGAACAGATTCTTTAAAGGTTGTTACAGCATCGCCTGATAATGATCTACTATAATGAAAATTTCTTTCAGGTGTGGAGTACTCGGTTAAATTAAACTCAAAGGTTATTAAGAAATGGTCAGACAGGACAGGGTTATGAGAAAATATTGTTATGTCTTTATCTGTATTTAACACTAAATCAGATAAAGGGTGTGAAAACTGATCTACAAATTGAGAGTAAGGACCTGGTGGACGATACAAGACAACAAACAGAAGTGGTTTTAGTGCTTTGCAATATGGATGAAGAAAACTAAGGATTAAATATTCAAAAGAGTTATAGCTATTGATTGGTCTGGGACTAATCAATAAATCAGACTGAAAGATGGTTGCTACTCCTCCTCCTTGCCCAGTATTTCGAGGAATGTGAAAATTTAAATAATTAGTAGGACATTTATAGTAACATAATCCTCTTGCTGCAGCCAGGTTGTTTAATTCCATAACCTAACCGTTTAAAGCCTGAGACATGCCTAATACTTCAGACATTCAAGCTGTTAAGTTGATGCTTTTAACAAAACAAAAACATTAAAATGTTTTTGCAACCTCACCTGTTTTTTTCTCTCTCTTCCTTTAGGGTTTTGCTTTCATGTAATTATAACCAGAAAAATTCATTCATTTTGGATTTTATAGAGATTGTGTACAACATATTAGCAACATTTTATTCAATACAGCAGGTTTGGGGAAAGTAACAACTCTTTAATACAGGTAGAAGTTTAGAAATACATGAATCCAAAATTAAAGGTTTACGATTTTATGGTTAAAAGATTGCTGTTAGATTTCCTTACATGTTTGTGACAGAAAGAAAAGTAGCAGTTTCACTTTTAACCAAGCAAAACTGTAGTAGATCACAGTAAAAAGTAGTTTTCATATTTATTATTTGCAACATTTACCATTTTATTGTTAGTCTAATTTATCTTTTTTCCAGCTCACCCACTGGCACAGCCCAAACTTCTTTGCATACTTTCCAGCAGCTTCATCCTACCCCGCTATGCTGGCTGATATGCTGTGTGGGGCCATTGGTTGCATTGGATTTTCCTGGGTAATGTACACAAATGCACTTCTCCCTGTAATTTCAGACAATGCTTTTAGCTCATATCCATAGAGAAATAGCAAGCTTTTCAGATATTTCTTTGAATTTTGGTGGCATTTTAGGCTGCTAGTCCAGCCTGCACAGAGCTGGAGACAGTGATGCTAGATTGGCTTGGGAAGATGCTGAACCTACCTGAGAGTTTTATTGCGGGGACACACGGCCATGGAGGTGGGGTTATTCAGGTAAGCATGTTTTTGTGGTGTCACAGTACCCATTTAAAATTATGTAGATGAAATCAGTCCAGTGATAACAAAAACAATTTCTTTATACTTCAACAAAATTTTTACATATGTTTTATTTATATGACCTACACATTTTTTTCAACATAGCCAAGCTGAATTTAATAAAAAAAATATATATGTTGCAAGGAATAGAAACAAAATTACATAAAGTTAGAGACACGATAAATGAAAGCAACCAACCTCAAACCTGTTGAAGATTTACATTTTATGATTTACAACCACATGTGATTTACAACATGGTGGTGGTACCATCATGTTGTGGGAAAGCTTTTCTCCAGCAGAGACAGGGAAGATAGTCAGAGTTGATGGGATGATAGATGGAGTTAAATACTGGTCAACTGTGTAAGAAAACATGTTTGGATGGGAATGTTGTAGTGGTTCGCTTTCCTGCAGGGCAATGGCATTAAACATACAGCCGGACCTACGATGACAAAGTATATCCATGTGTTAGAATGGCCCAGTCAAAGTCCAGGCCTAAATCCAACTGATAATCTGTGGCAGGACTTGAAAGATGGTGTTCACAGACATTCTCCATTTAATCTGATGGAGTGCTAATTCTTTTTATAAACAAAACCAAAAAAAATCACCTTTTGATTCCACCTTCTAGTTATGCACTACTTTTTGATGGCCTATCACCTAGATATAAAATAAATATAAACATGAAATACATTGAAGTATGTGGGTGTAAAGTGGCAAAAAGAAAAGGTTTAAGGAAATGAATACATCTGGAAGATATTGGACCTGCCAAATGAACATTGTGGTTAATAATATTTGCAACATTTCTCAACTTTGAAGGTGATTATACAAACAAATAACTGAGAAACTGGTATTTAGACAGACACCCGGCGTCTACAGCTATCAGCAATTTGTGCATTATTGATCTGTTGTCTTTTTCTCCCTGGTGCAAACCAGGGGAACATTGGCAGGAAATTGCCTTTTGATTGTGTCATTTCCAGGCGCATGACAGAAAAATGACAGTGCTGGTGCCGGGATTGTTTCGTGTGGAAGAAGGCTAACCATTAGTTTAGCCTTCCATTGACAGAGATGCAGAAGCAATAGATGCGAGCACGTGTTATTGGGATGGTGAATGGTTGAGCATGAGAGTGCACTCTGATGACAGATCGTTTCATGCCTCTTCTGTCGTTTCCACCTGAGTGCGAGGGCGTGTTTATGCGTGAGGGCTCATCTGGCTCATCGTCTTTTTGTTTCTGTCCTGCAACTCTCCTTTTTTTAGAGCAGCTTACCAGCTCACTATGGCAACCAATCGAGCTCTTGCTGCCGCAGAGTTAATGAGTGTTGTGACAGCACACTGCCAGCCTATTATTACAAACGGTGTGTCACCACACAGAGGAAATGGAAGGACTTTTAAAAATGTGACCTTGAAGATCATTTAACACCCTGTGTGGGGCCAGAGTTAAGACTATGCAAAATTTTGACTGAAGTTGTATTTTGATTTATATTAACACAAAAATGTTTGGAATGTATGTACTTGCCTCTATGATTGATTTAGATTTGACTTTTTTTGGGGGTGGGGCTATTTTATTATGTGCCTTAGATGATGTGTTCTGATAAATAAACTGAATTGAATTATTGGAGCCAATTGCTTTTAGTTGTTTGGACTCTACAGCCTGTTGTGTTTCTATGTTAAGCTGGTAAATTGGAAGGATTTACAGCAAATTGCCTGACAGATTATGGACAAACATCTGCTAGGTTATGTTTAAAAAAAACTAAACGGCTCCATTTGACATTACTGAAGGAGGATGGATAAGAGCTGCAAGTTGCTTAAGGGGTTCAGAAGATAAGACTCCTAGGAAGTACAGGTCATGGCTGGGCTTGTGCTGCATGATCAATTGGATAAGAACAGGAAGTTTGGGCTATTGAGGTCTGCTTTGTTGGCACTTTGTAATATTTCTTTTATTAGGTGCAAGCAACATATAATCAGTTATTTGACTGGTTTATTGATCTGTTTATTGTTTTTAGAGAATGTTTTAAATTTATCATTAGATTTTTGTTGACATGAATTGGAATCCACGATGCTATTGTCACACATAAAAAATGGAAAACTAATGATATCAATTGAAACTTAATAATAAATGAACTCAAAATCTCAAGCTATAACTTGCCATTTTTCTCTTGCGTTGAAAAATATGACAATGACTGCGGAAGCCATTTCCAAATTTATTTTAATTTTACTCTCTCTTACTTATTGGGAAATCCCTTGAACCTCAAATGCATATTATGTCATGATCCCATGGACTTTGTGATTTACATTTGTCTGAGTTCTTTATTTTGAGTTATTTCTGTATTTTTTTTAGTTAGCTGTCTTCATTGTTCTTTTGGTTATCCCATGTATCTGTGATGTCATTAGTATAATATCCTGAGTTTCTTAGCCTTGTTCTCCATTCAGCTGTCATTCTGTCATTATGCTCGTTTGGTTTCCATGGCACAATCACATTTCCACAGTATTTGAGTGCCTTAGTTTTTTTTTCTCTCACTACTGGATTTGAAGGTGCTGTTGCCCTGGTCCGTGTTTTTTCTTTCTGTTCTGTGAGTTTTCTGTTTCATCATTAAATACAATTTCTGTCATGTGTCTGCTTCGGTCCTGTTTCCATTTGGGTCCTCCTCAATACACACAAAACACGACATATACGTTTTATGCATATTAGGAACACCAACATCAAATATTGAGAATAATGCCTGTTATGCAAAGCAATGAAATGTGAACAGAATTTTATGACTTGATTTCTAACACCAATAACCTCATATCTGATAAGAGATGTGCTTTTATGAAACAATCAAATTAATAACATAGATATCGTAAATAATACATAATTCAAAATGAATCTGTATCTGACTCATGGAGTTTTGACGAAAATTCAACTTGGAAGGATCACCTCCACTTCCGGCTCCATCTAATTACTCCACCACGTTCTCCGCTCCAACCAATGAGCTCCTGATCCATATTCCTCTTCAGCCAATCATCCCTCCAGGCTTTGCTTTAAAAGGCCTTCATACACAGAATCTCCTGCTCTTCAGCTGAGCTTCGACGATCAGCCGCGATATGTCCGACTAAGTTTCTGGCGACTTGGCGGTTCCTCGCACTGTGTCGTGACGAATCTCCACCCTCCTTTCTCCTCTTCTGCTCGTAGGAGCGTTTGACTGGCCTCCTGCCTTGATAGCCCGTTTTTCCTCGTCTCAGCTACGGGCAAGTGGAAGGCGCCTTAAGAACTCCTCCAATCCTCCTACAAAGCGTCGCCGAGGTCGCCCTGTCTTCACTCCGGCTCCCGGCGCCGCATCACCCGCCCCAGCTTCTGCAGCAGTTCTCCTCCAATCTTGTCTCTCAAACCAATCTTCCCGGTCCCCAGGCTTCGATGTCCTCTTCTACTCTGGCCATCCCAAAATCTTCCCTACTTCATTTGTCTCGTCCATGGATTCACTCCAGAGCTTCATATACAGGTCCTTCTCAAAATATTAGCATATTGTGATAAAGTTAATTATTTTCCATAATGTCATGATGAAAATTTAACATTCATATATTTTAGATTCATTGCACACTAACTGAAATATTTCAGATCTTTTATTGTCTTAATACGGATGATTTTGGCATACAGCTCATGAAAACCCAAAATTCCTATCTCACAAAATTAGCATATCATTAAAAGGGTCTCTAAACGAGCTATGAACCTAATCATCTGAATCAACGAGTTAACTCTAAACACCTGCAAAAGATTCCTGAGGCCTTTAAAACTCCCAGCCTGGTTCATCACTCAAAACCCCAATCATGGGTAAGACTGCCGACCTGACTGCTGTCCAGAAGGCCACTATTGACACCCTCAAGCAAGAGGGTAAAACACAGAAAGACATTTCTGAACGAATAGGCTGTTTCCAGAGTGCTATTTCAAGGCACCTCAGTGGGAAGTCTGTGGGAAGGCAAAAGTGTGGCAGAAAACGCTGCACAACGAGAAGAGGTGACCGGACCCTGAGGAAGTTTGTGGAGAAGGGCCGATTCCAGACCCTGGGGGACCTGCGGAAGCAGTGGACTGAGTCTGGAGTAGAAACATCCAGAGCCACCATGCACAGGCGTGTGCAGGAAATGGGCTACAGGTGCCGCATTCCCCAGGTCAAGCCACTTTTGAACCAGAAACAGCGGCAGAAGCGCCTGACCTGGGCTACAGAGAAGCAGCACTGGACTGTTGCTCAGTGGTCCAAAGTACTTTTTTCGGATGAAAGCAAATTCTGCATGTCATTCGGAAATCAAGGTGCCAGATTCTGGAGGAAGACTGGGGAGAAGGAAATGCCAAAATGCCAGAAGTCCAGTGTCAAGTACCCACAGTCAGTGATGGTCTGGGGTGCCGTGTCAGCTGCTGGTGTTGGTCCACTGTGTTTTATCAAGGGCAGGGTCAATGCACCTGCTCACAGTGCCAAAACCACTGGTAAATGGTTTACTGACCATGGTATCACTGTGCTCAATTGGCCTGCCAACTCTCCTGACCTGAACCCCATAGAGAATCTGTGAGATATTGTGAAGAGAACGTTGAGAGACTCAAGACCCAACACTCTGGATGAGCTAAAGGCCGCTATTGAAGCATCCTGGGCCTCCAAAAGACCTCAGCAGTGCCACAGGCTGATTGCCTCCATGCCACGCCGCATTGAAGCAGTCATTTCTGCAAAAGGATTCCTGACCAAGTATTGAGTGCATAACTGTACATGATTATTTGAAGGTTGACATTTTTTGTATTAAAAACACTTTTCTTTTATTGGTCGGATGAAATATGCTAATTTTGTGAGATAGGAATTTTGGGTTTTCATGAGCTGTATGCCAAAATCCTCCATATTAAGACAATAAAAGACCTGAAATATTTCAGTTAGTGTGCAATGAATCTAAAATATATGAATGTTAAATTATCATCATGACATTATGGAAAATAATGAACTTTATCACAATATGCTAATATTTTGAGAAGGACCTGTAATCTTTTACTCAGCTTCTCCAGGAGTACGCCTCCAATTCTGCCATGTCGGCACTTCCTCTTCTCGCTCCGCCATCGTTCAACCTGCTCCTGGGCCCCTCCCACTGACATTCACCATCGCAATGCTCGTCCTGGATCGTCTCTAAGGGTGAGATGTAGCACTTCATTCTCTATTAACTACTTCCTCATTCATATGCCCTTCAAGCATGCTGTGTTTCCCACTCCTCTTTTACATTAAGGTAGATTATGTACTCCCCTGCACTCTATATCTTACTCAGGCTCCGCTCCGAATTCTGCAGGGGCAGCTCATTAATTTGGTCTCTCTCATTTTACCATCTCCTGAGGTTGACCACTGTATCGCTTCCCCTGATGGCTTCAATGCTGTGTTTAAATGATCTACTCCCCACCTTTCCAAGAATCTCCTTTTGGTGAGCTCGCGGCCACCTTTAAGCATTTCAGAGACGTCTTCGGCTCTGTTAACTGAGGATAGAATAAGCTCGATTCCTATCCGTCCCTCATAGTTGACCTACCTTTCAACATGGCTTCCAGATTTTTCTATCATTATCACAAATCCTTCTCTGCCAAAGTTGCATTCACCCTCGCTCAATCAGGAGTCTGCCTAAACTGGTTTATTCTCGCCACTGAAATTTTGTCATGACGCAAGCCACTTCCTGATTCCTGTGGCTCAGTCGGCCATCAGCGCACTCTTTGTTCTTCTCTTCCTTTCTTCCAGCACTCCTTCCTGGCCAAACTCAAACTGCTAGCTTCCCACTCCAGTCTCCTTACGAATGGTATCTCTTCCTTTTAGAGCAATGTCGTTCTCTCGGCTGACTTGTTTCAGTTTTTTACGGTCTGTATCATCTCGGTTAAAAAATATGGTCTCTCTTACGGATGGTTCACAATCCTTTTGTTATCAGAACCTTGCATGTGAACACATTATTATAGCTAAAAAATATACAGAACGTAAATACCTTCAGTAACTCTAACAATATGCTGCTTTTAACCTTTTTGCCTTATTATTTACCATAAATGAATTATTTACCTTAAATTATTACAACCCCCTTTTATCCTTGACAGTCTTTCCCTTCAGTGCTTTTACCACATATATTTATTAAATTTGTAACCATCACCTTCTATATTTTCTCTGTACAATAAAATAAATTCAACGCAAATTATTTTAATTGTGCGCGACTTTACTTAGCTTATATTGAAACTAGTAAACCTGCGTATTGTGCTTAAGCGTTACTAATTTACCAAAGAATATTAGCAATCTCTACTGGGGGGGATGTACTTTTAAAAGCAACCTGTTTGCTCCGTAGAATATCTAAATATTCATTCGACGACACATTCGAACATTTATACCAACCTTGTTCCCTTATTAACCAGGTGCTAAGGAACCATTTCCTGTTTTGATATACATCTTAACTATATCTTTTCCCGTCTAATCGTGGAGCACACTTTCTCTCTGCATATCGGGTCGGCGCTGCGCTGTTCAGTTTGCGACAATCGATTTACAGCACTTTCCTGAACTTTCCTGGACTAAGTGTTTCTAAACAATTTATGAACAGACAACAGACAATAAGGTAATTTCACGGACATAGCTCTTACCTCTGTCGAATCTTCATCATTTCTGCCCGTCATGTTCCAGGTTATTTTAATTCAGTCGCTAATGCTCTGTCTCGTTTTAAAATTCAGGTCTTCTGCCGTCTCTGTTCATCAGCCCACTTTTACCCTACTCCGATTATTCCTTTCTCTCCTTCCTCTTTTGCAACCCGCCAAACACTGCTGTATCTCAGGTCTAGCTACTTCCACTTTCAAACCTTATTCCTTCACCTGGCAAACCTTTGCAAAATGTTACCTTGCTAATAACATGTTATTGTACCTGGTTTTCATTCAGTCCTTGCTTTCATTACTTTCATGTTTTGAACACCATCATTTCAAGCTCCCCTACAGCCTATTAGCAGGCATCAGTTTTTATCAAAAGATCATCTTTCTGAGCCCACTCCAAGCCTTTCTTTCATTACGCGTTAACTTCTGAAAGGCATCTCAAAACATTGCATTCCGCAGCCTGACTCTCGTAGATCTTTTACACTTCCCCTCCGTAAAAATCTTCTTCTGACCCTTCGTTTCGGGCGTTTTTCACCTTATTTCAAATCTCTTCTGTCAGTGCCTCCCTCCTTACCTTCTACGGCTTTCTTAGACTATGCAAATTTACTTCTCCTTCTAATTCATTCGTGTCATCTAGAGATTTAGCCTTTTCAGACCTCAAGTTCCATCCAGACCATTTCAAATTTTACCTCAACCAAACCAAAACTAAAGGTCCATGTTTCATTTCCATTGCTCGCCTTGATAGCCCGTTTTGTCCTTTCCAAGCCATGTTCACTTTTGCTCTCAAACGTCACAAAATCAACTCAACCAGCATGCCCCTTCCTCACTGCAGAAGGGGTTTCCACGATTGCCTCCTGGTCCCCAAAGATTGCACATTGTTCAGTGCGATCTTCCCCCTAGTCAGTTCTCAGGTCACTCATTCAGAATCGGGGCAGCCACTTCAGCAGCTACCCAAGGAGTTTCCACAGCTTCCCTACAACAACTTGGCCGCTGCTCAACTTCAGCATTCTCTTCATATGTCTGCCCAAACATCTATTCTGTGTTCTCTGCTCAATGATCTATCAGCTCTTAGATGAGAGCTTCTGCATTTACTGGTGGTGGTTGGCCTTTTCAGTTTAAACGTATCCTTGCTATGTAAGATCGTTTTATCAAACCTCATTCTTTCCCCTCATTTTCTTCAAGATCCCCATTCTCCAACATCCGTCAGCTGATGTCTCACACGTTTCTTCTCATCCCTTCATTCTTTCTAGATAAGTCTCCCTCTATGCCCTGTCAGGCACACGCCTCATCCTTCTCTACTCCTTGTGAGGCACACGCCTCATCCCTCTTGTCAGGCACACGCCTCATCCCTCTTGTCAGGCACACGCCTCATCCCTCTTTACGCCTTGTCAGGCTCACGCCTCATCCCTCTCTACGCCTTGTCAGGCTCACGCCTCATCCCCCTCTAAGCCTTGTCAGGCACACTCCTCATCCCCCTCTATGCCTTGTCAGGCACATGCCTCATCCCTCTCTACGCCCTGTCAGGCACACACCTCATCCCTCTCTACGCCTTGTCAGGCTCACGCCTCATCCCCCTCTAAGCCTTGTCAGGCACACTCCTCATCCCCCTCTATGCCTTGTCAGGCACACGCCTCATCCCTCTCTACGCCTTGTCAAGCTCACGCCTCATCCCTCTCTACGCCATGTCAGGCACACGTCTCATCCCTCTCTACGCCTTGTCAGGCACACGCCTCATCCCTCTCTACGCTCTGTCAGGCACACGTTTTGTCTCTCTCTACGCCCTGTCAGGCACACGTCTCATCCCTCTCTACGCCTTGCCAGGCACATGCCTCATCCCTCTCTACGCCCTGTCAGGCACACGCCTCATCCCTCTTTACGCCTTGTCAGGCTCACGCCTCATCCCTCTCTACGCCTTGTCAGGCTCACGCCTCATCCCCCTCTAAGCCTTGTCAGGCACACTCCTCATCCCCCTCTATGCCTTGTCAGGCACACGCCTCATCCCTCTCTACGCCTTGTCAGGCTCACGCCTCATCCCCCTCTAAGCCTTGTCAGGCACACTCCTCATCCCCCTCTATGCCTTGTCAGGCACACGCCTCATCCCTCTCTACGCCTTGTCAAGCTCACGCCTCATCCCTCTCTACGCCATGTCAGGCACACGTCTCATCCCTCTCTACGCCTTGTCAGGCACACGCCTCATCCCTCTCTACGCTCTGTCAGGCACACGTTTTGTCTCTCTCTACGCCCTGTCAGGCACACGTCTCATCCCTCTCTACGCCATGTCAGGCACACGTCTCATCCCTCTCTACGCCTTGTCAGGCACACGCCTCATCCCTCTCTACGCTCTGTCAGGCACACGTTTTGTCTCTCTCTACGCCCTGTCAGGCACACGTCTCATCCCTCTCTACGCCTTGCCAGGCACATGCCTCATCCCTCTCTACGCCCTGTCAGGCACACGCCTCATCCCTCTCTACGCCTTGTCAGGCTCACGCCTCATCCCTCCCTACGCCCTGTCAGGCACACACCTCATCCCTCTCTACGCCTTGCCAAGCACACGCCTCATCCTTCATGCCTTGCCAGGCTCACTAATTTTCTTTGCTATCCTTTCAGGCACAGATCATCCCTTCTCCTGACAGTCAGACCACCTTCATTCATACTAACTCAAAAACTGTTTCTATTTCAGCCTCGGCCCCGGCGTCTGCCCTTTTTGAGGGGAAGACATATCTATTCTAATACTAGATGTTTATTCAGGCTCATGTCATTTTCAGCATCCATGTCTTCCACCAGGGTCCGAGCGCCAAAGAAATAAATATTTGCTTAAACCTCTTTTGTGTAGTCATGATTTCATTTGCTTCCTCTCTAAATCATTCCTCTCCTACGCCTTGGCAGGCTCAGTTCATCCCTCTTTCCATGCCTTAGCGGGCTCAACCCATCCATCTCTATGCTTAATGGTCATAATTCATTTTTCACCGTTCATCCCTCTCCAAGCCATAGCAGGCTCAATCCATCTCTCTCTTCATCTTAGCAGGCACAGTTCATCCCTCTCTACGCCTTGGTAGGCACAGTCAATCCCTCTCTACGCCTTGGCAGGTACAACTTGTCATTCTCAATTCCTTAGCAGGTACATTCATCACTTTCTATGCTTTTCCAGGCTATTCCATTCATCCTACGCCTCGTAAAACTTTGCCAATCTCCTTTCACTCCTTCAGGCTCAAATCATTCCTTCTCATGCCTTGTCAGGCTCTCAACATCTTTCCATTCAGTCAGTTTGATCTTCTTCTCTTATTATTCTGATCTCATCACATCTACCATTCACTTATCAATCTCACATCATTCATGCTAACCAACATTCCGTTAATATTCAGCCTCGGCCCATTTTTGTGGGGAAAACTTATCTAATTCTAACTCTAAGATTTTTTTTCAAGCTCATGTCATTATCAGCATCTATGTCTTCCACCGGGGTCTGAGCACCAAAATAAATCAAATCAGCCAATAAACTCCTCTAATTGCCATCTCTGTGTTTCTCTCATTTGTGAGTCTTCCCAGGTTGATACGGAGTTTTGATGCAAATTCAACTTGGAAGACTCACCTCCACTTCCGGCTCCGTATAATTACTCCACCACGTTCTCCGCTCCAACCAATGAGCTCCTGATCCACATTCGTCTTCAGCCAATCATCCCTCCAGGCTTTGCTTTAAAAGACCTTCATATGCAGAATCTCCTGCCCTTCAGCTGAGCTTCGACCCTCCTCTGCTAACATCAGCTAATAAACTCCTCTAATTGCCATCTCTGTTTTTCTCTCATTTGTGAGTCTTTCCAAGTTGAAATGGGTTTGAAACCTGAAAATCCCATATTTTATCAATCACCTTAAATATCCACAAAATATCTTTGGGCAAATACTGCATACGTAACACAGTGTATTTCTTAATTGCTTTATATATATATATATATATATATATATATATATATATATATATATGACTTCATATGCTTACCTGAATTGTCATTGCATCCAATAGCCAAGAACCTGTGAGAGATGGGTGAAACCAACAGTCTCACTGTCATATTTTGGTTTGTGAAAGGACCCAAGTGCAGAGAATGAACTGAAACACAGAGTTCTTTAATCATAAAATAGAAAAACATACAGATTGATCTTGCACAAGGAAAACAGGTAATTGAGCATGGACAGAGAAATGGGTGTGGTAATGAATGAATCCTGCAAGGAACAAAGAGAACCAGGGAGTTTATATACTGAGGCAGCAAATGCCTAGAAGCTGAGGGAGGGAGACTAATTAACACAAAGAAACTAGAAACCAGCAGGGAAAGACAAACAGTGATCTTTGCAAAATAAAAACCAAACGTATAAAGAACAGAATACAAGAATAAAGTAAGAAACTAAATACAAAATAAATCAACTAACATGACAAAACCCAATGGCAAAATTAACAATTGAATATTACAAGACTCGATGCAGTTATGGTTCATTTGTTAAAGAAACACCAGGGGAAATATAAAACACAAAGCAAAAAATACAATTTATTGATGTCTTTTCATATCTTTATTTCTGTGTTTTTGTTTGTAGAAAAACCTAATTAGGACCCATTTTAGACAGAAACTTGTTTGCTGAAGCAAGAGTAATGTTTCTCCTAAATGACTGAACATAACTTACTTTCTTGAATACATTTTTCTTTTGCATTAATGTTTCAAACATATAACATTCAGATGAACCTGTAATTCTCTGACAGGGTACAGCCAGTGAAGCGACCCTGATATCCTTGCTTGCTGCACGATGTAAAGCAATCAGACGGCTCCTGGCAACAGACCCTAAAACATCTGAGTCTGAAATCCTCTCTAAACTGGTGGCATACACCTCTGACCAGGTAAGTCAAAGAGCAAAGAAAAACATTTGTTTCACACAAACATTGTTTTTAATTCAGACTGATTTGCACATTGAATGTTTTTGCCAGGCATTTCAGCCATACCAGACAATATCTAAAAACTTACAACATTTACATCAAGTTATTAAATCCTTACATGTTTTTTTTTTTTTTTCAATCTTACAAGTCGTCATCATTCATTGTAACATGCGTCACAGAGCGGGGGTCATTGAGGCAGTAGCTAGAACTGATCAGGTTTGAAACCAGACTGACTTTGTGATTGGATTATGAAGTTGCCTGAGGGCCACACAGACCTTTTGCAGGGTTCCAGTTCATGTTGCTCAACAGCTGGTTAGAAGTGTTCTTTCTTCCATGAGAGGCTCTACATAAACAAATGTTGATTGCTTCAATGGACGATAAGGATATGTTTTTGAATTTAAATGTTTTAGGTCAAACAAAGCATAACCAAAAAATTGGGATACATTTTTTTCTACCTTGTAGTGCAAGTTTAATGAAGGTAAAGTGTTTTGCCTATTTTATTTATTTATTACTCCTGATGTTCCTGTAGATAAATGACAATCTTATTCTTAGCAGCAGCTGCTGTATATTGTTCGTATTTGTTTCATCTGACATAAATACAATCCTGTGTTGAAGCTACTGACCAGACATTCCTGTAAAATCAATCCAACTCACTTCAGATATAGTTTTATATATAGTTTTCTAATTGTTTTTCTAATTCATTGTTGATGGTCATTTAATCAAGACAAAACAAAAAAAAACACACAAAAAAAACAAGCTTCTATGCACTATGCATCTGGAAACATCACACAAGGTTTAAAGCAACAGGTCCTTTAGATGGCATCCATTTGTTTTTTTTCTTGTTTTTTCCAAGTTCTGAAAGATGAGATCTGTAATACAAGTCTAAAATAAGGATTCAAAGCAGCACTGGAAAACATATTCTTGTCATAGCGAGTTGTGCTCAAATTGACTGTTTAACAAATCCATGCACTTTCTTAAAATCCAGGACTTTGAATCCGAGTTTTATTTTAAAAACTGTCAAAATGTTTTATTGTTTTTTTTATTTTTTATCTTTTACTTAGCAACAGTTAAATCATTCTGCTAATACCAAAACAGCCTTTTTTTTTTGCCAAACAGGGCTCATTGTAGTGGTTTGACATGCTTAGCTGCAATGGCTTAAAGTTTAGAGCCCTGTCTGCACATTAAATTGACTAGAGCTCCATGATTTACCCAGGGCTTGGTCACTGAACCCGGCCTAACTTCTGTTAAAGGCCCCATGGCTGCACAACAACCAGACCGGAGATCCATGCTTTACCCAGGTTTGGCCCACTGGGCCTGGCTTGCCTTACTTCACATTGAGAAACAGAAATTATCTGCTAAACTAAAGAATTATGAGTTCAGACTTTATGTAGTGCCAATGTACTGAAAAACCTCATAATTATTGTAGGTGATAAAAGGAGAATATAGCATTTAGTCAATTTATTTTTGGTAGATGTGGATGAAAACCAAAGAGATGGAAAAGTTCCAGCAGGAATATGAACTGAGTCTTATTAGTTAAAGATGTAAGGCAATTTCATCACTATATGCTTCAGCTACACCATCCACGCCAATATCAGTCTTGGCTTTGGGCTTATCTAGACTAAAACTCTGAATCAAACATGGAGAGTTAATCTCAAATGCAATTAAAATGCTTCAGAATTTAAATTAAATCTTTAAAAAATTGCTCATTCGCCATGTTGTTTACCAAGAACCTCATGTAGATTCTTGAGCCTCCAGTGATTTCAATGACAAAATACACACAAAGCAAAATTTTTACTTTTTTGTTTTACCTTTCTCTCAACCTCAGGCTCATTCATCCGTGGAGCGGGCTGCCCTGATTGGAGCAGTAGTGATGAGGAAGGTTCCTACTGATGAACACTACTCTGTTAGAGAAGAAATGCTGAGGAAGATGGTGGAGGAAGACAAAGCAGCTGGACTTATCCCTTTTTATGTACAGAACAACACAAAACACATCCATCGTTGGAGCTAACACAAATATAGACACACTTCCTATCACAAAACTGTGGCTGTCAGATAAAATGGCCAGCAGCCACAGTGATGTAATTTCCTTATGATGCAGCTGCATGCACCTGAGGCTTCTGCTGAAAGATAACATTGTTTCTGTTCGAACTAATGTATGTCAATCTTGTTAGGGGCAATAATCCCTGTCTCATCTGGACCCACAGATCAAAATCAGTGAACAATAGTGGAGAAGTCTTAGTTGTCCAGTTATACAGGACAAAAATCAGACCTTCATCTAGATTTAAGAGAATAATATGCAATAGATAAATTAATTACAATCCATTTTTAAAAATCTTCAGATATGGCTGTGAAAATAGACAATGACAAACCAAACACTTTAAGATTCTGATTAACAATATCTGTGTGTTTCAGTTTTGTGCGACTCTTGGCACCACACCATCATGTGCTTTTGATCGTATTATGGAACTGGGACCCCTTTGTGAGTCAACAAGTTGCAGCAAAATACACTTCCTCAGATTGCACATGACAGGAAGCTCTGATGGTTCTATCTGATTTTATTTTTTTTTGAAAACGTCATTAGAATGAGGATGTCTGAAACGAAAATTTAAATCAAAAGTAACAAAGAAAAAGAAATGTTTGTCACATCACCTTTACCAGTGCAATTTCAATAAATATGCGGTATTTGATTTTTTTGACTTTTAATTTAATGATGGATTAGTCATCCAGGTTCAGGAGTTTTTATTCTTCAGATTATTAAAAAGAATGACCCAATATGTTCTTTAAAATATTATGTAAACCTTTTATTTCTTTGTCTTTTTCAGGTAATGAGGAAAACATGTGGATGCACATTGATGCAGCTTATGCTGGGAGTGCCTTTATCTGTCCTGAATTTAGACCTTTATTGAACGGCATTGAGGTGAGTAAAAATTATCAGTATTGTTTTGCTTATACAGTGCTTTGCAAAAATATTCACACCCCTTGAACCTTTTCACATTCTGTTCTATTATAACCACAAACCTCAATGTGTCTTAGTGGGATCTTATGTGATAAGCCAACACGAAGTTGTGCATAGTTGTGAAGGGGAAGAAACATTTTATTTTTCAACATTTTTACATATAATATTCTAAAATGTGTGGCACACATTTTGTATTCATCCCTCTTTTGTATGATACCCCTTAATAAATCTAGTGCAACCAGTTGTCCTCAGAAGTCACCTAATTAGTAAATTGTGTTCACCTGTGTGTTATTTAATCTTGTGAATACAGATGTGTGAACGCCTCAGAGGTTTGTTAGAGAACATTAAAAAACACACAGCATCATGAAGATCAACCACACCAAGGGGCAGGAATGATATGTGAAGAGGTTGGAAGCAGGGTTAGGTTATCCTAAGTTTAGCAGCATCAATCTCTGGGGATGCTTTTCTCCTGCATGGACAGGGAAGCTGGTCAGAACTGTCAGAGTAGGCTGGAAAGCACTTGAGACCAGTGCAGATGTTCACCCTCCAGATTTACCACAACCAAAAACTTACATACAGAGCTGATCAAAGTATATTCATGTGACAGAATGTCCCGATCAACGTCCAAGCCTCAATTAAATTGAAAATATGTGACGAGAAAATTGCTGTTCAGAGACAGTCTCCATTTTAGCTGGTCAGTTTGTAGATGTGCAAAACTGTTAGAGACATACCTTAAAACACTTGTAGCAATAATTGCTGCCACAATTTTATTAAAACAAACCATTACCATTAGCTTAACACAAATGTCCACCTCATTTTTCAGATTTTCAGTTGTTAAAAAAGTTTGTAAACCATAAATCATTTTCCTTCCACTTCAAAAAGAAACCCTAATTTTCACTAATGCAAGGCACTGTGTAGTCTACTTTTGCATGTCTTAATGTAATTAAGCTGTACCAAGAAGCCTCTTAGGAAAGAAACATTAAATGTAAGGATTTCAACAAAATTACCATTCTTTCATCAAGGTCACAAATGGAAATACATATCCACCTCCAAGGAAAGTCACTTTCTGTTCAATTGGTGGATAATAATTTCTGGTTGGATCTATGTGACAATAACACTATGGCCCTTGAAAAGGGCATAATGTTAATGTCAAGGAGGAAGCATGCAGGATGGAGCAATAGGCCAAACAATCAGCATACAACGCAGGAGCATCAATCTGCCTTTTGAGGCTACCCAAGCAGATGTTGCTCCCCATGCTGTACAGAGACACAGAGATAAGGGCGAAGTAATTTCCTGAGGCAGCATTGGACCTTTCTATATCTTTGTTTATTAGACACACCAGTTCAAACAGCGGTGGTAAGGAGATAGGCGAAAGCAGTCTTGACGTTAAAAGCACCAACAGTTGTTTCATCCTTTCTTTGACTGGTAGAAGGAAAATGGACTTAAGTTTTAATGCTTTCTTTCTGTATTGTGTGCTATTTTCCATTTTGCAGTATTTGTTTAAATCAAAGTGTTTTTATCTCAGAGCTGAAAGCAAAACATTACATTACAGGTTGTATAAAACAGTGTTGCAGTAGTTTTGGATGAGAACATAAGGTAGAATTCTGGTCAATTTTGGATGAGAACAACACCTCCCTGACTGACTGGTTGCTAGGATATGCCTGATGAACAAGGAGGCAACCAGCCCCTTTGAGTCAGTCAGCATCGCAACTGTCAGCTGGGAGTCTGAATCACATTGTCTTTATGATGTGTTATTGCATCTGTGGAAGTAGGGAAAAGGATATTACAAAAGATAGGTAACAAAAAGATGGCAGCAGATTGGGAATAACTCATCTCTCTTTGACGACAGCAGCAAGGAAGGGCTGAAATCCAGTTCACTCTTCAAGCTGCCGACTGGATGCTCCTCTTTTGCATTTCAAATAAGTTGGGTCCCCTATAGTCTAGATATTAATGTTGCTGATAAGGTTTCCTCTGCAACCACTGTGGTAGATAATGATGTAACATACTGTTTTTTTGTTTTAGTTATTTTCAAGAGTAATTATTAAATCCTACCCTAAACCACAATGCTACTTATTTGTTGCACTATTGTGCTTTGCAAAAGTACTTATAACCCCTTGAGCTTTTTCACATTTTGCTACATTACAACCTTAAACCTCAGTGTTATTTATTGTTTTTTTTATGTGAGAGACCAACATAAAATAGCATATAATGGTGAAGTGGAAGAAAACGGATGCATGTTTTTCAAAAGGTTTACATCCAAAATCCTGAAAAGTGACACATGCACACACCTGTCTAAGTGATTACTTTATAGAACCTCCTATTACTGCAATGACAGTCAATGACAGTCCTTTTGGGTACAGTACCAGCTTTGCACATCCAGAGAAAAATATGTTTTCCCATTCTTCTATTCAAAAAAGCTCATGAAGAGGAAGAGGGTCCTCAAACATCACCTTTTCAAGTCTTGCCATGTATACTTAATTGGATTTAGCACAGGACTTAAACATTCACTGGTGGTTGTCCTGATCGAAGGTGAACCTTCTACATAGTCCTTTTACATCCTTCCACAGATTGTCTTCCAGGATTATCTCTGTATTCAGCTTGATCCATCTTTTTATTAACCTTACCCAGATTTTCCGCTTCCTGTGGGAGAAAATACATTATCTCAGCATGATGCTGTCACCACCATATTTCACAGTTGTTTTTTTTTTTTTTTTAACTACTACTCAGCCACCTTTTCCCTGATCTGTTTAGTGTGTTCCTTGATCTTTATGTTGCTGTTTGTCCACTAATGTTCTCTAACAAACTGTTAATGCCTCTATAAGACAGTTGCATTTAAATTCAGAATAAATTACAGAAAGGAATACTTTACTTGGTGACATCTGATGGCAGTTAGTTGCATTGGGATTTATTAAGGGGTATCAGAGTAAATGTTGCTCAACAAAGATTAACCACACACTTTTTTGATTATTTTTAGTAAAAAAATGTTGAAAGCCGTATATCCTTCCACCATGTTCTGAATGGCTTTGTGTTGGTCTATCACACAAAATCCTAGTAAATTGTGTAAATTAGATCTTGGATCTCAGTGAGACAACCTGTATAAATAAAGATAAAAAAAAAAAAAAAAAAAGTGAAGTTTTGGGTTGTAATGTGACATGAATACCCTTGCATGGAAGTGAATCAAGAACCTATGTTGTACAATAAATCATTTTGTCTTTCTTTAAAGTATGCAGACTCTTTCAACTTCAATCCACACAAATGGCTTTTAGTCAACTTTGACTGCTCTGCAATGTGGTAAGTTGTCCAACAAACTCAGTTTGCTTTGCTATTCTATTATAGGTCCTATGTTTTTAATACAGTATGACAGATTAAGTATTAATAGATTAAATATGTTGGTGTTAGAAAGATCTTTCAAAGAAGGAAACCTTAACTATGCTATTTTTGGAGGGTCAGTGCTTATATTGGTTGTCAGAATATTTCCCATTTTACCTTTGCTGTGACTCATGGGCTCATAAAGCAACAATGAGAAGCGATATCAATCTACGCCTTTATCATTTGCACTGTAAAAATAGAACTGCGCCTTCCACCTGGCCCTTCTGTCAGCATCAACTAAATACTGTAATGCTTGCTCTCTAAAGGATATAAATGGCTTCAGAAGAGATTTTTTGGGAACCTTTTCCCTTAGTCTGCCAACAAAATAAATTAAAGTTTTTTCAGTGTGGACATGAGTAGAAAAACTGTTTTACACATAATAATCTGTTACGTTTTCAGAGAAATCTATAAATAATTAGGAGAAGTCAAACTGATTAAAGTTTGAGCCTAAAAGACATTTTGAAAACAAGCCTATCCCAAAAATCCAATCAAAAAAGAAAGAAAGGAGAAACTCAATTTTTTCTAAGATTCCTTAACTACAGTCTTTAAGAAAATATTCTAAACTATAAAGCTTGTGTTTGATTAATTGTTTTGAATATACAAAAGAACTGATGAGATGGCAGGGTTTTGTAAACTTATGAATTAAAAATAGTAAAAAAGTTTTTCCTCTCACTGATTATTGTGGCCTTTAGCAAATAGAAAGATTATTAGTAATCTTAGATGATTTAAAACAGGAAAACGTTTATGAGTTTTTTTTGTGTTATGACCCTTGATTGTTTGCTCCAGAGGGACTTGCATTGAGCTGGGTACCCATGGTTTATACTTAAATCGATGTACAGATTTAATATTATCTGTATATAAACAGTCCAGAATTGATGAATTTCACAAAATGAAGATCAAAAATGTATGTGGTGGATTTACTGAAGTGCAAATGTTCTCTGATTATCAACAGGGTGAAGAAGAGAACAGACATCATTGGAGCTTTTAAAATGGAACCCCTCTACCTGAAGCATGAAAACCAGGAATCAGGTAGTGTCAGATTAATTTTTCATCAGATTAAGACAAGTTAATGTATTTTTGTTTAAACTCTAAGCAAAGTTCCTCAAGGATCTAATAGTAATATTAATTTGCTCTGCATTTTAAAGACTGCTGAAACATCATGCTACAATATCTAAATGCAATGCCATGTAGTGCAGTTTTGCCCCAGAAAATCATTTAGCATTTTATCACGTAACAAACGTAAAGTTCTATGTATTTTTGTGGACACATTAGTGCTAAAAACACACAGTAAAGGGGGAAATGATACATAGTTCTCAGTTATTTTTAGAAATAAAATTCTTAAAAGTTTGGTGTGCCTTTATATTAAGCACCCTTTTCTCTGATACCTTAAAATAAATTCTGGTGAACAAATTCAGGAAGTCACCTAGTTAATATATAGACCCAACTCATGTGCTTTAATCTAAACACAGGTGTTCTGTGAAGGCTTCCATGGTTTCATAGAGAACATTATTGAACAAAGTGCATCATAATTACCGAAGAACACATCAGACAGGTCAGGGACAAAGTTGTAGAGAGGTTTAAACCACTCTATCTTCGCATGTTTAAACTTAAACAATATCTCAAGCTCTGGATGTCTCACAGAGTTTGGTATAACATTCAAAATGACATTTTAAGACATGACAATCCACCTAGGAGACCATTATTTAGTCAAAGCAGTCAAGTGGCCATTAATAACTTTGGGGGAGCTGTGGTTTATCTAGAGGTATCAGAGTAAAGAGGGCTAAATATAAATCAACACCAAATATTTCAGATGTTTAGGTGCAAAAAGTTTGGAAAACCATGGGTATCTCCCTCTCACTTATTTGTCACAACAAATCCCCCAAAATACATTAAAGTTTGTGGTTTTAGCATGACAATATTTGAAAAAGTTAATGGGGTGTGAATATATTGAGGATATCGCTATGTTTTATCATGCACATACATATTCTTCCCTCTGCTGAATAGCTACAGTAACGAGGCGAAGGGTTCGTGTGCCTTTATGATCCTGAGGGCTACCTGGCGTGTTAGCTTCTGTTAGGGTTTCCCATGGCAAACTGGCCCCGGCGGAGGGGTCAGATTTAGAGAAATTAATTGATTCTGATTATATGGCTGACCACAAAAAAAGGCAAAAACTTCCCAGATTAGAGAGAGTGCAACCTCCTGGAGCTAGGTCTGTGGTGTGGAGTGTTGGGGCTCACCGGTGAGTGCCTGGTGATGGTCAAGCTTTGGCTCCTGAGGGTCATCTGAGCTCAAGAAGATATAGAATGCGCCTCACTGTGGGCCCATCACCTGCAGAGAGGAACATCGGGAAAGACAGGGGCCTTAGTGTGCTAATTCCTGGCAGCATTATCTGGCTTTAGGGATGTGGAATGTCATCTCACTGAAGCTTAGGAGAGAGACTTTTGGTTCGCCTCAGGGAAGTTCTGGAGAATGGTTCGGTGACTTCAAAAAACGAAAAATGGATCATCCCAAGCTCTGTATGCTCCAGGGAACAGCGGAACCAGACTAAGGACATAATTGAGTGGAGGAAGGCGCACTTGAGGATCTCCTCGATCTGGTCACCATGTTATCCGGAAGAGGCACAGCCTGAAGACTAAGGACAATGTGATTCATCACTGTGGCAGAGGTCACTGCGGTAGCTAAAAAGCTCCCCGGCAGCAGGGTGCCAGATGTTTATGTGGTTCACCCTGAGTTTTGAAGGCTGTAAACATCGTGGGCCTGTCATGGTTACACGCCTCTTCAATGTTGCATGGAGAACAGGATAACACCACTGGAGTAGCAGACAGGGGTGGTGGTCCCAATTTTTAAGAAAGGTGACCGGAGAGTGTGCTCCAATTATCAAGGGATCACACTTCTTGGTCTCCATGGGAAAGCTTACTCTGGTGTGCTGGGGAGGAGGGACTGAGTGATAGTTAAACCTCAGATCCAGGAGGAGCAATGTGGCTTTCGTCTTAGCAGTGGAACAGTGAACCAGATCTTTACTACTTTGGAATTGCTAAGGGGGTCATGGGAGTATGGTGGGGGTGGCCTTTAAGGTCTATACAATCATTGAATGCCCAAAACAAGAGTGGTGTCCTCATTCTCATCACAAAGTCAAGCCTGGTCCCAGTGCGTGTTAGAGTCTGCCAGGGCTCCAACTTGTCACCGATCCTGTCTGTGGTGTTGATTGACATTACAGGGGTTGGACAATAAAACTGAAACACCTGGTTTTAGACCACAATAATTTATTAGTATGTTGCGGCATGTTTTTTCCCCCTTTAAATACACAGTGGCCTATTTTCAAGAGTGACCACGTAATTCTCAGTTAAATTAATATATTTAACTGCACTATTTAAACTGCACCTAGGTTTGATGATATAATTCAGTGTCTTTGTGCATATATGTGTTTGTGTAAGGGTCTGCATTGTCTCAGTCTGCAGATGGGCTTAGATTTGCACTATAATTTGAGAGGCGGGGACACTTACCACCCACCACACTGAGGCACCTTACAAAAGCTGGACTCTTCAATCTAATTAGTGGTTATTAGTACAAGCTAACCCAGGGCCTCCATTCTGCAGAGATCAGCTACCAGTAGACAGTGCAGAGTGACAGTGCTGTGATCAGTAAGGTAGTGGAGGTGGACATATGAGCAAGGAACAACACCTGGACACTGAAACCTTACCAGAGAAACAATTCTGAAGCGGAAATCTTTATTGGAGTTTTACTAAATGAATGCACGTCAACAGATAATATGGTACATGGTAAAGGGGGCAATATTTACCGGGGCACTGAGAACAGCACCCAAAGGTGTTAGGATGTTATTTTGACTACCTTATGTTTGGATATAAAATCAATATTACTTCAACATTGTATCATCATATTATCATATTTCCTTTTCTTTCAACAGGGCTGGTCACAGATTACAGAGTAAGAGAAATTATTATTATCAATGACCTGAATGTATGCAGTGATGCAAATATTTTAGGACTGACCACTTTTCTGTCTTCAACCTCTAGCATTGGCAGATTCCACTGGGAAGAAGATTTCGCTCTCTAAAGATGTGGTTTGTGTTTCGTATGTACGGGGTGAAAGGCCTGCAGGCTCATATACGAAAGGTAGGCAACAAACTCAGTCTATCTTTGGCTTCGCATGACTTGAGTCTCTCACTTGTGCCTTGCTATGTATTTTATTGGCATACTATATGACAACAACCCAAAGTGACATGCAGTTTTGCAGTGGGAAGAAAACGATTCATAGTTTCCACATTTTTTGCCAACAAAATCAATTGACCAGCTTCCCTGTCCTTGCCAAAGAACAGAAATCCCAATTGCATGATTCTGCCACCACCAGTTTTCACCAGCAGGATTGTGTGTTCAGAGGAATTTGTGGGGGAGTTTTTTTGTGCCACTCTATGTTTTGCATGTAGACCAAAAAGTAAAATTTAGTCTCATCTGATAAAACCACCATATTTTAAATATTTGCTTTGTCCCCTGTCTTGCCTATTAGGAATCCACAACCAGAGCTTCTTATGGCTTTCTTCTTTCTATATGTTATTCTTCCATAAAGCTGTGGGTCTCTGCAGCTTGAACAGACAGAGTTTGCTTGTTTCCTTTCTTTATCTGGAATTCCTCTCTTTTACTCATCTCTAAAATTGTGTTTTATGGTAAATGCCACCACCATCCTTGCTTTACCCATCTAACCATTTCAAATCCTCTTTATCAATAAAGTTCCTTCTCTGACCCCTTAGTTGGCTTTATTTTCATCAGCATACTTGCAATCCATCCCGCCAGACAAATTGAACACATGTGACTGATATCTCCTTTTCTGTAACAACATATACTCATATCCCTGGCCTCTTTGCTGCCCATATTTCCCTTTAAATGCTACATGTCCCAATGCCTGGCTCTCTGCATCCCTCCTCCTCCCTCTGGTCTGCTCTGCCAATCAAATGAGCCTGTTTTATGTTTATTCTCCATTTTAGATAAAGTGGCAGCCTCTGAGAACAGCTGCAATGAAACACTGCGGGTACATAAATGCACAATACTGTGCAACACTTTATTTTGAGTACCCTCTCCTTTTTGTACATTCATTTTAATTATCCTACTCAGTTGCACATTTATTTTTATCTGAGTATGCTATTTTAATAGCTGTACAGTATTTTAATTATGGTGTAAATTTCCCCTTACTGTACAGTCTCTTTTTCCTATTTTTTGTTTTGTGATTTAACTCTTTTTTGAATCTGCATGCTAGCATTTGCCTTTTGCTTTGCTGCTGATACACCTGAATTTCCCCACAATAAAGGATATATCTATTATATTCTAAAAACAACTGACACAGTCCTGAGGAGCCTGTTACCAGGATGTAAGCAATAATTCCCTTTTTACTGATGGATGATGCTGAGGTTCCTATTGTCATGTAGGATGTGTTATAATGTTCAAAAAGCACACGTGTTACTCTCCTGTGAACACAAATACACATTGCGAAATAAATACAAAATTTGTAATAAACATACATTAAGTAAGAAGACAGGAAATGAGGTTAAACTTTCTGGAAATAAAACACTAAATGATAAATCAGTGCTGGTCATGCCCAAGTTCAGTGTCTGTTTTCACACGACAGGAAGTGGCGTAAAGGTGCAGCAGCGTCCAGTCCTGATTATCATGACTAGACGGATGCTCACTTTCATCCAGCGTCTCAGGGGGCTCTCTGATCTTGATTGGATAAATTATGCAGCAGCATGGTTGATCACAAGGAGCTGTCTGAAAATTATATTTGGTCAAAACAGAATCTGACAAAAGCTATTTTATGGTTGATGTTTGCCTCCCAGAACTCGCCTCCAGTTAAGATGCAAACTATCGCATAACAAGCGTGTTTTATCAGATGGAACTGCCTACAGATGATTACATGTAGTCCTTAAGCGGCTACACTCTGCCAAATGAGTTGTTTTAAAGACCGTTCTTGTTTTAACACAACACTGCCATCTAATGAAAAAATCACTCAAATTACACCTTTTGAGTTCAGTTCTCATGTTTTCAAGACACACTAATGCTAACTTAATTAAAGAGACATAATATCCAAGAAATGCTCTGTTGCATCTTATATGACAAAAATATGCTGTGTGATATGTTTTAACTTATTTTTCAAATGTTTAATTTACTATGCTGTTTTTCAACAGCAATAATTCGATGTGGAACAACACCAACAAAAATGAACAAACAAAAACTTATTCAAAAGTTTATATTTTATTTCAGAAATGTTGCTCTTTCAGTTTTATCAGCTGGCTTTCTGACTGGATGTTATGTTTAACTAGATAACGAATATTTGACCTTTTTATGATCTTTATATAAAAACAAACTAGATGCGATTATCTTATCAAATGTATACATTTTCTTAAATTTTGCTGTCTTTTTTGACTCAGTCTGATTTTTTTGTAGAGTTATATTTTATGCTATAAACCATTTTTATAACTTTTCATATTAGATTTCTGAAATTTTGAGGAAAATAGTCAGATGGAGTTGCACATTCGTTTACTTGTGTTGTACATCTCCGAGAACATTTTTACAATGAGCTTTAATGGATTTGACCGTCTTCTGTTTACAGCAAGTGGCCCTGGCCAAAGAGTTTGAGAGTCTGGTAAAAGCAGACAAGAGGTTTGAGATCTGTGCTGACGTTGTTCTGGGACTGGTCTGCTTCAGGCTGAAGGTAACAACATACAACACTGTAGATCTGCTCTTAATCAAATCAATTCAACAATATGTGTCTTCTTTTCTATACACACTTTGTAGGGTTCTTTTAGTATAATCAATCCCTTTTCTATCCGGTTAAGGTCAGGGTTTTTTAGAGGTCAAAGTGAGCCTTCCAAAAGGTTTTTGTCTATTTTATCGTTCTTGTGGAACACCCGGTTATGTCCAAGTTTCAAACATCTGACCCAAACCGTCAGTGTCATAAAATAAAGTTGGTTAGGAAGTTCAGAACTAACCCAGAATCCGCTACTAGCTGGCCAGTCAAACTGGAAACTGCTGGAAGACCAGTGTCACCAACCATGATGAAGCCAGTTTTACAATGTCATGGACTGAAGTGTGCAGACCAAGAAAGAAGCGCCTTCTCCAGAATGGACACTTTTATTTTGTATGTTTGGAACTGTAAAGCATGGTGGTGGTTGCATCATGCTGTGGAGCTGTATTTATGCCAGTGGCTCTGGTGCATTATACAATGTGAATAAAGTCATAAAAAAAGAGGACTGCCTTCACTTCAAATCAACATCTTGATAGTTGAAAC
Organism: Girardinichthys multiradiatus; assembly: GCF_021462225.1. NCBI lineage: Eukaryota > Metazoa > Chordata > Actinopteri > Cyprinodontiformes > Goodeidae > Girardinichthys > Girardinichthys multiradiatus. The sequence goes on from NC_061796.1 coordinate 11,852,422, forward strand.
CTAGACAAAGCTGGGTGTTCCAAAACAACAATGATACCAAAGAGACATCAAAACTGGTTTTGGAGGTGTAGCACGTGGCGTAGGAGTGGAGTGCGCAAACCATATGCTGTGCTGTTCTGGCTTCGAGTCAGAGACACCTATGCTGCATGTCTTCAACCCTCTCTCCAGGAATCTAAACACAATGCTCTCCCTTCTCTCAGGGCTCCAATGAGCTGAACCAGAACTTACTAAAAAGGATCACAAAGAGCAGAGAGCTTCACCTAGTGCCCTGCCAGCTCTCTGGCCGCTTCGTTCTTCGCTTCGCCATCTGTGCACGCACCACTGAGTCACGCCACATCCAGCAAGCGTGGTGCCACATCACACAGCTATCCTTTGAGCTTCTGCAGGAGCAGCCACATTGACCATAAGTCTAGGAAGCCCCATTCCACTCTGATGCTGAAGTGAAAACCAAAATTTAGACAAGAGATTTGAGAAATTTGCAGATATAAAATGTCCCTTTACTATTATGTGGAGTTTTCTTAGCTGTCAGTAAAGTTACTGTCTGCAGCCAGCAGCTAAGTTGGTAATTATTTTGCATATGTTTGATGGTCCCAAAGATACATATGAAAGCATATCTTATTGCACGTTGTGCAAAACATTCTAAACAAAGAAAAAAAGGGAGAAGAGTCTTAGATATTACATTTTGTATCTGCAATTTCTTCAGTGATTGTCCAAGCTTCTATCTGTCACTGTTTGACGATATTGTAACTGTCCTCAGCATTGTGCACTTACTTCCCTGCTGGCTTTTTTGTGCCCATTCTGTGTCTTCTGGTTGATTTAGGGCTGATTGAACTGTAGCTTAATTTTGTAGTGAATGCATTGCATGTTGGGTAAATAAATCGTCCAGTGAGCATATGTTTGCAATTTCTGTAGGTGCTCATCTAGAACTCAGCAACTCAGTGTACTTTACTGAATATGTTAGTATAGAGATATAGTGTCAGATTTCCAGTATTTCTAATTTGGATAAATCATTCCATAAGTGCAATCAAGATCGAATTCATAAAAATACTGTTGTTTTACTTATAGTGGCACAGATGAGGTAATTATTTTTAAAAATTTTTTACTGTAATTTTTTTCTTAAAATGTGTCTTATGCACAGTGGCTATTTAGCACTTTGTACCATATGATAGTTATTATATTCTTTTAAATAAGAAAAGAAAGAATAAATCCTAACCTATAAATACAAAACACTTATTATAGTTTTCTTTTATTTTATTAAAAATTATAATGATGGATTATTTTTGTACTCATTCAGAAATAAGAGAGCGAGTGAGCTTAATTATAAGAACACAATTTTACTCCCTGACTGCATGCCTATGATGTGAATTTGGTGCTTAAAGGGATAGGCCTGCTTGAAGCACTGTGAAGTTATTATCAGCAACAGATTTCTTACTTGGAGTAGAGAAAAGACATTGCAGTGAGATTGTAGAAAAGTTATGACATTCTTAGAGTGGTGGAAGATCAATGGGTAGTTATTAAACCAATGTTTTAGTTGATTTTTGTCAAATGTTCATTTGCATGGGATACAGTGCTATATTAACAGATATTAAATGTCTGCACTTCCACAAGAGACAGTCATTAAGTTTGTTGCTTTTCTCTCAGCCAAGCAACTTCCATGTTACAATGTGAAGGTTATGCTGGCGGAGGCAGCCAGTTGTTCAGTCCTCCTGTTTAGTTAATCATAAATACACTTGAGCGTTTTTGATGCCGTTGATACCAGACTGACTTGTCACAGCTGAAGGTTTGAATTTATACAGCGGATCGCGTCAACCATTGTAACTTTAGCATAGTAACGCCAAAGTTGTTTCGTTGAGAAATCGGCCACAAACGTAACAGTGCTGTCTCTGAAAATGTTGACTGTTAATATCTGCTAATATAGCACATAGTAATGATAACTAATATAACAAACATTTTCAGTTTGAGTTGTAAAATGAGCTCAAATCAGACAAAATTAGTGTCAGTCTTACTGGCTTGACCTTTTTAATCCATGTCATTTTTTTTCTAGCCCTACGACCTAAAATTTATCTAGAGGCACAAAACCATCTAGATCTTTAGTAAAAAGGAAATTGCTTTAGAAATATTTACAAATAAAATTTTACTTTATGGGGAAATTACAGAAACAGAATCTTTTTTTTTATACAAAAATAGATCGAACAAACAAATGTGTCAAACTTTTACAAGACACTTTCTTGAGTACAAAGGGAAAATTTGAGTCCTTCCAAGATTTATGGAAAACAGGTGACACTTAAATGTTAAGTACATAATCTGCAACACATAATTTCCAAAGGGTGGGAGAGAAGAATCAACATATTCTTGGTACCCCTTGTGTAGTTCTGTTGTGATTGTTTTCTGGAGAGACTGGATTAAAACAGGTAAAAGAACTCTAAGAAATTCCTTATATTAATTCACTTCAATTCAGTTTATTTATATAGCACCAATTCACAACACATGTCGTCTCAAGGCAATTTATAAAGTCAATTCAATCAAATCATACAGATTGTAAGTCAAGTACATACATTTCAATTGATTCTAGTTGTCAATGCAATCAAATTCAGTTTATTATTCAAATTCAATTTTTCCATCATTTCCAATTTTAACAGTTTTTCCAAAATGATCAAAAGCCATTGTGAAAGAACCAAAGGCCCTTAACCCGCAAGCTGCTGTCCACTGGAGATGCTGTTAGCCATCCGCTGCTCGGAGGATCTCTTAATGTTTCTAGAACCTCACTGTGAGGTAAATAAATCCATACTCTCCATTTAAATTACCAGCCATGTCTATCATTAACTTCAATGGTACTTGCTCGTAGGAGCCTTTATATTTTCTACAGTCTCTCACTGTAGAACGTACGGTATGTTGAAATTTCAGGCTCAAGAACTTCCCTGAACTATTACAATGAACAAATGTGATTAAAGCATTACTGTCTTTTATCTGTCTGTGTAGAGAAAAATAAAGTTGTGGCATGTCATCAGCACCTCTTTGTGGGCTGCCGTCTCTGACGCAGGTGTGTTTTCTTTTACATGACTGTAGCCTGCATGAACTGTTAAACATTTATTTGAGTAAAGTCTGCTGCAGTCTGCCGGATGTGATTTATTTCTTCTAGACCTGTTTTGCTTCCACAAACAGAAATGTAATAGAGCCACTGTAGCAACTGTATTATGCTAAATTGTTTCTGAATGGCTCAGACAGGGCCAGAAGGTATTGCTTTAGGTATTACCAATAAGTATGTTTGTTTTATAATCATCATGGGATGTAGTCAAAGGTTTTCTAAAATATTATTTTACAAATGTAACCTCATACAGTCCTTATGTTCTTCAGCCGGAGTCTGCTTGATCAAAGATGACAGGCAGGGACACACATTCTCTCCAGCTAACATGCTCCACCAATCCGCCGCCTCTGAAGATTCTAATCCCAGCAAACGAAGGCTAGCCATCTATAAATACAGACAGGGATTCACTGTTAGATTTTAGTGCTTAGTCCATGATTACTGCTCCACATTACTCCCCTGCTAATTTATTTATCTCAATATAATACGTAAGTAATAATAGCCAGACATGAATAAGCCTTAACAACTTTAACGGATGTGGGAAGCATCTCCATTAGAGTTCATAAAGAAACCACAGGCAGGTTTGTTGTCTGTGCGATGAGACAACAGAAACGTAAAAGTACTATTACAGAGATCTTTGTTCAAGCACTTACAATTAAGTACTTGACTCATGTAACCAGCATGAATAAAAGATGACTTTTACTTGGCATTTTGTTGAGCTGGACAAATGCACACAAAAACAATGCACTGGAATTACCATATTAAACTTACAAGAGGAAAATATAGGTTTGAGTTTTGTACCCTTAAACAAGAAACACCATTGTTATTCAAGGCTTGGCTTTTAACTTTTGACTTAAGAATGGATTTCCAGAAGATTTAAAGTTTTTTAATATTTACCAATAGAAGGAGTACTTACACTGAAAGAGATGAAAATTAGATGAAAGATTAAACACATATTACTGTTTAAATGACTATTGATTCTATGAAAGCCTGTGTAAAATGTGTGAATATGTTTTAAAGTCTTACTTTTCTTAGTGGAGTTATAAAAGTTTTAGGAATATTTTACTTAATAATATTATGCATCCTATTTCAATGGAAGTTTGTATGTCTGTATGCATACAGCGTCAGTAATAATCACCTGCACATTAATAATAAACTTTATAGTTGCACTTGCCCACAAGAGGGCGCCATTAAGTACCTACAGTTTTACCGTCTACGGATTTTACAAACAACAAATCTTTTGTCTGCAAGCTTTCAAAATGTGCTAAAACAAGAAAAATGTCATTAAACTGTTAACTTTCTTTATTCAGTGTGATGTAACTTGCCACACCGAGGTCTAATAACTACCTGACCTGTAGAATAAAGAAATCTCTCAAATAGAACCTGTCTTACATCTAGTAGTAATTTTAAAGATCTCAAAAAGCAACAAATCATAATTCAGAAACAGATGAGAGAGCGTATTTGAATCTACAATGCTGTAAAATGTTACAAAGCCATATTTAAGGCTTTGGGAGTGAACCACAGTAAGAGCCATTATCCACAAATGCAGAAAACATGGAACAGCGATGAACTTTCTGAAGAATGGCCCACCAAAATTAACCCACAGACACATCAATGATCCAGGAGTTCTCACAAGAAACCACAACAACATCGAATGCACTGCAGGCCTTACTTCCCATGAGTTCATGATTCAGCAATAAGAAAAAGACCTGGCAAAAATGACATTCAATATTTCCAAGGCAAAATTGCTTCTTGCCAAAAAGAACACAGACTCTTGTCTTACATTTGTGAAAACACATCTACACCATTCCCAAGACATTTGGGAAAATATTCTGTTTGCAGACAACACAAGTGTGGAGCAATTTTGGAAGGGGTCAGTCCCATTACGTATTGTGTAAAACCAACATAGCATTTCAGGAAAAGAACATCAGCACTCATTGACACTAGCAAATCATCTGCATCATCATTACTGGATTAGTCATAATAATAATAATAATTATAATAATAAAACATTTATTTAACATTTGTTGTGTTTCACCCCATGTATGCAGATAAAAACCTTTTCTAGTAATCTTGAAATTCCATTCACCCTTTAAATTATGAAGTCCATCTTTTCTTAAAAAAACAATTCTGAATGTTTTCTATGTAATCTAAATGTCAGGGATCTGGGGTTGCTTGTGTTTGTGAGGTGTTCTGTTCTCTCTCTGAACTGCAGTTTCTCTCGTAAGGGGAAGCTACACAATGTTTAGCATACCTGATCCCGATCAACTTCATTTCCTGAAGCATAGGAGGAGATGGCTGCTGATCGTCGAGTGTCAACTCATGTGGTACCTCTAGCCAGTTTCCTTGTGTTTTTTGCCTGGCTGAAACTAACCTCCTTGTCTATACTCCTCTCCAAGGTTCCCACCAGAGTTCTCCCCTGGATCAGTCTCTCAGAGAAATCTCCTGGATTTACCTTACCTACTTATTCTTGTCATTAAACCATGGACAACTACTTCCACTATCAGCTGAGCTCTACTACGTATCAGAACCACCAAACTGACCTGTCCACCCTCCAATGCCCTCCAACTACTTGGCTTTATTTAACACAAAAACAGTTTTAGACAGTTTACTTTGTATATATCAAATGTGAGGTTTCCAATTTATTTTATCATCAATAATAACTCCAAGAATATTGTTTTCATGTACATTTTCAGCATTGACTCCGTTTAGTCACATTTAGATTTCTATATTTGATCTGTAGTTCCCAAATAGCATAATATTTGTTTAATTCAGTTTTAAAGACAGCTTTCCATCCAACCACGCTTTTAGTTTGTTTATTTCGTGCTTACATATTTTAACCGGTGCTCCGGGTTATCTACAGTTAAAAAAGATTGTATCATCAACTAATAGTACACTTTTAATAGCTTCACTTACTTTGCCTATATCATTTATATAGATAATAAAAAAAACAGGGCCAAACACTGACCCTTGAGGAACCCCAAAAACAATTTTCAAACATTAGTAGTAATGTCTTCTAACTGCAAATGTTTTCTGTTTCTCAAGTAACTATGGCCCAATTTAACAAGTTCCCTCTCATTACATATGGTTTCAGGTTTTTGTTTTATTAATAAATCATGATTTACTGTGTCAAATGTGTTATTTATATCATGAAACACTCCAACATTTTTTTATCATCAGCAGACGTTATTTCTTCGACAGATTCTAAAATGGCTAATGTTGATCTTTTTAATCTGAATCCATATTGACTTTCACTAATGAGTTTTTATGTTTTTCTAAGAATGATTCCAGTCTGTTATTAAACATTTTTCTAATATGTTTAAAAATTGTGTAATTGGAATTTTTTATCTATCCTTCTTTCCAGGTTCTGGTCAGTGCTGTGAAGTTCCGGGATCTCTGTAGACAAATCTGGCCCATGATTTACAATAAATAAATAAATAAATAAATAAATAATGAAACTATTAGCTATTTCATTAATATTGTACTATTCAACTCCTATATCAATGAAATACTTTGGGTACTCTAACTTATTTGTGCTTTTTGTATAATACTATTTAAAATATTACACATTTCCTTGACATGTTTATTTTCAAAGGACAATGTTTATTATAAGGTTACATAAATATCTCTAGAAATTATTATAAGCGTCATTGATATCTTTTTGTTCTATCCCAATGAAGCATTTAACTGCTTTACAGACTCTTCTGTTCTTACTCTTCTGTAGATTTTTGATGTTCTGTTCTAGTACTAGCACAATATATTTTATATTGAAAATACTAGTAAATGATTACTATTATCATTGATTAATAGGCCACCTATAGATTTATTTACAATTGCATTTGGGAAAATGTCATTTAGCCATGAGACCTAACATGTGATGTTAGGTCTCATGATTTTTATTGATAAAAAGTCAAGCTGTTCATTTTGTTCATTAACTCATCTGTGGGTCTGTGGTTATTAATATTACGTAAGTCTACATTATAATCTTCAGTAAACATACTCTCATAATCTGATCCAGGTGTTTTGTATATATAATTTATAACAATCATATGTCTTTAGTTATGCTTTCAAAAACATTATCAATTGCAGTTTCAGATGCTGTCATAATTTTTCCACAAACCACATTTAAGGTTTGTGAAAATGAAAATAGTCTCTAATAGGGTCAAAACTGGCTAATAGATTTCTGCTGTTGAAATGGAATATTGACATGTTGTCCTTGGATGTACTAAATATCTGATTAAATTGTTCATTGTTATGATAATGTCAGCTAGTATTTGTGGTAGAAAAATCAAAATAATTTCCCAAATACTCTGAACTGTACTTAGTATGTTTGAAAGGGGTTAATTCCAATTTATCTTGAAAGTTTATCCCTTGTATGTGGTTGTTGTATCCATCAGGACTGCTGTAGAAGCAGTGTCAGGAGTCCCTAAAACTGGTTTTGGTTCTTTAAGTATACCTGTCAACACTATATTGTACAATTCCCATGCTGCCCGTAGATTTATGTTTAGGGAGAATACATTATTCTATGTATCATGACATCTGAGATTTTTCACCTTTATTTGAGCCATATTTTATAAAAAGTGGTTAGGAATTGAGGTCACAACCGAGGTTCCAATGGATGCTCATCGTGCATCGGAACAGCATGGTTTTGTTAACATGACTGAATGCTTAGCAATGCACTATATATAGCAGCTACTAGACGACGTCCAATCCTGGATTGTCAGATAAATCCATATTTGTTATGCTAGTCCATGCTTAAAAACCCTTTAATGTTACTGAACATAAACAATTCTACAAACTAGAGTTCGTCAACCTCCCTTCTCTGCAATGTAACAGACCGTTATTGTAAAGGCCAGATGGTAGATGCTGCGGACAAAGGCACAATCAGTTATTAGGTTTGGTGGAACAATTACGTTTTCACATAGGGCCAGGTTGGTATGGGAAGCTATTTTTCCTTAATAAATCACAACATCATTTAAAAACTGCATTTTGTACTCAGTTCAAGTTTTTTCTTAGTTAAATTTTGTCTTGTGATCTGAAACATTTAAATGTGGTAAAATAAACAAAAGCAGAATAAATCTATGGGGGCAAATCTTTTTCACATCACTATATTTCTTGTGCATATGCATATAGTATTTTAAATCAAGGCTTACAGACCTAATGGTCAACATTGTCATTCCTAATTTTTCCTTATTGTCAACTTTCTGTTTTCATGTTTTGCATTTGCAGTTTTGAGGTGAAAAAGCTCAGAAAATAAAAAACAGAAACAGATAATGAATTAATAAAAAGTCCCATAAGAACATTACAGCTCTAAGGTTTTTGATTTCTGTCGATGTGCCTCCAGTGAATAAACAAGTATTTTACATTCATATTACAGACTGCAAAAATGCACTTTGGTGTTGAAAATACATGACAGTTGTAGAATAGATATTTATAAGAAGTAACAAAAAATAACCCTCCAGTGCCCTTCCCATTTCTGATGAACAAAATAATAAAATTGGGATCTGTGGAAAAGATCCATTTTTGCCCAGATAGTCACATCTCTCTCCTTGCAATAGAGTCCAGCCTGGGACATGTTGTCAGCCTGAATACTTACCTCTCACAGGACAAGCTTCAGTCATTTGTAGTTTGAGCTTATTTGCTGAAAGCTCCTCCAAGATATGTTTTTCACTTGGGAGGCATCAGATGGTAAAATATTGCAATCTGGTAGCCATCAGTGCATAACTGAATCTTAAGTCACAACTCAACCCAAAACCTCAGAGATCGCATTACATGGCCAGCATTTAATGGTTCATTTTGAACTGTACACTCTCTGCAGTTCACTCTAATACTTAATACATAATTCTGTTAGGATGAAAGTTTCCTGGTAAGTGTTTGACAGTTTTTGTGTGCCAGATGAATAGGATTTTATTACATCTTGCAAGGGGGTGATTCTTCTATAATGTCAGTTCTTGGGCAGAAAATTGTCTTCTGAAGTGTACAAAAGACAGAAGACCCACAGAGGCAGACTATGATGGGGTGGTGGTAAAAGATGGGTTTAAAGTGCACCAGCCTGCACAATAAACGACACATTAGACATAAGAGATCATTTTCTGCATGTTAACAACTGAATGAGCCCATTATGCACCGTGCATGCATGTGTCCAGTGTATTTTTTTGGTCAGTATTATGCCTGCATCATATCTCCCATGACTTGTAGGAATGCTCAGTGTGCTCAGTACATTTTGAAAGCAGACCTGCAAATGTCGTTTGTACCACTATTTACTAAAGACATCAAATAGAAGAATGCTGAGCTTTTGATTAAACATTTACAGGTGAAAGAGGAAGAAAAGGGTTACAATCTATGAACTATGTGATAGAGATGTTTTTAGAATATAACTTACTGTTGGATCTAATAAAAGATACCTAAAATTAGACAGACTTAAAAAAAAAGAAAGAAAAAAGGTCACAAACCGGCAACAATTCATCCATGTCAACCGCTTAGCTTAGGGTGTTCCCCAAGGTTCTGTGCTTGGTCCGCTCCTCTCCATCCTCTACATCCTTCCTCTTGGTAAGAGGATTTACATTTCCCCTACATCCATAAACCCCAATATCCACTCTTCTCTCACCCGCTGCTTAACTGACATCAGAACCTGGATGAAATACAACTTGCTCAAATTAAACACTGATACTTTGAGGTAATTCTCATCAGTCCCAAAGATATCACCAGATCCACTCAATTTCTGCCTTAATTTTGACAACACCACTCTCACTCCATCCCCACTCATCCGCAATCTTGGTATTCTTTCCGACTCCACTCTTTCATTCGAATCACACCTCAAACAAAAACCTGAACCGCATTATTCCATGTCAAAAACATAGCATGACTCCGCTCATCCCTTACCTTCTCAGTCGCTGAAACCCTAATCGATGCCATTGTCACATCCAGAATCAAGTACTGCAATATCATTCTGTATGGAATACTATCCAAAACACTCAACAAACTACAATGCATCCAAAACTCTCCTGCTCGCCTCCTTGCCCACCACCGCTCCTCTGAACACATCACCCCTGTCTTGCAGAACCTCCACTGGTTCCCTGTCACTCAGTGCATCCATTTTAAGATCCTCCTCATTACATTCAAAGCCCTCCATAATTTGGCCCCTCCATACTTCACTGACTTACTCCACCATCACACTACATCCCGCTCTTTCCGATGCTAACCGTCCGTCCCTCCCTTGTAGGGCCTATAGCTCCGAACCTTCCATCACCCTCTGGAACTCACTGCCCCAACCACAACTTCCTACCTTTAAGAAAGAATGCAAAACCCATCTGTTTAAAATTGCTTTTAATGTCTAAATCTGGCCTTTTTATGTGTTTTTGTTTGTTATGTTGTACTGTTTGGTTTTTATTGTTGTGCCTCTGTAAAGCATCTTCGACTTCCTAGAAAAGCGCTATAATAATGAAATGGATTATTATTAATATTACAGGTAAGCCTCAAAAACCCTCCTCCACAAACCATATATATACCATGCTGCTATCCATCTTGTTACCGGTGTTACCGGTTACCATTTTGTTACTCCTTTTTGAGTTGGCCTTCTCTCTATTCTCGCAGGTTAATCCACTAGTACTTGTTCATTTACAAAACTCTCATCAGAAAATGATTGGTATATCTACAGTCACTTCTTAATTTTTGCAACATAAACCACAGTTAATGCTATAGTCACCTTCAATCTCATTGTCCCTCAAGTTCATACCTCATTTGGTTGTACAACAGGCCCTAAAACTTAATACATTCATTCCTCTCTCCCCTTTTAAAGACTCTTTACATCAACAGTACAAGATCATAGCACATGCTTTTAACCATTTTTGATTCTTCAACACATCATCATTTATATGTATAGATTTTGTATTTCATTCGTCTGTAAATTCTAGGTTTTATGTTTTTATGTTTTTAACTTGTATGTTGCCTCTTGGCCAGGTTGTCATTGTAAATGAGCATTAGTTCTCAACTGACCTTCTTGATAAAATAAAGGTAAAATAAATTCAATTAGAACTATATTAAATAACTAATTAGGCTCCATTTATTCAGAACCCATCAGACTTGTAACACATACAGAAATCCAAATAATACAAATAGCTAACAACACAGGAGTTAAAAACAAATAAATAAATAAGTAAAAACAAGTAATATTTGTGGTAACACAAGGAAAAACAGAAGAAGGCACTGAAGAGGTATCTGCACTCGTATCCTGAAGAGACATTGATGCTCGGACATGCTCAATGACTCCTCTGTTATTGTCTAAAAGTAGCTGTTAGAACTATTACCAAAGAAAATAAATAATAATAATAATCAAGCTAATAATCAAGCATGGAATTGCCTGGAGGACCTCAGAATGAACATACCTGAGTTTCACTTTGAAAAAAAAACACAACAGCACCACAGTTTAGATAGATTTCTATAATATGCAGCCAATATACTTCTTCTATTTCTTCTCACTGCTAAAATTAAATTGTCAAAGTGCTTCCTTTCCGGTTCACTTCAACCAGCCGGTTTCAGATCTCATCTTTGGCAGCTAAAAATATTCAACATGCCCAGCCTGCTGAAGAACAAATGTAATTCACATTGACTGAACCAATACATGTCTCTTTCTAGACAGGTTGAAGACAAGAAGAATGCAGATTTGTTCAATATTAGATAGCATCATAACATTGCTATAGACAGGTTGAAGACAAGAATAATGCAGATATGCTAAATAATAATAAATAATAAATATGTCATAACATAGCTACAGTGTCACACAGACTTTTAGGATCTTTCAGGATGATAAAAGCCAAAATGGCAGTGATAGGGGTGTTTTCCGATGTCAAATCACTGTGCATCCATTTCAAACATTTTTAAATTTCAAGTCTTGGCCCCTCTTCTTCAAAATGTAAGAATATAAATGTATTTATTTCATCCTATTTGAAGTGGAGGCTTAGGGACATGTTGCACAAACATTACCAAACATTTATCACAGCAACTGTTTTGTTTCACTCTGCTTTGCAGAATACATGGAGGCAGACCAGGCTACAGACATCAATGCGCAAAGAAACCTTCTTTTGAAGAAGCAGCTGCACAAACAGGGAATCCAAGTTGAAAAGAGAAATGCAAAACATGACTGGACAAGAGCGCTCACCAGACTGGTGGAGGTTATGTCTTTGAGTAACTAAGATCCTGAGGCTGTACATACAGCATAGGCAAATAACTGACATAGTGTGCAGTGGAGACTAGAAATCAATACAAACACAAGAAACTAGGCAACCAACTCAAGAAAAAAAAAAACACAAGAACATGTGACATGAAGACACAAAACCAGATCACTACTAAACCCAAAGACTGTGATAGAATAACACAAGGTCTGGATTAGTTTGAAATTGGCCATTGACATTTGAGAGTGTTTTGTCATTGCCTAAAAACTTAAAACGATAAAAGATTTTGCATTATATGTCTTGTAGGCTTTGCTGTGGATCAGCCAAAGGTTGGCCAAACAAATGTGACTACTAGTCAGAGTCAACAAATATGGTACTTTAACAGATTTTCAGTCCGGACAGTGACGTTTAATCAATAACAGTACTCAGCTCGCTAAACTAGTGAGTACCTACGTCTTGCCATATTGATACACAACTGCCCCTGGACTGTAAAAGGAATTTCTTTATTAAAGACACATCTATTATGTGATTTACCTTTATTGATTTAAACAATGGTTTTATTTCTAAAATTAAAAAAAACAAAACGTTACAAACCACAATATCAAATCCAATATCAGCTAGCTGGACCTCCACCTCTGCTGCCTGGGCTTCCACCTCAGCTAACTGAACTTCCACCATGGCTAGCTAGGCTTCCACCTCAGCCAGCTGGGCTTCTACCTAAGCTAGCTGGGCTTCTATCTCTGCTGCCTGTGCTTCCACCTCAGCTAGCTGGGCCTCGACCTTTGCTGGGTGTGTTTGCACCTCTGGTGCCCGGGCTTTTACCTTTGCTGCCTGTGCTTCCACCTCAGCTAGCTGGGCCTTGACCTTTGCTGGGTGGGTTTGCACCTCTGGTGCCTGGGCTTCTACCATTGCTGCCTGGGCTTCCGCCTCAGCTAGCTGGGCCTTCACCTCTGGTGCCTGGGCCTCTATCTCTGCTGCCTGGGCCACTACCTCTGCTGCCTTGGTTTCCACCATTGTTGTTTGGGCCCCAACCTCAGCTAGCTGGGCTTCCACTTCTGCTGTCTGGGCCTCCACCTTTGCTAACTGGACTTCTACCTCAGCTAGCTAGACCTCCATCTTCATTGCATGGGCCTCCACCTCAGCCAGCTGGACCTCCACCTCCGTTGCCTGGGCTTCCACCTCAGCTAACTGGACTTCCACCATGGCTAGCTGGGCTTCCACCTCAGCCAGCTGGGCTTCTACCTAAGCTAGCTGGGCTTCCATCTCTGCTGCCTGTGCTTCCACCTCAGCTAGCTGGGCCTTGACCTTTGCTGGGTGGGTTTGCACCTCTGGTGCCCGGGATTTTACCTTTGCTGCCTGGGCTTCCGCCTCAGCTAGCTGGGCCTTCACCTCTGGTGCCTGGGCCTCTATCTCTGCTGCCTGGGCCACTACCTCTGCTGCCTTGGTTTCCACCATTGTTGTTTGGGCCCCAACCTCAGCTAGCTGGGCTTCCACTTCTGCTGTCTGGGCCTCCACCTTTGCTATCTGGACTTCTACCTCAGCTAGCTAGACCTCCATCTTCATTGCATGGGCCTCCACCTCAGCCAGCTGGACCTCCACCTCCGTTGCCTGGGCTTCCACCTCAGCTAACTGGACTTCCACCTCAGCTAGATGGGCCGCCATCACTGCCAGTGGGATCTCCACCACTGCTAGCAGTTCTTTCAGACTCCATCAGCAGTGTTGCAGTGAGTGAGTCCAAGAGTAGGTTATGCCCCAGGAACCCTGTGTTCAAAAAACAACAATTTGCACATCTATACTGCACCCTTAACCAAGCTAAGGCAATCTGGGGCCCCACAACATAAGCCAAGAGGTCTGCTTGGTGGACATTTAAATATTAGAAGCATTTTGCTCAAGGGTGACCAAGTTCATCACTTACTAAATAATTCGAACCTGGACTTTTTATGTTTGTCTGAGACCTGGCTAAATATAAGTTCACCAATAGCTGGATTGCATGTACCAGGCTACAATATCTTTTGGACAGACCGGGTGGGAAATCGGGGTGGAGGGGTAATATTTTATGCAAGGGAACACTTAAAGTGCAAACAGATAGAATGGGTCAGTGTACACAACCTTGAATGTATTGGTCTTAAAATAGCTCTCGCTCCACAAATGTCGATAACGCTGATTGGGATGTATAGACCTCCATCAGCCTCAAGTGCTTTCTATGCGGAGATTCAGGCGCTACTTAAGGAATGTGACACGAAAAATGAAGTTATCTTTCTTGGAGATTTAAATATAAATTGGCTCGACAAATCGGTTTGGAGACAGTTAAATTCATTATTGACGAATTTTAACTTTACTCAATTAATCAAAGGTCCTACTAGACTAACAATTTCCTCTGAAACGTGCATAGATCTTGTCTTTTCTAATAAGTGTGACAGAATTCAAAAGACGTTCAATATGATCACAGGTCTGTCAGACCATAACTTCATTCTGTTCTCAAGAAAGCTACCTAAAAATAGATTCTCTTGTACTAAGAAAACAATATCAGAACACTTGAGAGTACCAAGGAGGGAGATCCGAAATTTGACTTAGGTGCTAAACAATATCAATTGGGATAACTATCTCACCCATAATCGTGTTAGTGACAACTGTGATGTATTCATGACTGCTATCCAGGACACAATGTCTGCATTTATTAGAAAAATCAAAGCGAAACCATTAAAAAAGAATCACCTCCCGTGGTTGAATGAAACCATACGGACATTAATGAAAAAACGAGATCATGCTCTTAAAATATCACTTAAAATGAAAAGGGTGAATGATAGACAGACATTTACCTCTCTTAAAAATAAAGTGGTAAAGCAATTTCGATCCGCATAAGCAAATTCTTTTATTAATGTAATTAGTACTGCAAGAGGAAATGCTAAAGATATCTGGACAAATATTAAAAAACTAACTGGAAATGGTATAGTGCACAGAAAAATTACGGAGCTACAGCTAGAGGAGAAAGTCATTCATGATCCGAGGGACATTGCAACGACTTTGAACGATTATTTTATAGACTCAGTTAAAAAACTGACTTGAAGCAATTGCCCTCAGATAGAATGCCACTCACCAATGCCTCTAAACACCGACAGACCCTTTCTTAATTTGTGCGTAGTGTTGCAGTGACAAGTTGATAAAGCTGTGTGTGGCCTTAAAAGGTTTAAAGCCAAAGATGCATTTTATATGTATATAACATTTCTAAAATATCACAAAGAATCTTTCATCGCACCTTTAACTACTATCATAAATAAATGCATAAATGAAAGTTCCTTCCCTGAACCTTGGAAGTGCTCTGTCATTACACCAGTCTTTAAGTCAGGTAATCCTGCAATAACCAGCAATTACAGAATGATAAGCATACTTCCAGCAGTCTCAAAAGACTTGGAAAAAATAGTAGCGGAGCAAATTGTAAATCATCTTAACAATAGTCCATATACCTTGAATAGGATGCAGTTTGGCTTTAGAAAACATCATTCTACTGAGACAGCGGTTTGTTTCTTTTTAGAAAACATAAAATCAAAATTGGATGCAGGTGGTGTCGTTGGTGGTGTTTTCATAGATCTCAGAAAAGCGTTTGACACCTTTAATCACCAGATACTGCTTACTAAATTGTCTATTTTTAACTTTTCCCCAAGTACTCTGAACTGGATTGAATCATATATATATGCAAGATCACAGTGTGTTAGGATGCAGAACATAAAGTCAACATCACGCAACATGTCCATGCCAAGGATAAAAAACATGCTGTGCATGTTGACAGATGCCATGATAAATGTGTATAACTGGCTTGAGAAATCCCAACTACGCTTGAACATATCCAAGACTGTGTGCATGTACTTCTCAAAAAGAGCAAATACTGAGTGATCCTAACGTTTTTGTGCAAGGTAAAACAATTGATGTCGTACAAGAGTTTAAATACTTAGGAATCACTCTTGACTCACAACGTCTTTTTAAACGACAGATGAAAAATATTGTGAATAGAATTGAGTTTAACTTGTCCAACTTTAGGTTTATTAGACACAATCTAACTCTTGAGTCAGCAAAATTGTATTTTAATAATATGATCATGGCCCACATGTCCTATTGCATAACAAGTTGGGCATCAGCCTGTAAGACGACACTAAAGCCGATTGAAACAGTTTATAAACAAGCTCTGAAAATATTGGATAAAAAACCAAAAACGTACCATCACTGTCAGATATTAAAAAAACATGAGCGCTTAAACTGGGACAATACTCTTAAATGTCGATGCTATCCTGATTTACAAAAACTTCCATGGCAAAGCATCTCCTCCATCACAAGAATTTGTGAAATAAACTCAAACAGATCAACAAGAGCTGGTTCTAGAGGTGACTGTATGGTTCCTTTTAGAAATAGTGCCTTTAGTCAAGCCACTTTTTCTGTTTGTGCTTCTCGCACCTGGAATTCAATACCAAACTCAATACGTGAACTTCTGACTCTGACCTCTTTTACCAATATCTTAAAGCTTGGCTAATGGAAGAACAGTACTGTTGCCACAACCATGCCTAAACTTGTATATTTGTCTATTACTAGCATATACTTTCTCCACTCTTCACTTCAATCAGTCTTTTGATATTTAATTTCAGCTTTTTAACACTAGTAAAATACGTATGGTCCCCGACACACTTGGCCTGTATGTTATGATGCACTATATTTTTCATTGTTCTTGCTTCTCTTTCTATTTTTTATCCTTTTGTTTTTAAGGAACTTTTATCTCTGTGTGTACTTACCCTACCTGCTGATATTGCTCACGGTCATGATGGCTTACTATTCTAATTGTTGTTACTGTTGTTACTATTTTATTACTTTATGTCGTTGATTCAACCTGCCGAAGGGACTACAGATGGAAATTAGCCGCCGGCTATATTTTGGCATATTTACATGTACACGCCCATTAACATGCATTGTCCCCTCTTTTTTAAATAAACTCAAACCCAAACTCAAACATTGCCCCTGAATGCTTGTGATATTGTGATAGCTGTTATAAACTGTGTCTTTTCACTTCTGATGGTTAGTATCTCATTAAATCTGTCACGAACATACTGCACAACCTCATTTTGTGAACATGTTGCTTCACTGTTTGATACATAAAATGCAAAACACCGTTATTAGTTAAAAGTAGTTAGCTTGTCAGTGGGCACAGCAATGAGCAGATCCCACTGGTTTTCCAACTTACCAGTGAAACACTGTTTAGATACGTTAAGTGTAATTCCAAGATTCACACTTTGAATTTTAAGGTAAAGAAGTGGCCAATAGCACTTGTTCTTAAATCACAGTAAGCTGTTTCAGTTTCCCCTGTAGTTTTCTTAAATATTTTTCAATGAATAGTTACCTTCTGTTTGAAGCAAAGAGTAATGTGCTTTTGGACAGTTTGCTATCTTGTGCATGGTTGATACAAACCTAAGCAACACACTTTTTACTTGTACAATGGTTTGGCAACTTGGCTCTACACTGCACATCCTACTAAATAAAGTTAATCTTTTAAACCTTTCTCCTTTCCCTCAATTTGTAATGCCCCATAAAGTAAAAGGTAGAGCGAGGTATTTTATAATGATCCTCTGTCAAAATAGTTTTGAAATTTGAAAAGCAGACCCTAATTAAAAGTGTAGCAAACTGAAGCCAAGTGGTAGCTATCTGAAAATGTTTGTCAAAACCTCATTTCCCCTGGCATCAGTTGTCACACGTGAACAAATGAGTTTCATTTTCTTAAAATGTGGGATATGTTGTCAGTTGTTTCTGTGGCTTTAATAAAGGCAACATTATCAAAGTGCTTTCAATTCCTTAATTTCACCTAATTTCACTGCTCATACATAGAATAATTGCCAATAATTTACTAAATTTATCATTGGTCAATTTCAGTGATTTAAAAACAAAGTATATCTATTTCTAAACCTTTTGCTATCTCTAACTGAAGAAGAAATAAAGAAAACTATACATCTTGTATAAGCCCAAGTAACAACAAGCTTTCAGCACTTGCTTGTAGTAAACAAACACACTGGTGTGGAGTGACATAAAACAATATATTTTATAAAGGTAAATGACTCATAGGATCCAGTGAGTGTGAGAAAATGAACCAACCAATCAAGGAGGAGCTTGCAAGTATCAACACATCTGTTATTGTTGGCAGTCTTTAAGTATTTGCTGCACCAATTGTCCTTCAGATCAGGGCTTTAAAGTAAGAACTGAATTTATAACACTCACCGCAGATGCTCAGCCACTCTGCACTTTATCCTATTGATTGAATCAAGTACCTTCTACTGTTTTTCTCCCTCGCAATTTCATTGATACTCACAAACTCTACTTTTGTATTTAATTACCAGAGACAGGCATGTAGGTAGGAGCACTTCTGCACCCGTCTTTGGCTCACTTTTGTTGGTTTGTTTTACTGGTTTATGGGGAGTGAGGTATGCGCACTGAATACACTGCTCCTCCTATTATTCTGTTCAACCTCACCTCCAGTTGTGTTAGCCAACACTACCCGTATTCTAGTGGTACAGTTTTTCTCTCGACCTCCTCACCACACACAACTCTCTTACTCCTTGGCTTGCTCTCTCTTCCTTGCTCAGTTGCTCCCTCATTTCCTGCTGTATTCAGTCATCTCTTCCTCAGAGCTATCTCACTCCCTCTCCGAACACTCCCAACACTCATCTGCAAATCAGCTCTGCACGGTAAGCAAAAAACACACTTTGTTTCATGCAGTAATTTACCTGTCATCACGCATGGTATTTTGCGAATTAAAATATGTATTTACATGCTAAGCTGGGTTTATAAATAAGGTTTTTTGTATGTGTGTTGGAGATTTTAGATCCTACACTTAAGAATAATGCCTTTATATGGACACTGTAGGTATTTTAGCTGTTCAATGGTTGATTTCCTTGAGTTGGTGTGTACACATTTAACCTCTGCTGCACAGAGTATTACCTTGTTGACAGGGTGGTAAAGAAGGGGTGTGATGGTGGTGAGCAAGAACATCTGGTCTTTTCTAGTTAAACATAGGCTAAGTGTAATTGTGAAGTAGGATAAAGCTAAGTTTAAATTATTTTGGTCTAATCATTATTTCCTTGCGCCATCCCTTTTCCTAACTTTTTTATCCAAAATCATTTTCATTTAACTTTTATGTAATTTGTTTTGTATTATTTCACAGCTGCAGAGGCTCAGAGCGAGTCTTAAAAGATAAACTGACATTACAAAGTAAAAATTTCTCAAAATCTGGAAAAGTAAAAAAACAACAACTAGATATTAAGTTATATAGGATAGCCTGCTAAACTATTGAGAAGTCATTGCAGGACAATCCCGCAGTCAAGAAGGTCTGAAAAAATGTGGACTAAATCAGTCAGATAAATTGATAATCATTATCAGTTTGTGTATTGTGCTGGGATTTCTGCTGGGCAAAAGACTGTTTTAATGAGCCATCATGAAAGTAGGGGTAAGAAACTGTTACTGGCTTTTTTCATGAGCAACAAGTAGGTTTTACAACTTGAGGTTCAGCAGGCATCAACTCTGAAAACTCAACTTATTTTTCCTTAACAAATGCTTTAGCTGAAAATGTAGAGAATAGCATATTTCCTTCATCAAAGTTTCAGGTATAAAAACATTTTGGATTAACAGATGACACTTTAAAAATAAAAGTTTAAGGAATAAAACTAGCCCCCATAATTGTGTCTAAACCATACATGGGCAAATTTGGATGTTTCCTTTTTCCATGTCCCTTGGATCATGGAAAGCAGCCCATACAGTGTTGTAGTAACTATATTACTATGGTTTTGTTTCAGACTTGGGTTCAAAATACAAATATATAAACAAGCCCAAGTCATAGTTTTAAAAGGTTGAAACAAGTTAATTTGCTACTAAAAAACAAAGGGGAAGGTTTCTAGCAGAGTTGCTGACTTCTCAGGCTGTAAGGTGTTCATTGTGTTCATCAAAGAGACAGTTTGGTGGAAGAAGCTGTCTCTGTGGTGGCTCTTTTTTTTTGCAAATAGCGCTCTGTGACTCCTTGCTGGAGGTAAAAGTTTAAACAGTTTATGTCCAGGATATGTGAGGTCTATAGGGACATTAGCTGCCCTTTTCCTGACTGTAGACCTGTACAAGTCCTGAATGGAGGAAAAGTCAGCCCCGATGATCTTCTCTGCAGACTTTATTGTTCACTGCACTCTGGACCTGTCCTGTTTTGTGGATGAGCCAAACCATGCAGTGATGGATGAACAAAGGACCAACTTAATAATGGCAGGGTAGATGACCAACGGTTCATGTGGAAGGTAGTACTTCTTGAGTTGCTGCAGGAAGTACACTCAATGCTAGACCATTTTCCAAACTGTGTTTATGTGTGAGGAATAGTTTGAGTTCTGAGAAATGGTGGTTCATAGGAACTGGAACTGATCCAACATTGATACAGTGCTGTTGAGGATTCAATGGAAGTCCACCACCATCTCCACTGTCTTGCCCGGGTTAAGTTCTAGGTGGTTCTGGAACGAGTGGTCCAGCCGATCCATCCCCCATCTGAATGCAGACTTATCATTGTCCTGGATCAGACCAATAACGGCTGTGACATCTACAAACTTCCCCTGAGGTGCAGTTGTTTGTGTTCAGGGAGAGGAGGAGAAGGAAGAGAACACACCCCTGTGAGGGCGCCAGTGCTGATGGTTCTTGTGCAGGAGAAGATGCACCCCAGCATCACCTGCTACTGCCAGTCAGTCTGGAAGCTGGTGATCTTCTGACAGGTAGAGGCGGGTACCATAAGCTGGGTGACCTTCTACGGACACTGACACCCAGATCTTTAGTTGAATTTCAACTTGGAAGCTTGGAATCAAGCGTGAAAAATTATAACTATATCTTGGTCCTATTTTAGAGACAACATTTTATATTTAGCTTCTTGCATTTGGAAATTCCTCATTCACTAATCTTAGCATAAACACTAACACATATTGTAAGTTTGAAAATTTTGCATGTCACTTGCATGACAAAGCCAAATGTAAACTTGATATTGAAAACAGCAAAGATACAAAGTTACATAACACACAATTGTGTGGGATCAAACTAATTTAGAAAAGGAATAACAAGTGTAGTTGAGTCAGGCATGAGCGTATTCACAGACAAGACTGGAGTCTTGTTTGCAATTTCCATTTGCTGCCAGAGTTCTGATGTAATTTAAACTTTCACTTTGATCTAATTCAAGGATAATGTATGAATAGAATGTGTAATTACCTCTTGTTCTTCTTCTTCCATTTTTCTTTTCTACTGTCTTATATAACAAATCCTAAAGCATATCATTCTTACTGCATTGTAACATAAATACATGGTTTATTACACTGTAAATTTGGAAAATAAACAAGCTGAACAAGATTGTTTGTGGCTAGAGACATCAGGGAAAATCTTAATTAGATCAGTACATTGAGACACTGTAATAGCCTGAAAAACACCATATCTTCAAAGACAGCAAGATTATATCAGCCAGTCATCTCACCACACTGTTGTCCACCATTGATGTATCTAAATTTGAAGCAATCTAAATGTAATGAAATGGATTTATTAGATTAAGTTATTAATGGAAAGGGGGGTAGAGTATGAATCATGATTTGAACAAATAAAGTGTAAGACTGAGATTGTCAGATAGAGATAGAATATAGAACTAAAGAACGTTAAAAGATATTCTCATTTTATACTGATATCTTTTTGAGAAACAAAGTCTCATCACTGCATACCACCTCAGTAGGATTTAGTTAGAAAAAACAAATGTGGAATGCACAAATTCATTGTGATATGTTTTGCTGACATTAGAAAATGGAATACTTATTAGTTACAAGTTCAGTTCAAACAGGTTGCGACTAACTATAGTTTTGATACATGCCCTCCAAAAGAAAGGCGTGTACCTATCCTCCTGAACCACAGCAATGTGAAGACACACAGCAGTCACCAGGTTCTTACCTTCCAGGGACAAAATTTGAACAAAAGCTGTTTTTACACCAGTGACTCAGCTTCCTTAGTCAGAACTCAGTGATTGCTTGGTTACATTTTAATTATGGGACTACAACTGCATTATACCAGCGAACCCAAGGATCATTCTCTCCCAGCACAAGATGCTTTCCCCTACATAGAGGACTTAATGATATAATTACCTCTTTAGAAAGATTGGTTTAGAACCAGCTCTTACCAGTAAAACCCAAAGGATTATTAATGTTATCTGTATCATTGTAATGTTGGCCAGAGATTTTTCGATATCTCAGAAGGATTGTAGTTTTTCTGTGTCTGTATCTGTGTTTATTTTCTTTGTGATTGTATTGTAATTGTATGTAGAGCGCTTTGAGTGTCTCGTTACTGAAAAGCGCTATATAAATAAACTTACCATACCTCACCTTACCTTATCTTTATTAAGTTTTACTTAAAATGTTTTCAGTTTGCACCTTTGTTTACAGCCAGAAATAACTGTGTTTAAAACCTAATTTCCAATTCCCAGTCTGCCCTACTGTGAAGCCTGTGTGACATATATTTAGTCATTTGTACCCACCCACCAGGGACTGGTAAGGCTCTGCGGAGACATCAGCAGTATCCTAGGTTTTTGTGACTAAAGAGAAAATAATATGTCAATTCAAAGGGTGTTGCAAAAATCACGACACATAAATAAAATGGCAAAGAAGATAACAAGCAAGATAACGAGAAACGATAACAAGGAACAGAAAGGAGAAAAAAACAACAATTTATGTTTTTAAGAGATACAATGAGAAGAGATTGGTTTCTTTCCCCATTTAGATAATTTATCTCACAGGAACCACAATAACAGAAAAACTGCATTAGCTTCCTGGTGAGAAATCTATTTCATGGATATGGAGATGTATGTTCTGGAATTAATAGCACAAGGGAGAACTGAGCTCAGATCAAGTTTATCATATTAAAGACAGCATTGTGAAGTCCCAAGTTCTCCAAAACTGTGCTGTCATGGACGCACAACATGGTTTCTTGTGCTTGTTGAGTACTATCTCCTGGATAACCCATTAAAGTACTTTTTGGCCCCAGATAATGTTTACTTTATTCATGGACATATGATTTTACTTGACTGGTTGCAAATACAATTTATTTAATAAGAGTTGTTTCTTTATTTCAAATAACAGTTTTACAATTAATCTCACTTCAGTGTCAAATAATTTTACCTCGTCCGATATACAGGTCCTTCTCAAAAAAATAGCATATTGTGATAAAGTTCATTATTTTCTATGATGTAATAATGAAAATTTAACATTCATATATTTTAGATTCATTGCACACTAACTGAAATATTTCAGGTCTTTTATTGTCTTAATACGGATGATTTTGGCATACAGCTCATGAAAACCCAAAATTCCTATCTCACAAAATTAGCATATTTTATCCGACCAATAAAAGAAAAGTGTTTTTAATACAAAAAAGGTCAACCTTCAAATAATCATGTACAGTTATGCACTCAATACTTGGTCGGGAATCCTTTGGCAGAAATGACTGCTTCAATGTGGCGTGGCATGGAGGCAATCAGCCTGTGGCACTGCTGAGGTCTTATGGAGGCCCAGGATGCTTCGATAGCGGCCTTTAGCTCATCCAGAGTGTTGGGTCTTGAATCTCTCAACGTTCTCTTCACAATATCCCACAGATTCTCTATGGGGTTCAGGTCAGGAGAGTTGGCAGGCCAATTGAGGACAGTGATACCATGGTCAGTAAACCATTTACCAGTGGTTTTGGCACTGTGAGCAGGTGCCAGGTCGTGCTGAAAAACGAAATCTTCATCTCCATAAAGCTTTTCAGTAGATGGAAGCATGAAGTGCTCCAAAATCTCCTGATAGCTAGCTGCATTGACCCTGCCCTTGATAAAACACAGTGGACCAACACCAGCAGCTGACACGGCACCCCAGACCATCACTAACTGTGGGTACTTGACACTGGACTTCTGGCATTTTGGCATTTCCTTCTCCCCAGTCTTCCTCCAGACTCTGGCACCTTGATTTCCGAATGACATGCAGAATTTGCTTTCATCCGAAAAAAGTACTTTGGACCACTGAGCAACAGTCCAGTGCTGCTTCTCTGTAGCCCAGGTCTGGGGAATGCGGCACCTGTAGCCCATTTCCTGCACACGCCTGTGCACGGTGGCTCTGGATGTTTCTACTCCAGACTCAGTCCACTGCTTCCGCAGGTCCCCCAAGGTCTGGAATCGGCCCTACTCCACAATCTTCCTCAGGGTCCGGTCACCTCTTCTCGTTGTGCAGCGTTTTCTGCCACACTTTTTCCTTCCCACAGACTTCCCACTGAGGTGCCTTGATACAGCACTCTGGGAACAGCCTATTCATTCAGAAATTTTTTTCTGTGTCTTACCCTCTTGCTTGAGGGTGTCAATAGTGGCCTTCTGGACAGCAGTCAGGTCGGCAGTCTTACCCATGATTGGGGTTTTGAGTGATGAACCAGGCTAGGAGTTTTAAAGGCCTCAGGAATCTTTTGCAGGTGTTTAGAGTTAACTCGTTGATTCAGATGATGAGGTTCATAGCTCATTTAGAGACCCTTTTAATGATATGCTAATTTTGTGAGATAGGAATTTTGGGTTTTCACGAGCTGTATGCCAAAATCATCCGTATTAAGACAATAAAAGACCTGAAATATTTCAGTTAGTGTGCAATGAATCTAAAATATATGAATGTTAAATTTTCATCATGACATTATGGAAAATAATGAACTTTATCACAATATGCTAATATTTTGAGAAGGACCTGTATTTAGATGGTAAGTTTTTGCAATGTTACTAAAGATTGTGCAAGACTTTGCAGTACCAGGAATGGTTTGACTCTCCAGATGTGTCTACATAAAAGCCTGGTTCCTCTGGAGACAAACACTCCTTTCACTCCTGAATGTAAACAACTTAGGAAGAATGATTCAATGCACACCATGACTTGGAATAAATTTAGATTGTTTGTGGTTTTTATAGGTAAAGAAATGGAAAAAGTAACAGAGACCATATGTAATCATCTAATTATGATATGTCGCCATGTAGCCCAAAAAAGATGCTCTGTGAGATTTAAAGAAGTTTGGCCAGCTTCTGTTGTGCTCTGATCTAAGAGGGTAAATTATTCTGCTATGACGTTATAACTAATGCACTACAGTGAAA
Source organism: Girardinichthys multiradiatus (assembly GCF_021462225.1). Lineage (NCBI taxonomy): Eukaryota > Metazoa > Chordata > Actinopteri > Cyprinodontiformes > Goodeidae > Girardinichthys > Girardinichthys multiradiatus. The sequence continues at coordinate 11,877,836 of NC_061796.1, forward strand.
CTGTGCTTAAGTTCAAGATATATCTCATTTCACTGATTAAAATATTGCTGAGTATACTGTGTTGCGTTTGTAACTCAGAACCAACATACTAGCATAAAAGCAGTGGTTTCTTGTGGGAGACATTACTTAAGATACTGAATGTGGCTTGTCAAAGATGTTTTGTGTCTGTTAGAATACTTTCGTTCTTATATGCTAGCATTTGCTTGTTCGGCTCCCGTCCATCATTGCTATTAATGTTGCCAATGTTTTCTTTTAGCTCAAAGTAAATATAGTTTACGGTCACTGTTTATCATCACTTTTCAAACCTACATATACATTAGTATCACAGCTAAGAGGCTTTTAGTGACAGCCTCACATCTACTTTTTTTGTTTTTAGTCTGGTATGTTTTGCCAACAGGAAATGGCTTCCAAAAAGAAAATGGGCTATAAGTGTCGCATAGCGGGAGTGATGCTTCTTCTGATTGGGAGTATTGCTGCCCTTGTTGTTGTTTCTGTCATCCAGGACAAGTTGAAGGTTAAAGAGTATGGATTAGAGGTGAACACACACACACACACACACACACACACCCACACACACCCACACACACACACACACACACACACACACACACACACACACACACACACGCACACACACACATGCACACACACACACACACACACACACACACACACACACACACACGCACACACACACACAGACATTAATGAGCACAAAGATACATTTAGATTCCTACAATATGCATGCACAATTGCACACTTTTTATAACTAAGAAAACTTGTAATGAAATATATACAAATGCAGATACATTTATTTACATTGGTAAAAATATGTGAAAGCCTTAGAAAAAGAATCCACTATCTTAATTTTACGCTAAATAATAAAAAAAAATACAACCTTTAATTTAAATATATTTATTTTGTATAGAAAAAAAGACAGTGTTAAGAAATGTTAATTTTTATTCACGATGACATGGTGAGATGAGAAGCAAAATTGTAGCATCACCAAAAATGTGCCATAAGTAATTTGAAACAACAACAATTATTTCTCATTGTGGGATTATTATCCAACTATAATAACGCCCTTAGACTGCTGGAGATAGGCACCAGCTTCCCCGCGACCCACTATGGAATAAGCGGTATAGAAAATGACTGACTGATTGACTGACTAAACAAATTTAGTTTAATTTAAATTTAATTTAAATTAAATCTCGGACTTCCATTGCAATAAATACTTCATTTTAAGGCTTTTAACAGATCTTGAAGAGTGGTTGGACAACATTTTTTCATGTCTGTATGTAAATGCACACTTCATCTTTAACATGCTGCAATTTGTCAGAAATTATCAAGGTAGGTCGCAGCTACTGGTTGCTCTGGTTTATAATTTGATTGGAGAGCACAATAAAAGACAAATGGGCTAGCAAAAAAAAAAAAAAAACAGGCTGCAGTTAGACACACCTTTGCTTCAACGTACAAGGTGTAGTCTTTGTTCCAGAATCTAAATCACATATACAGCTTATAAGCTTATAAAACATTTCTGTCAAGTGTTAATGTTTTCCTGTATGCATTTTTTATAGTATGGCATTGTGATAGACTCTGGTTCCTCTCGTTCCAACGTGTACCTGTATGAATGGCCTGGGGAGAAGGAGAATGAGACTGGGGTAGTGACTGAAAAAATGAACTGTAAAGTTAAAGGTAAGTTATGTTATTAGCTGTGTAATATTGGTAGAAATGTTTTAGCTTTTGTGAAAAGCTGCTTAATAGCATCTTACTATTTTCCATTATGCCACTATCATGATGTGTAGAACACACTGTTATGCAGATGAAAAAAATAAAATGAAATCTAAAGCATCCTGAGCTTTTTTTTTTTTTTGTTGTTTTGTTGTTTTTCAAACTGTAACTCATTAACTGCTGTTCAGCAGATTAAATACAATGTTTGTTTTTTAAGTTATCCCAACACATATTTGTGCCCCTAGGGGTTCCTATCTCAGAGCTGAAGGTTAGTTCCAAGGAATATAAAACAACACTGAATGGATTTCAAGATTGCATGGATGAAATCAGGAAACATATTCCTGAGGAAAAGCAAAAAACCACACCCCTCTTTCTGGGAGCTACAGCTGGGATGCGCCTGCTAGAGTAAGAATGTGACAATACAATAATCTACAAATCACACCATTTTCCCTAAAACTCTTTGGTTCATTTGGTAATTACTTCTTAGAAAAAGTATTTTTCATCAGTGTCATCAGTCTCAATGGCTGATGAATAGAACACAATGTTGACTTGACTATGACAAAATGATTAAACACAATCAAGTGAGGAAAACTACTGGTTTCCTTATTTACTCTAAATATGAAAACACAGGGTTTCGACTTCTGATTAGACAATAAATAAGTAAAATCCTAAATAAATAAATAAAATCAGGTAAGTAATAATTTATTTATTATAATTTTTACTATTACCATTATGGGCAGGGCATGGCAGTGCAGTGGTCATCAATTTTATTGGGTTGGCGATTGAAAGGTTCTGAAGTCCACAGTTTAAATATTAGTTAATTAAAACTTAGTCTCAAGATGTTTTCTTTAGAATTTTGTTTTTATTCTTTTCACTTACTGAATGGCCATACAAGCATTGCTAAAAAAAAACTGAAAAGAATGGATAGAGATTAATATCAGTGTCATGTCTCTGTAGGTAATATGAAACCATAAAACCATTAAAATTGGAAGACTGGAAGCAAACATCATCCAAAGCCTAAAAAATGATGTGCTTTGGATCACATTACAAAACTTTGGTTGATCTTAATTAGGGACTACTAAAGCTTCATTTAGAAAGTGTTTTTGTCAACAATCAAATAATAATTTTTGCAATGTGGCTGATTATTGCTTCTTTCTTTCTATTTACTTTTAAGTGTGGAAGATAAGAAAAGGTCCAATGAAGTTATGACAAGTCTCAGGGACTACTTGAGTGGACAAAACTTCCACTTCCACAATGCTTCCATTATTACCGGCCAGGAAGAGGGGCTATATGGGTGGATTACAGTGAACTATCTAATGGGAAATTTCCTAGAGGTAAGGCGTGAGAGCGTAGTTGTTCTTTTAACACTTTAAATCATAAAAACACAACTGCTTTGTGAACAGGACCAAGACAAGGCATGATTATTTTTTCCCTAAATTATTCTAATTACATTTGCAGAGAAACATGTGGAACACTTACGTTCGTCCAAATGGAGCAGAGACAGTTGGCTCAATGGATCTTGGTGGAGCATCAACACAGATAGCCTTTCAAGTTCAGGAACAGGGACAAGGGCCTGACTACATGCTTGTCAAGCTGTATGGTTACCCCTACACTGTCTACACACACAGTTTCCTTTGCTATGGCAAAAATGAGGCTGATAAGAGGGTTCTTGACAAATTAATCAAGGTATGTAACTTATACTACATTGTCTGCATAAAGTAACTTGTAAAATGATTTATAGTCTTTGAACTGAACATTGTGTCACATACCAACCACAAACTGCAATGCATTTTAGTGGAAACTATGTGATAGTGTATAATTGTGAGTTAAAGGAAAAATGAAACATGGTTTTTAAACGTTTTAAGAATCAGAATGTGCAAAGTGAGGTATGCCTTCGTATTATGCCTCCCCGAGTCAATGATTTATAAAACCAACTTATTTCTTTTGATGTTTGCAGTTGTATTTATACTGAGATAACATTGCACACTGTTTACTAATTACATGACTTGTGAAGGCAGCTGGTTGTACTGGAGTTTATTCAGGGGTATCACATAAAGGCCCAATAAAATACCCTAAAGGTAGTGGTTGTAATGTGACAAAATATGAAAAAGGGGTCATAAATACTTAGGTAAGGCACATGTATGTTGCTAAAAACAAGGTAAAGCAGGGGGTGAATAGCAAAGCAAAGCAGAAGAGAAAAGATTATTTTATCAAATCTGACAGGAAACAGTACCCCTCACCCTGGGGGAGTGGTGGCCTAGTGGTTAGAGAGCAGGGCATTTGCATCCTGGAGAGGCCACAAGTACTCTGGTTTGAAAACCACAGCCTGCCACTCTCAGTCCCTGAGCAAGACCCTTAGCCCCTGAATGCTCTCCGGGTGCCACACAATGGCAGCTCACTGCTACCTATAAGGGATGGGTTAAATGCTGAGGATAATTTCTCCATTGTGTCAACTTAATCAATAAAGTCTAAATTATTATTATTATTATTATTATTATTATAACTAGGAATATAAAGCAGGTGGCAAGACTAGCAAGCATAAAAAGGTCAAAATGGCAGGCCAACTGGCCCAAAACGTATGCAGACTAAGTTGACTAAGTTCATAACTGAAGAGCTTTCTGAAATTCCTCCAGATAAGAACTCTCATTCATGTAAAAGCCAACATCCATTAATGAACTGTTAAAAATTGATTAGTGAATACTGTTGTTCCTAACAGGCAAAGGAAAACCAGTCAAGAATGCATTATGTTATTAAGAATATTGATTGGACCGGGAATGTCATCCTAGCAACGTAATTTCTGGTAACTTAAAGCCCAATTTTCAAAATCTATAATCATGTCATATAGGGAGAAAAATGCTGCGTTGGTAGGTAAATTAAATAATGTAAAAATGCTGTATGTTCCCACTATAAAACGCTGACTTTAAGGTTTTATATTATAAAAGCTTTTGTTTAACTCTGTTGGTATTTTAATCCATTGTCTTACCTCTCATTATTTTGTCTCATATCACTCCCCACTATATGATGGTACTTTCCCCACTCCACCTGTGGTAATGTATTCTTTTTTGACATGTCTTTATTTTTTTATTTCAGGGATCATCTGGCTACATAGTAAATCCCTGCTACCCCAAAGGTTTCAACACTACCATAAAAGCTTCAGCCATTTATGACACGGAGTGCACAATAAAACCCAAAAACTACAATCCTGATCAAGAGTTCTACATGTTTGGAAGCTCTGACTCAAAAAAATGTGGGGAACTAGTGAAGTCCATATTTGATTTTGATAACTGTTCCTCAAAGCAGTGCTCCTTCAATGGGGTAGAGCAGCCACCCGTAACTGGAGAGTTCATGGTAACGGTTGCAGATATAACTGTTCAGAGTAAGGAATTATTGATCCAGAATCACTAAATGTTTGTTTTTAATGGTTCTACTAGGCATATGCTGGATTCTACTTCATTGCTCAAGCTCTGGAGCAGAGTGGGGTATCAAACCTTGAACAGTTTAACATCTCAGTAGGGAACTTCTGCCGCACTCACTGGACAGAGGTAGGTTCTCCAAACAGATCTGAAGCTACAGTAATAAATACAGAGAGGAATGAAAGAGGAATAAAAATGAAGTACATTGAAAACAAGGACATTTTAGAGAAATTCAACACAGAATAGGACAAACATGTAATTCTCTTTACACGTCATTCTTTTTTTTACTGCCCACAGTAGAATAAAACAAACAAAATTATAAACTATATATATAAATTAGGAGATTAAGGTAGGCAAGTCAGGGTTCTGGGGTCCATACATCTTGTTTCTCTAATTTGCTAACTGTTCTTTTTCCTGTTGTAGGACATTTAGGATTTCTGAAATTATTTCCAGATTAACAAGAGAGATTTATTTAGAAATAGTTTTGTAACTTTTATCAAATTCTGAAGCTGACTTTCAGTTTCTTAGTATTTTTCTATTTTGAAATGTATGACTTGGGTCAAACACTTCTCCTGTGGGAAACTAATAAAGAAATTTGCCCTTGATTTTGGGTATCCTTTCACAAGGTTCTCTAAATAGTTTGCTTGAATTTAGGCCCATTTACCCTGATAGAACTAGTATAGCTTAGTTGGGTTTGTAGGCTACCTTGCATGCACTCATTTTCAACTCTGCCCACACATTTTTTATGAGGCTGTGAAGACCACTCCAAAACAATTAATTTGTTGTTCTTAAATCACTTTGCGAGACGTTGCGTCCATATTCAATTGCATTCAGTTTATTTATATAGCGCCAATTCACAACACATGTTGTTTCAATGCACTTCACAAAAGTCAGGTATATACATTCCAATTAATCCTAATAATTGAACAGTGCAGTCAGATTCAGTTATTTACTCAAATTGGATAAAAAGGTTTTTCTGTCTAAGGAAACTCAGCAGATTGCATCCAGTCAGTGACTTGTAGCATTCCCTCCTCCCGGATGAGCATGTAGAGACAGTGGACAGTCACTGGCGTTGACTTTGCAGCAATCCCTCATACTGAGCATGCATGTAGCGACAGTGGAGAGGAAAAACTCCCTTTTAACAGAAAGAAACCTCCAGCAGAACCAGGCTCAGTGTGAGCGTCCATCTGCCACGATCGACTGGGGGGTTGAGAGAACAGAGCAGAGACACACAAAGAATACAGAAGCACTGATCCAGGAGTACTTTCTATGGGAAGGAAAAGTAAATGTTAATGGATGCAGCTCCTTTAGTTGTTTCACCTAGAAAGAAAGAACAGATAAACTCTGAGCCAGTTTTCAAAGTTAGAGTCTGAAAGACACACATAATGCTCTTTTTTATGATGCCAAATTTATTGTGAAGTAAACCTGTCTCATTTGCTGCAAATCATCCGCCCAGCATGATGCCGCAACCCCTGTACTTCACAATTGGGATGGTGTTTTTGAACTTGCAAGCTTACCATGTTTTGTTAGTAAACAACACATCAAACACTCTGTAATAACAATGAAATCTAATTATCTTGGCATCTAGCAAATAACAATTTTCGTAATCCTAACTGACCTAAGACAGGAAATGTTTAGTCTAATTTAAAGACAGACAGAAAATAGAAAAAAAGGGTTATTTGGATTTTATACAGTGCATTCAAAAATCAGATTTCACCTGTAATAGTAGATTTGCAGTAGAATTACCAACACTTGTGATTATGTAAATATTTGTTTTTGTATTGACCGTGCACTGTAATTGTCCCCTTAAGTAATAACAAAAAAAAAAAAAAATGGTTATGACAGTTGTTTTGTTCAGTTATCCTTTAAATGCAGCCCATTTAAAGGAAGACCATTGTAGCTGTGAAGTGTAAATGTTGCTTTTTGGGTATGCTTCTCCTGTCTACATGTGCTTTGTGGGTTATGGAAGGCCTATGACTGTGTCCCATGAGGTATTTTGTGGGAGTTGCTGCAGGAGAATGGGTTATCTGTGAGGCATTTTAGGGCTATCCAATAATGGTTTGCCACAGCAAGAACTGTCAGCCTTCTTGACACAAAGTTGAGCCTGTTCCCAGTGCCTATAGGACTCCACCAGGGCTGTCTCTTGTCACGAATCCTGTTTGTGATGCCCATGGGTGGGATCTTAAGGAGTAGTAATGGAGAGGAGGGCTTCTTGTTCAGGAACCTCAGGATCTCATCTTTGCTTATAAAGTATGATGTGGTTTTCCTGGCTTCTTTAGGCCACGACCTCCAGTGCGCACAGGAGCAGTTCGGAGCTGAGCATGAAGCAGCCAGGATAAGAATCAGTTCCTCTTAGTAAAAGGCCATGGTTCTTCACCGGAAAAAGGTGGACTGCCCCCCCTGTATTGGAGGTCAGTCTTTGCCTCAAGCGGAGGAGTTTAAAGGCCCGGCTCTGTGCTGTTGAAAAACCAGCAGATAGCCGAGACCCCTTAGGCGCATAGCCACCGAGGGTAGCTCCCCATAGCAGTCCTTCAGCAGAGCCCACGCAGCCAGGGCCTCAGGTCGGCTGGGTGATGGTACATAGAAAGCATAGACCTAGATCCCAGCCCACAGGTCACCACCAACCCGTCTGCGTTTCTAACTGATTTTCCCCGCTCAGCGACACACCCGCTGAGAAGCCAACTCTGGTAATTGGCAGCTCCATAGTCAGAAACGTGGCACTAGAGACACCAGCAACCATGGTCAAATGTCTGCCAGGGGCCAGAAATCCTACCTGAAACTGCTGGCTAAGGATAAGTGTAAATACAGTAAGATTGTTATTCACGCTGGCGGTAATGACACCCGGTTACCTCAATCGGAGGTCACAAAAGTTACTATTGCTTCGGTGTGTAAGTTTGCCAAAACAATGTCGGACTCCGTAATTTTTTCTGGTCCCCTCCCCGATCTGACCAGTGACGACATGTTTAGCCGCATGCTGTCATTCAACCGCTGGCTGTCTAGGTGGTGTCCAGTAAACGATGGGGGTTACATTGATAATTGGTGAACATTTTGGGGAAAACCTGGTCTGACCCGGAGAGACGGCATCCATCCCACTTTGGATGGAGCATCTCTTCTTTCCAGGAATCTGGCCGAATTTATTAGTTCTCCAAAACTCTGACAACCAAGGGTTCAGACCAGGAAGCAGGGTCGTAGTTTAACACTCCTCTCTGCAGCTTCTGTACTGCTACCCACCCATTACCCTTTAAGACAGTGTCTTGCCCATGGCCAAAATTGAATAGATTAAAAAATAATGTAAAAGGAGGAAATCATGAAAATCTCATAAAAATAAATACAACTCAGACTGAAAAGAAAAATAAAACAATTAAATGTGGCTTACTGAACATAAGATCTCTCTCTTCAAAGACTTTGCTAGTTAGTGACCTGATTTGTGACAATCAGATTGATTTATTTTGCCTCACAGAAACCTAGCTGCAGCAAGAGGATTATGCTACTATAAATGAGTCAACTCCCACTAATTATTAAAATTTTCACATTGCTCGGAATACTGGGCGAGGAGGAGTAGCAACCATCTTTCAGTCCGATTTATTGATTAGTCCCAGAACAATCAATAGCTACAACTCTTTTGAATATTTAATCCTTAGTTTTCCTCAAAATTTGCAAAGCACTAAAACCACTTCTGTTTGTTGTTTTGTACCATCCACCAGGCCCTTACTCTCAATTTTTAGATCAGTTTTCAGACCTTTTATCTGATTTAGTGTTAAACACAGATAAAGTTATAGTGGGGGATTTTAACATTCATGTTGACACTGAAAGTGATAGCCTAAATATAGCGTTTAATGCTATCTTAGACTCAATTGGCTTTGCACAAAACATTAACAAACCTACCCACCTTTGTCTTCATTCTCTGGACCTTGTGCTGACATATGGCATTGAGTGTAAAGACATAACGATATTTTCTCATAACCCTGTCCTGTCTGACCATTTCTTAATAACCTTTGAGTTTAATTTAACCGAGTACTCCACACCTGAAATAAAATGTCATTATAGTAGATCATTATCAGACAATGCTGCAACAACCTTTAAATAATCTTTTCCACTTTTAATTTCCTCATTATCACAGAAAAACACAGTGGAGGGCAGTAATTCTGTTTCTGCCCCTTCACAAATTGATTCTCTTGTTGATAGAGTTACTTCATCATTGCGTGGTGCATTAGACAATGCAGCCCCCTTGAAAAAGAAGGTGATCATTCATAGGAGACTGGCTCCCTGGTTTAATTCAGAACTGCATACTTTAAAGCACAATGTTAGAAAATTGGAGATAAAATGGTGCTCTACACACCTAGAGGATTCCTACTTAATCTGGAAAATGTGTCTTCTGTATTATAAAAAGACACTTCGCCAAGCCAGAACAGCTTATTTCTCATCATTTATAGAAGAGAACAAGAATAACCCTAGGTTTCACTTTAGTACAGTTGCTAAACTTACACAGAGTCATAGCTCTGTTGAGCCATCCATTCCCTTAGCTCTCAGCAGTCATGACTTTATGAGATTCTTTTTAAATAAAACTGATTATATTTAAAATAAAATCTTTGACAATCTTTCCCGAAGATGATTACTTCATCCAAGTGAGACAACATTGGAAGTAACTGTAGAACCTGATCTGTGTTTGGACTGTTTTGATCCTGTGAAGCTTCCTGAGTTATCAGAAATATTAGCTTCATCTAAACCTTCAACTTGTATGTTATACCCAATCCCGACCAAATTATTTAAATAAGTTTTCCTTCTGATTACCAGCCCCATTCTAGATATGATTAATCTATCCTTAGTAAATGGATATGTACCACAAACTTTTAAGGTAGCTGTGTTTAAACATTTACTTAAGAAACCTTTGCTTGATCGAGATGACGTAAAAAATTACAGACCTATATCCAATCTTCCATTTTTATCTAAAATTCTTGAGAAAATACTGCTAATCAAATGTGAGAGCATTTACACAGCAGTGACCTGTTTGAAGAGTTTCAGTCAGGCTTCAGAGCTCATCACAGCACTGAAACAGCCCACATAATGGGCTTGTGTCTGTACTGGTTCTGTTAAATCTCAGTGCTGCATTTGATACAGTCGATCACAATATTCTCTTTGAAAGGCTGGAATATTCTGTAGGGATCAGGGGAACAGCACTAGGCTGGTTTAAATCTTATTTGTCTGACAGATTCCAGTTTGTTCATGTAAATGATAAATCATCTTTAAACTCCAGGGTTAATTGTGGAGTACCACAGGGTTCAGTACTTGGGCCAATTCTCTTTACTATATATATGCTTCCAATAGGTAAAATTATCAGGCAGCATGGGATAAATTTTCACTGTTACGCTGATGATACTCAGCTTTACTTATCCATAAATGAGCCCAACCAGTTAGATAGACTACAAGCATGATTTCAAGACATAAAAGCTTGGATGACTTTAAATTTTCTGCTTCTAAATTCAGACAAGACAGAAGTTGTCGTCTTTGGACCGGAGTCCTTAAAAAAGAAACTGCTTAGTCAATCACTTAACCTGGATGGCATTAAATTGACCTCCGGTAATAAAGTAAAAAACCTTGGTGTTATTTTTGACCAGGACATGTCATTTAAATCCCATATTAAACAGGTTTCTAGGATTTTCTTCTTTCACCTCCGGAACATTACCAAAATTAGAAATATCCTATCCAGGAGTGACGTTGAAAAACTAGTCCATGCATTTGTTACTTCAATGCTGGTCTATTGTAATTCTTTACTATCAGGATGTTCACAAAATGGAGTTAAAAGCCTTCAGCTCATTCAAAATGCTTAGGTTATCCTGAGCTATCTCTGTAGTTATGCTGCTATAGGCTTAGGCTGCTGGAGGACATAATGACCACTTTCACCGTCTTCGCTACATTCTCACACTACTGTTATTTCAGCTTCTAACTTTATGTTCTCTCTCTTTTCTCTTCCTAGAAGCTACACCTGGCCTGACTCTGTGTCTACCTGTGACACCGTTCTGGAGGGGTGCATCGTCCAAGTTTCTGCTGACAACAGCTTAATGCTCACCCTCTACCGATGATCCACATGGGCCTGTCTTTCAGTGTTTAACCCTTTCTCTCTCCTAGACATGGCAATTGACTGAGCTTTTATTGTAACTAATTATATGTGCTCTCTTTCAGACTCTAACCTTGAAAAGTGGCTCAGAGTTTCTCTGTTCTTTCTTTCTAGATGAAATGACTAAAGGAGCTACATCCATTAACATTTACTTTTCCTTCCCATAGAAAGTACTCCTGGATCAGTGCTTCTTTGTTCTCTTTGTGTCTCTGCTCTGTTCCCTCAAACCCCCAGTCGATCGTGGCAGATGGCCGCTCACACTGAGCCTGATTCTGCTGGAGGTTTCTTCCTGTTAAAAGGGAGATTTTCCTCTCCACTGTTGCTACATGCATGCTCAGTATGAGGGATTGCTGCAAAGTCAACGCCAGTGACTGTCCACTGTCTCTACATGCTCATCCGGGAGGAGTCTCCTTGGACTTGGAGATTGGGTGAGGAGCTCAGCATCTGGAGCTCAAATGATGGAGCTTGGAGATTTTCCGGTTATGTCCCACTAGGAAGGAGATCCTCGGGAAGACCCAGAACTAACTAAGGGACTATATATTCCGTCTAGCATGGGAATGCCTTGGGATCCCCCAGAATTAGCTGCAGGATGTCGCCAGGGAGAGCGATGTCTTGGTTCCCCTCCTAGACCTGTTGTCCCCGAGATCTCAGATAAGTGGAAGACAATGGATGGAAGCATGGATGGATGGCTGGCTGGCTGGAGGGATGGATGGATGGATGGATGGATGGATGGATGGATCCTGGCCCAGCCCATGGTTATCAGAAGCCCTAAGTGTAAAGAGCTACACTGAGGACCTTAACATTTAGTCACAACACAGGAACAAGTGCTATAGGAGATTACGTTTATTAAACTGAACTCAGGATCAAAATTTAGGTAATGGATCACCACTCGTATTTCTGCGGGGAGAAAAAACCTTGAATAATCCAGAGGAGGTGTTAATGTGAAATGATTTGCCTTACTAACCTGCAGCACAGAGAAGCAGGCTAGGAGGCAGCAGCTAATGTGACGTCAGAGAGGAAAAAAGGCTGGAAGTCCGGGGGAACAGCCTAATCTTGTGGAGAGAGGCAGAGAGGCAGTACTTAGGCAGAAGATTCTTTCAGTGCTCTCCAGTCTGTGCGATGTATCGCCGGAAGCGTCACACACACAAAAACTCCCCAAAGCCTCAGTCCAAAATCCAAATATGTGGTCTTTAACCAGGCAAAAGTCATTCACAAAAGGGCAGACGTATATAATTTGCAGAGGGTTTATGCGAGAAAAGACTGTCAGAAGTCAGAATAGAGCTCAGTGTCCAGGTATCAGATTGGCAGTAGGAATCCGTCAAAGGCAAGCGAAAATCCGAGGCTATGAACTTGGTCGATAACTAG